>NC_072430.2:25698076-26001923 GCF_028878055.3 Symphalangus syndactylus
CTCCTCTCCATCTTCAGCCTAGACGCCTCGGTCCTGCTGCTGAGGTTCTGGTGGGGGTAGGACGTGCGTGCTTTCCCTGGTTATGGCCCCTGCAGTGCATGGTCACCTTGGGCCTGTGGGAGGATACAGGGAATCAGGACGTGGAGCTTGGGGCCCTCCTCCTTTGTACACTCCCTTTTGTTTCACTAAATATTTCACCTCTTTTCAAAACCTATGCCAGCCTTCTCCCACCTTTCTCCTCGTTTCTTAGTCTCGGCTGAAATATCTGTCTTTTGGCGGTTTCTTCACCCTGTTCAAGCTCAGGCGTTGTGCTGGTTAACCCCGTTTGTTCTCCTCCATCCCCCTCTCTGCCCGGCTGCAGCTGATCGTGGACCTCACTCAGGAACGGGACTACCTGCAGGCACAGCATCCACCCAGCCCTGTCAAGTCCTCCAGCGCTGACTCCACTCCCAGCCCCACCAGCAGCCTCTCCAGCGAAGACAAGCAGCACCTGGCCGTGGAGCTGGCCGACACCAAGGCCAGGCTGCGGCGCGTCAGGCAGGAGCTGTGAGTCCCCGGCTGCTTCTCCTATCTTTGTGTGTGTTGCAGACATGTTTCTGGTGTGGCCTCGACTCACATGTGTGGTGCTGCCAATGGCACAGCTCTGACATGCACCCCGGAGTCAGCTGGGGTCTGCCGTGAGCTTACTCTTTGACCTCGGACTAGCTGCCTCCCCTTCCGAGGCCCACACAGGGATGAGGGCAGGGGTTCTTCCTGGTCTTCAGGGTTTCCTCCAGTCCAGACAGTGGGAGTTGTCCACAGAAGCAGCCTCCAGTCCATGCTCAGCTCCAGCTTGGGGCCGGGACCACCACACCTGATGTGTTTTCTTGGCTGGAGGGGGGAGGTGCCCCTCCTTCCCTCCAATCTGGTGAGCCTGTTCTCCCAGTTTCCTGCAGCTGATGGATGTCACCTGTGGAGCCTGGCTGTGGAGTGGTACAGCTGCCGCTGGGGTCTCCTTACCCGCCCCACACACTTGGAGGGAGACCTGAGTGGCGGATGGACATAGTTTAAGGGCCGGTGTTGCAAACTTACGAAAAGAAAAGAATTTTGAGTCGGTAACATTTTTGCAGGCCCCATAAGCAGATCGCCTCCCCACCGCCCAAATCCTGGGTCCTTTCCTTTTCCCACTGGTCTTAGGAAGTGGCAGCCTGCTCTCAGGGCTGCTTGTTGAGGAAGCTGCCTCCCACACTCTTTCCCCTTACTGCGTCTGCAGGGAGGATAAGACAGAGCAGCTTGTAGACACCAGACATGAGGTGGACCAGCTGGTGCTGGAACTGCAGAAAGTTAAGCAGGAGGTGAGTCGGGGGCCTGAGTCTGTGTGTCCTGGGGGTGGCAGGGCTGGAGTGTCCAGTAAAGGGGCCCAGAGGGTCAGGAGCTCAACAGCAGCGCTTTTAAGCCACCCAAGAGCCACTTGTCCTGAGCACGGCTATGGGGATGACCCTGTTTCTTAGTGACAGCAGGTGGGGATCCCATGTGGTGGCGGCACATGGAGGCCCCTGGCCGTTAGGAGCTGGCTTGTCCTGGGCCATCGTGGAGACACCATGCAGGAGGGCATTGACCTTTCTGCCCTCCCTAGAGGATGCCCTAAGCTAGGTTCTCCTGCCTTTGTCCACCTTCCAGAACATCCAGCTAGCGGCAGACGCCCGGTCTGCTCGTGCCTATCGAGACGAGCTGGATTCCCTGCGGGAGAAGGCGAACCGCGTGGAGAGGCTGGAGCTAGAGCTGAGCCGCTGCAAGGAGAAGCTGCACGACGTGGACTTCTACAAGGCCCGCATGGAGGTAGGCAGCCTTGCTGTGAGTCCCCTGGACGGGGCTGCTGGAAATTCCTCAGAAGCAGATTCAGACTGACCTGTCCTTGGGGGCTTGGGGGAGCGGAGCCACAGCTGTCTCAGCAGACGCTTCCCAGGGGCACCTCAGCCTGGGCTTCCCGGTGCCCCGCTCTTGCTCCTCATCATCCCCCAGTCAGTAGGGGAGGGGAAGGAGTGTCATTGGTTGGTGTAAGGCAGTGATTCCTTTCAGGTTTTCTCCTGCCCCCACCTCATGGCATTATGATCACCTTCTATCCGTGTGCATCTTTTAAAAGACTTCTTGCAATTTCTGTGGCTGATTTGCTAGGACTGTTTCCTCATCTGTGGGAATGACGGGCAACCAGGTGCAGCGGCTCACGCCTATATTCCCAGCACTTTGGGAGACCAAGGTGGGAGGATTGCTTGAGGCCAGGAGTTTGACATCAGCCTGGGCAACATAGCAAGACTCTGTCTCTACAAAAAATAAAAAAATTTAGCCAGGCATAGGTGCCTGTAGTCCCAGCTACTCAGGAGGCTGAGGCAGGAGGAGTGCTTGAACCTGGGATGTCGAGGCTGCAATGAGCTATGATTGCACTGCTGCACTCCAGCCTAGGTGGCAGAGAGGAACCCTGTCCCTAAAAATAAAATAGGAATACTGTTATGGCTCTATGAGGTTTCAAAGATGTAACTGGTGTTGGGCAAGCCCCATAGTAAGCCATCAGCCAGTGGAGGCTACTCTAACCATCTTTATTTTAAATCTTATCAAGGTTCTGGGAAAAATGCAGGTGAAAGTCAAGGCTACATAGAAACCCAGACCCAGGTGAGGTCTCTGATGCTTTGACCACTCACCCTGACAACCTCATGTCAGTAGCAGCTTCCGGGACCCTCTTTTCTGAGGATTTAGGAATTTTTTTCCCATTGCCTATTCCAAGGGGGGCTGGAAGTGGTTAGAAAACGTGAGCTGAGTGAATTCAGAATACTGGCACCCATTGAGTGGACTTGTTCAAGGCTAAGAAATAATCCCAACATCTCTCCTACCAGCCAGAAGGGCTTCTTAGGCCACCAAATGCAGAGCACCGTATTGCCCTCTCCCTGCCGTGGAGCTGTCGGGCTTGCCGGGGGGAAGGCTGTGGGCCCAGGATCTCCACATGCTCTGTGCTGCGCTGGGCCCTGGAGGCCCTGGGACTGGGCAAGGTGGGTTGGCGAGGCTGTGGCGAGGGCTTGTCTGTTTCTCAGACCCACTCAGGGAGTGTCCCCTGAGGAATGTGAGCCATACGCTAAGGCTCCTTACCTCCTGCTGAGGAGGCATCCTGGAGGCTGTGCAAAGCCAGCCCGCGCCTGGGTGAGGGGTGGGGAGGGTAGACCATTTCTCAGCTTTGTCCTGGAGATGGGCCACTGGTTCTGGGTGATGAGAGGCACGAATCCCCGGCACAGATGTGTTCCAGGACATGGGCAGCTTCTGATGGCTGCATTGCTTACTGGAAATGTCCTGGGTGGGAGGGCTGGGGATTGTCATGCACAAACCACCACCTCAGCAGCTCCTCCTGCACATGGGGGACCTCATGCAGCCCCAGAGTGGGGTCATGGATGGAACGTGACTCCCACATCTCACCCCGTACCCTGATTTGTGGAGGAAGGTGGGTTTGGGAATCCCGTCTCCATGTTCGTTCCTGGCCTTGTGGGAGCAGCCTTGCTGAGTCACATAGACGCGTCTGCCCAGCACCCGCCTGCGTGGTAACTGAGCCCTGCACCGGGAGCAGAGGATCTAGAAACACACAAGCTGTGCCCTCTGCGTCAGGGACTTCTTGGAGTTTTAGAGAGGTTTCCATAGTTTCCAGTGTCACGCCTCTGTGAAGTGACAGAAGTATTTTTCACATTAACGACTTTCATAATGGAAAATTACCATGAGATTTATAATGCCTTAGATTTCGTATTCACTTTATTAATCACAAGAGAAAGAGAAATAGTGTCTATCTGCATGAGACATTTACTCAGGGATAGGTAGTGACACAAACGTGGGTTTGCAGACACTGAGCTGCAAACACAGGTGATTAACTGGGCATGGTCAGTTGAGTCCAGGCCACTGTTGAGAGGAGTGAGCTGTACTCCCTTCGGATGCCCATAGTGTCAGGAATTAGATAAATGGTGGAGGACACCTGTCCTCAGATTGGAATAGTTACAACAGCCTAGCAAACCGTCTTCAGTCCTCATAGGATGCTTAGAACAATTTGGGATTCCCTCCCTTGTCCCTCTTCCAGACTTGAAACCTTTCCGATTGTGAGTGACTTTGCCTTCTTCATGCAGTGACGTTAATTGAGCAGCATGGATACAGTCATGGAAGAGACAGCTGGACCCACAGGGCTTAGCCTCTGGGGAGGGAAGCAGGCAGGCAGCACATTGTTAGGACGCAGCACCATCAGTGCTGTGCTGGGGGTCACAGAGGAGGGTGCCTCACCCAAACATGGCTGGGGCCAGGGGTGGGGGTGCTGTTGAAAGTGAGGCCTGAAATAGCTAGGAGTTAACCAAGCAGGGAGAGCCAGGCAGCGGGAGGAGCAAAGGCCTGGAAGCCCGAGAAAGCAGCGTGCAGGAGGGACACCTGAGGTCAGGGCCACAAGGTCCTGGTGTGTCCGGGTGGACAGTGAGAGGTGAGGCTGGAGGGGCTCTCAGGGCCCAGCCATGGAGGGTGTGCAGCGTGCATCGTGCCCATCAAGCATTTTCACGAGGCGGGTGGTGTGGGGTGTTTCAGAACATTTAAGCACTCAGGCTACGTGGCCCTAAGTCTGCCCGATGCACGAGCCCTGCTTTCTACCACTGCTTCCCCGAGTCCCAGCGGACGAGGAACCCTGGCCCAGGAGTTTGGTTTGTGTCTTCTTGGGCATGTTCTCAGCATGTAGAGCAGTTCTGGCCCCTGGGAGGTGTTGGAGAGACATTTGCTGAGTGAATCTGGAGCTGGCTTTGGGCAGTGCTGCATTTGCAGAGCTGGTGGCTGCTCTGCTGCATTGGAGACCCCACCTTCTCAGATACCTGCAGAAGCCGAGTATGGGAGCACAGGGCTCTTGGGGCGGGCCTCCCACCTGAGCACTCAGGTGTGTGTTAGACTTAACTTAGAATGCAGCTCAGAGGCCTGGAGCTGAGCTGCTTTGAGATGGGAGCCAGGTACCATCTGAGCCTTGCTGGGGTTGAGGTGAACCCTTGCCCCCAGTGGCAGATGCCTGGGCCAGTCACTCCCTCCAGTGCTGAGTGGGCTTCATGTCAAGGCCCAGCGCTGCCTTAATGCACAGGTGACTTTGATGGGCCCGTGTTTGCTTTTAATAAATGTGTGCCCAGCTTTATATGAAAATCCAGGGTTTTCAGGGTGTAGCGATGCACATTTCCAGGGAATTTGCCCTGAGATTCCTTAAGAACAGTTCCTATGCAATTAAAAGCAGACAGCACCATGAAGAAATGCATCTGTGGCCCAGGCATGGTGGCCCATGCCTATAATCTCAGCACTTTGGGAGGACAAGGCAGGCAGATCTCTTGAGCCCAGGAGTTCAAGACCAGCCTGGGCAACATGGTGAAACCCCACCTCTACAAGGAAATGCCAAAAATATTAGCCGGCTCTGGTGGCAGGCAGCTGTGGTCCCAACTCTTGGGAGTCTGAAGTGGGAGGATTGCTTGAGCCTTGGAGGAGGCTGAGGTTGTGGTGAGCCAAGATCGTGCCACTGCACCCCAGCCTGGGCGACAGAGTGAGACCCTCTCTCAAAAAAAAAAAAGAAATGCATCTGTGAATTGAGGTTGACTCGCAGGTGGTAAAATTTTAAATTAGAAAAGACCCAAGTACAAGGTATGTTTATCCAGAAAATAAAAATGAAGTGGTTAGAGAGATGGATAGATGGATGGATATGTGATAAAGCACATACAGCAAAAATTCTAATTGTAGAATCTAGGTTGTGTGTGTATGGGTGTGTATGATACAATTATTTCGACCTTTCAGGAAATTTTATATTTTTTATAATAAAATGTTAGAAGAGGTATTCCAAATAAAAGGTCAGTGGGACCACAGGCACTTTGCCTCAGCTCACACCTGGTCAACCACATCCATTGTGAAAACAGTTAAAAATATTGATCAGTTTAAAGCTGTGAAGCAGCTTCCCATAAGTCTCAGCTCCTCATTTCTCAATTTCTCAAGATGTGGTCTGTGTCTGCCTATATCAGGATCAGCCGAGGGTTTGTGTTTAAAATGCAGATTCCTGGGTCCCACCCTAGACCCTAGGGAGTAAGGGCAGGCCCTAGAAATCTGCATTTTACAGGCCCTCTCCCAGGCCATCTTGCCCCCCTTAAAAAAATAACCTTTACTTTTAAAAAATTAATATGTGCGTTATAGGAAACTGAAAAAGACAAGCAAAGAACAAAGTCCTCCAGAATCACAAGCAGTTTACAGTTTGCCGTGTCCTTCTGTGTCCTGTGTGTGCACACAGCATCGTTTTACATGGTTGAGAGCGTGCAGTATATGTCATGCTTTTTCACACATCATGAATATTTACCAATTCGAAATCCCAAAGCTGTATGAGTATTTTGATAACCAAGAATACACTACACCAACTCAATCTGTTAGGAAAAAATGTAATCCTGCCTTTCTTTGGACATAAATTTCACAGATGACAAAAATGGCAACAGGCTTCTAGAAAAAATTGTTGGCAGAGTTAATGTTAAAATACTATATTCCCTTAAGGCTCAGTTTAAAATGAGACATAAAGCAACAGGGTACACTATGTTTCGAAGAGAATTCATTAGCAGGTCTATACCATTAAAATATTAGCAAGAAGGTTCCATTGAATTACTTAATGTATTCCTATAGTACAGCCAAAAGAGATGCACATACGTCAGTGGCTGTCATCCAAATGGAAATATGAACACATCTGCGTGTGTCTCTCTCTTTATACTTCTTGGATTCCTCCCAAGCTGGAGGAATATGGTTGCAGATGAACAGAGTGCTTTTTTTCCCCCTGAGGCTCTTCACTCGTGGATTCCCTCTGGAAAGGCAGGGTTTGCAGAGGCAAGGGCCAGTCTGTGGGTGGAGTGTGGCCAGAGGCTTTTTGTGTGGACCTTGAGCCCCAGCAGGCGGGACTCTTACTTGACTGCATGTACACAGAGCCTGGCACACACAAGGCACTTGGTAATCACGCCACACTTTACTCTGCAGTTAAAAGGCTTGCAGTCTGGGGAGGAGGGAAGGGGAGGAATCATGAGTTTTTCGACTCCTTGGGATTGGAGACAGGGCTGTTAGGTGAGATGGGCAGGAGAGCAGAGAGGTTATTGCATTCGTGCCAGCTCGAATTGATGCAGCACTTGCAGGTACAGTGGGAGAGACTGGTGGCCGGGTCCGCCCAGACAGGCTGCCCCGTCTAACCTGGAAAGCACATCGGTGTGCATCACCAAAGGGAGAGCACGTCCTGCCATGTGGGAGGACAAGATAAAGGACCCAGGCTTCGGGGCAAGGGCAGATGGATTTTGGTTACAAAAGCATGGAACACAAATGTACATGGTTTGTTTTCAAAAGTCTGGCAGCTATTTTTGCTCCCAGCCTAGCTTATATAAGAGGTGAAAAAACAAAATGAACAGCAGAGTAGGTGTCCCTCGGTCCAGGAGGAAGCGTGCAGCCGGGCGTGGGGTGTCCCTGACTTCCCTTTGTAAACAGTAGTTCTGCTCAGTGCTGTCCAGGGCACGGGGGTTGCTCTCAGGGCTGCGTGGGAGGAGGACGAAGGCAGAGAACTGGAAGGTTCTCTTTCCCCATATTTTAAAATTGGCTGAAAGTTTCTACTGCAGGCAAAGGGCAGATGCATAGATGCTGTGTGCATCCTGAGCGGAGTGGATGTGGCCTCTCTCTGCTCCTGTGTGATTTACGGCTCTCTAGGCTGTGCTGGCTCCCAAAGAGCCCGAGGGGCAGAGACCTAGCTGGGCACAGTCTATACCCAGCTTGCCAGGTGTTGGGCAAGTGTTGTCCCCATCTGTCAAAGTAGGGGGTGCTCTCGGGCATGTCTGAGACCTTGGCATCCTGTGATATAGGAGCATGTTTGCAATGGGCTTATCCTGGGGTGCACCTGTCCACGGGGAGTCTCCCCAACAGGGAGCTGCCCCAAGGAGGTGGGGACCGTGGAAGAGATCTCTGCAGTGAGGGGTCAGCCAGAGGGACAGAAAGGGTTGTTGGCCAGCACCGGCCAGTGAGGAACTGGGCTAGTGATCATTCTCAGAATGTGTGTCTTTCTCTCTCCTCTCGCTCACACGCGCACACACACATGTGCACATGCACACTCCCCCCACCCCACCATGGTGACCAGGAATGGGGTGGGGCAGGAGCTCTGCTGTGGCCTGGTCTGCCTTACCCATGGCGCCTGGAGATAGGGCCACAGCTCCTCTGCCCTCCTCCAGCCTCCTCTGGCCCCAGGCAGCGTCTCCTGCAGCTCTCAGAGGTCTCAGTCATCTTCGGGAGGAAAAGGTGCTTGGGACATGTTTGTTGATTTGAGTGGTGTCTTAGGGCCCCTGAGGCTCTCCCATCTTTAACTTAAAACAGACCTTTCCACTTTCCTCTGATTCTCTCCAGCTGCCTCTCCCTGGGCTCAAAGGCAGACCTGTGTGAAAGCAGTGTCAGCTGTGGGCCCATTTCCCCCAGTCTGGGGCCACCTGCCATGCCTGCAACCCCGCTCCCCCCACTTACCAAAGCCACTCTTGTCAACGAAGGGTGCTCCTGACATGGACATATCCGGCAAGCTCTCCTCAGCCCCCGCCCCTCCTACCACTTCCTCCCTGAGCTTCCACTCTCCCCACTCCTGGACTCACCCTCCCCTCGCAGGCCCACCCCTCAGTATCAGGGCCCTCATTCACTCCTCGCCCTCTGTTCCTCCTCTGGGCTTTCTCCAGGGATGGCTCACCTGCCCCGCCCCCTTCCCTTAGCCCACACACATAGACCCTCGAGTCCCAGATCTTAATCCTTGGCTGAGGCTCTGTCTTGTGCTCCAGGCCTCAGTGTACCCGGGTCGTCCAGAGACATCTCAAGGCCAGTGTGTTCAGAGTCATTGTCTTTCCCTCCACACCTGCCTGTCGTGTCTCTGATCTGGAGTCACATCCACTCGGGTGCTCAAGCCAGAGCACAGGGCCACCTTGGTTCTTTGTCTTCCTCCCCATCCCCCCGTCCCCAGTCCAGGTGCCCCTCCTGTTTGTAAGCCTGTTTCTCACCTCCCAGCATGTCCTTGTCCAGAGGCGGGTGTTGAAGAGTGTGCCTCAGCCTCACTGACATCCTTACTCATGTTACTCCAGAGTCGGCCCGCGGAGTGCCTCCCTAATGGTCTGGACTGGCCGGTCTGCCTCTGTCTGTCCTGCTGCAGAGGCCTTTGCAGCCACTCTCCATGGCTCCTGGGTAAAATCCACACTGTGCCCTCGTCTGCCACTCCCCGCTTCAGCTCCCCCAGGACTCCTGGTGCTTTTGCACAAGTGCTTCCTCAACCCAGCCCCACTCTCTCTTCCCAGCTCACTCCTCGGACTCCGGGGCCAGGTCAGGGGTGGGGCACTGAACTGTGCAGGCTGCGTCTCCCAGCCTCCTGCTCCAGGCTTCCTTGAAACCCCTCCTGACTGCAGGCAGTGCTCATCACGTGGCACTTTCCTGTCTGTTTCCCAACCAGAGTGGGAGCTCTTTGAAGACAGGGTCTGTGCCTTACCGACCCCTGGTCCTCTGTGCCCCATGCACCTTCTGGCTCAGGGGTCAGCAGATGGCAGTCCCTGGGCAAACCCGGCCCCTGTGAGTTTTTATGAACACAGTTGTGTTGGAACACAGCTAACACCCATTTGTTGTCTCTTTTTGTGCTCCCTCTGTGGAGTTGAGTAGTTGTGACAGAGACTTAAAACCTGCAGAGCTGAAAACATTGCCTGACTGGGCCTTCACATTCTCAGGGTCTGGCCCAAATGAGGTGCACAATCGGGTCTTTCAGTGAGTGGTAACGACCTGTGTATCTGTGGAGCTTTCCCCACCTGCTAGGAATGGCGTCAGGCCCTAACTGCATCCATGCACTGAAGCTTCATGGTGGCTCTGCAGGTTTAGCAGCCACTGTCACTTCCTCCCCTCTTTTCAGATGAGGAAACTGACGATTGATTAATTAATAACTTGCCCACCATGGCAGTTGCTAAGCAGGGGGACCTGGGATGGGAATGACTGTCTGCCTCCAGACCTTGATGCTTGCTTGTGAATGAATGTGAGCTTCAGCCTTCACAGGAAGGAAGAAAAAGGGGGTATGGGAAGTGCTGAAAGAGGGGTACTCCTAGGAGAGGTGAGAGGCTGCCACTGTCTCGCCGTGGAGGCCTGAGGAAGGGCCCCAGCCTCCAGCAGCTCACGTTAGAGCTGACACATCATGTCATACTTAATCAGGGAATGTCAAGATTCAGGGCACTTACTAAGGACACCTTGAACTCAGGGAAGTCTTCTGTTCCCACCTGGGACTTTGTGTCTTCCTTGTTCCTTAATAACTGCTGAGGAGTTGTAATGAGGTTCAGCACACTTAAGACGTTGAACAGGACAGACCTGACGTTTGGTTTAAGGTTTAAGTCCCCCATGCTTCTCAAAGCGGGTGAAGTTTAAAAACAGGCAGGTCTTTGGTGAAGTTCAAGGGATGTCCATGAAGCTGGATGAGCAGGTAGAGTTCAGAGCGGGGGTGATGTTTCCTGGGTGGGTAGGAGGTCTGCCTGGCCTGAGTCAGCTGACCCAGATCCTCCCGACTGAGGATGCCCTGGGCTGCCCTCCTGCTGTGGCCCCCTTAGGGAACCGTATAGCATCGTGGTTGCTACCGAGCTCCCTGGCGGAAGACTGCCTGTTTGTTTGATTCCGCACCCTCTCTGGTGCTGTGTGCTCCTCAGGGGTCAGGAGGCACCCTAGAAGCCAGTCTTTGCTGTTAACATGATAGGTGCTCCGTGGGCAGTGCTGGGGGTGCTCTGTCGGTGTGAGTTGGTGGCGATGGCCGCTGGCGAGTTTGTAGGTCTCAGGCGCTGCACATGGAGTGTTTCACATGCATCATCCAAGCTCTGCATCACCCTGCCTTCAGGCCTGGCCTGTAAAGGAGGAATCCATGTTGAGAATGTATGTAACGGGAATCGGGGCCCGTTAGCTCCCGTGCCTAATCACTGCCCCAAGTCGCAGTGGCAGATTAGAAGTGAGCTCTTGAGCCTCCTGGACCAGCCCTCAGGCCTGGCCTGTGACTTCATGAGTCTGGTCCCGTCAGCTGTTTGCTGGGCTGGGTCGGGCCTTTAAATAGCGTCCTAGGTCACTTGTGGTCAGGGCCATGGTGGGGCGTTCTGGCCTTGGACAGCTACCCAGAGGTGTGGAATTGGGCTTCCCACTCCTCCTCACCGGGTGCCCGAGCGAACTCTGGGCTGGCTTTGGGAGCTTGGGCGCAGCTTCTGGATCTGGCTTCTCATTTCAGAGGTGGTGGTGCGGTGTGCAGGGCACTCGAGATGTTTCTGTTACCTTATATATAGTGGAGGTTGAAATGGCCAGAAAACCATGGCATGTTTGAGTAGCAGTTAGAAATCTCCTGTTCCATGCCATCTCCCACTCCTGGCCATCTCCATTTGTTCCGGGAAGTCTCTGAGTTCTTTAAGGTCCACCTCACATGCCGCCTTTGATTCCTCCTTGTGGCATGATTTGGCCAACTAGTGTTATTGAACACTTATGCGAGGCTCACAAGAGCAAGAGCACAACAGTCCTGCCTGGGGTTCCTGGTCTGGGGGAGGAACAGGCCGGCCTGCTGTGGCCTCAGAGCAGACCCAGGGAACACTAGGAGCCCAGAAGCCTGACTTGGGTGGGACACAGTGAATTCTCAAGCACTTCTCCTAGGGGACAACTCCGGCTGGGTCTTGAAGGCTGAATAGGAGTTGGTTGTGAGGGTGAAGCAGTGGGCAGCCTGTGCGGTGGTTGCTCAGGGCCTGAGGGTAGTGATGCTGGGGAGTGCTGGCGGTGGACCCTGCTGGAATGCTGGTTGGAACAGTGGGGGCAGTAGCCAGAGAGAAAAGGCCGGGCCTTCTTTCTGCTTTGAAGCCGGTCATTGTGCTCTGGCTTGTGTCGTTAGTACAATAGGGGCCTCTCACCCACACAAGCCCCTCGAGGGTGGGCTTCAAGGAGCTGAGGGCAGTGAGGAGAGCACGGGGTCTGCAGCCTGTCCAGCCCCAGCTTTGTACCTCACTAGGTTTGTGGCTTTGAGCTCATTATTTTTTCTGAGTTGGTCTTTCATCTGCAGGAAGGGACTGTCCCTGCCTCCCTCTGAGGGCCACTGTGAGTAAGGTAGGACATGGATTGCCTGGGGCAGGGCCAGCTACATAGTAGATGTGGTCTGTGCTGGGGACAGGCAGAGAGAGGGCACGCAGGTGAATCCAGAGACTTAATGCCCAAGCCCCTCACCGCCTGCCAGGCTTTGATCAAAGCTGCGTCCTCTGGCTAGAAAGTGTGTGGCTTCCCCTCCACCAGGAATCTTGGATTCTGGCCCACATAGGAAGATGAGCACATGGTGGATAAGCAGAAACTCCCAGCCTGGTTCCCAGTGTGATTCGTGAGTGGGACAAACCTCAGACAGCTCTGCCCACCGAAAGAAGCGTACAGGTTCCTGGCGTGTGCTGTTGGTAACCTGCGAAGGCATTTGGGGGAAGCTCAGTTCCTCACCAGATACCGAGCAGTGCTTGGAAGGGCCCAGGAGAAGAGAAACCAAGAAAGCCCTTAGCAAAGGAACAGTGGAGATGTGTGCCCCGGACCGACTTCTTCCCTTGTGCACATCACTGCCTGTGTCAAAAATAGATCCAGCGGACCCCTCAACTGTATACGTTTGTGGAGCTCACATTTGTGTGGTTTGCTGTGCTGAAACTTTACTGTCTTAAAGACCCCCATTTCCAGGAAACTGCCAGAACTTTTGTTATCTAAGAGCGTTTGTAAGATACTCAGATAGGAGCAGTGTATTGAATGAAAGTTTATCTGAATAGCTGCTTTTTTCTAGGCCCCACATCTGTAGAATGAATGTTGAATTAAGAGGTCTACTAGACTCAGACTGGAACCCAGGATTGACTCTCGACCCCATTCCTTCCTTGTTAAGGAAATGGGCTCAGGGTCCCCTTGTCCGTCCAGATGAGATTAGGCACGTCAAAGCCTTGGCACTATTCCCAGCCTATCTTGATTCATGGATTTTTTTTTCTTAGAGAAAGTCCATTGTCCTTGCCCGATTAAAAAGGGTGAAGATGGGCTGGGCACAGTGGCTTACGCCTGTAATCCCAGCATTTTAGGAGGCCAAGGCAGGTGGATCACCTGAGATCAGGAATTCGAGACCAGCCTGGACAACATGGTGAAACCTCATCTCTACTAAAGATACAAAATTAGCTGGGCGCGGTAGCAGGCGCCTGTAATCGCAGCTGCTTGGGAGGCTAAGGCAGGAGAATTGCTGAACCCAGGAGGTGGAGGTTGCAGTGAGCTGAGATTGCACCACTGCACCCCAGCCTGGGTGACAGAGTGAGATTCCGTCTCAAAAAAAAAAAAAGAAGTGGAGGAAAAACTCCCTGCCTCGGACTTCCCTCTAGATTGTTTGCTTGGGTCCAGATGCCTGAAAGAGTTTTGGTTTTAGAATTCCATCCTAACGACCCAGGTGCCTTTATCTGATGGTTCTCATGTATGTTTTTGCTAACCAGGAGCTGAGAGAAGATAATATCATTTTAATTGAAACCAAGGCCATGCTGGAGGAACAGCTGACTGCTGCTCGGGCCCGGGGCGATAAAGTCCATGAGCTGGAAAAGGAGAACCTGCAGCTGAAATCCAAGCTTCACGACCTGGAACTGGTACTGCGGGCTGTGCTGTTACTGCACTGAAAACAGATGGGGCTCGGGAACAGTGGCTCATGCCTGTAATCCCAGGACTTTGGGAGGCTAAGGTGGGAGGATCCCTTGAGCCCAGGAGTTCCACCCCTGGCAACCTAGCAAGACCCCATCTCTACAAAAACTAAATAATTGGGCATGGTGGTGTGAGCCTGTAGTCCCATCTACTTGGGAGAGACTGAGGCGGGAGGGTTGCTTGAGCCTGGGAGGTTGAGGCTGCCATGAGTCGTGATCACACCATTGCATTCCAGCCTGGGTGACAGAGCAAGACCCTGTCTCAGAAAAAAAAAAAAAAAAAAAAAAAAAAAAAACTGATTGGGGCAGGTTCAGGTTTATGCTGTGCCCTTCTCTGATAGTTTAGCTACTGAGTTTGTTGCTGCTACTGCCGCTGCTGCTGCCACCGCTACCTGCAATGACTTGTTGACTGTGGGGAGTAGCTTGCTAAAATCAGCAGACCTGAGTGGGTGCCACTTAACACCCACAAACAGCACTTCTGTATTGCTTTTCTGTAGGAATGAGTGTATGTGTGTGTCTTTTGCAAGAAGAGTCTTTGCTGGTGTTGATGGTGGGGGTGAGCTGTGATTTGTTAGCCTCTTAACAGCCTTAGAGGCCTGTTAGGGCTTCGCTAGAGCCACGAAGCTGCCCATCACTGCACACTTGCTTTAAAGCCCTGTGCAATATGTCACTTTGTTCAGACAGCATTCCGTTAGGGACCTCGGGTCTCTCTTCATAACCTAGGTAGCCAGGTCAGGGTACCTTTGAGTGGCTTCACCTCTCATAGCAGGGCCCTGTGTTGGGATGTTTCTATGCAGCTCTGTTTATTTGGAAGTGAGCCAGTACGTCTTCATCCACAGCACATGACGGTAGCTGTACAGGGGCTGGGGCTTGTGCAGAGGGATCCCCAGCTGTGCAGCCTCATTTCTTGCCTCTTCTTGCTTGCCCTAGGACCGGGACACAGATAAGAAACGAATTGAGGAGCTGCTGGAAGAAAACATGGTCCTTGAGATTGCACAGAAGCAGAGCATGAACGAATCTGCCCACCTTGGCTGGGAGCTGGAGCAGCTGTCCAAGAATGCAGACTTGTCAGATGGTAGGTAGCGCCTGATGCCGGAGAGCCAGCCTGGCCGTGGCCGCTGCTGCCTCCAGGGAGCTGAGTCCTGGGCTCTGAATCTGCCGTGTTAGCCCATCCATTCATCCCAGGCAAACATGATTTCCTTCAAGCTCCACTTGGAACTGTTTCATTACAGTTCTCCCCAGGGAAGACATGAGGGGTCTGGCAGCCTTGATGTCAGGACGCAAAACAGAAATTAAGTGTTGCCAGGTTTCCCAATTCCCATATGGACATTCCCAGGAGCTTCCAGATTATAGTGCACTGACACCCAGAGGCTCTCTTAGGCCATCTGTGGATGGCTGAAAGCCCTGGATGGCAGAAGCCATCACCAGTGGCCACGAATCCCTGCTATAAATGTACCCAGGGCGTCATTTCCTCCATTCATTTGCATAATTGGGCAAGATGGAGGCAGCCTGTTTTCTGCCTCCTGGGTGGGGAGGGTGCTAAGTGGCTGCTGCCTCTGAGACCCAGGTTCTCAGTGCCTCTGCCGGGCCTCTCCCTTTCCCTCTCCCTCCTGGGCTTGCTCTGCTGCCCACTGCCCTGCGCCCCGAGAGGAGGTGTCGGTCATGGGAAGTGTGGGCGGGGCTGCACTCAGCCCCCTGCGCAGGAAGCCTCAGCCCCGGCAAACAATGAGCCAGTTCCTGTGTTTGAAAATAGCACACGCTCACCGTTCCCGTGCACGTGATAGTGCAAGTTCATAGTTACTTAGACTTCCCAGGGTGTGATGGGGCTTTTGGCTTGTTTAGGGGGTGGCTTTAAAAAATTCTGATAGACATCTAAGCATTCTGGAAAGGTTATTGGAAATAGGTGAATATTTCTTGTATTTGGGGTTCCTATCAGTTCCGAACCTAAAACCAGTTTCTCTGTGAATCTGTGTGAGAAGTTAGCTGTCTGTGCTTTGATATCTGTGTGTAGCTCTAGGGCCTGAGGGCTGCACAAGGGGGATCCCCCAAATCCCTTGCCCCTGGAAGTCCAAGTTGGGGGCGCCCCCTGGTGGAGAAGAGAGGTGGTACAAGCAGCTAGGATGGTCTCCCATCAACTAAATATTTGTTAGAGACCATAGTGGCTGGTGAGAAGGCCGCACCGATTTAGACCATTTTGTATAATGTGTGAGCTCTTTAAAGTTAATACCGTGATTTATTCTTAGTGTTGTCAACTCCTAGTGCCTAGCTAGGAGCTGACATCATTCTAGTGTTTGCTAGAATGATGGCATCGTGCAAGCAAAGCCTGAGTGTATGGGGCAGTGGCTTCGAGAGCCAGAAAGACCTGGCATAAAGCCTTGGCTCCTCCACTGGTTAGCTGGGTGACCTAGGGCAAGTACTTAACCTCTTAAAACTTTAGTTTCCTTACCTGCAAAATAGGGGTAATGAACCTGCCTCGCAAGATGACTGTGAGGATGAGTGAGAGAAAACAGTGGAGCATGAACCCCGGCTCTGGCCCTTGGTGTGTTC
Source organism: Symphalangus syndactylus (assembly GCF_028878055.3). NCBI lineage: Eukaryota > Metazoa > Chordata > Mammalia > Primates > Hylobatidae > Symphalangus > Symphalangus syndactylus. Next base: position 25,714,336 of record NC_072430.2, read on the forward strand.
CGTACAGGGCGGCCCTTCTTGTCTCTCTTACTAAGACATACCCAGTTACTCTGGTTGCTGCGGGGTGCTGACGAGATTTGCACTAGTAAAGAAACACTGGGCCGGGCAACAGTGGCTCATGCCTGTAATCCCAGCACTTTGAGAAATTAAGGTGGGCAGATCACTTGAGGTCAGGAGTTCGAGACCAGCCTGGCCAACATGGAGAAACACCCCCCCCCCCCACTAAAAGTAAAAAAATTAGCCAGGCGTGATGGTGCGCACCTGTAATCCTAGCTACTCAGGAGGCTGAGGCAGGAGAATCGCTTGAACCTGAGAGGTGGAGGTTACAGTGAGCCAAGATCACACCACTGCACTCCAGCCTGGGTGAGAGAGTGAGACTCTGTCTCAAAAAAAAGAAGACCGGGCGCGGTGGCTCACGCTTGTAATCCCAGCACTTTGGGAGGCCGAGGCGGGCGGATCACGAGGTCAGGAGATCAAGACTACCGTGAAACCCCGTTTCTACTAAAAATACAAAAAAATTAGCCGGGCGTAGTGGCGGGCGCCTGTAGTCCCAGCTACTCGGGAGGCTGAGGCAGGAGAATGGCGTGAACCCGGGAGGCGGAGCTTGCAGTGAGCCGAGATTGCACCACTGCACTCCAGCCTGGGCGACAGAGCGAGACTCCGTCTCAAAAAAAAAAAAAAAAAAAAGAGAAACACTGGCGTTTTAGTAGTAAACCACTGTGTCATTTTAATAGTCTTCAAGCCACTGACTTTAATGGAAGAGGAAATGAAACATCGATTCCATTGTTTAACTCATAGAACCTTAAAAATTATTCTCTGTGGTCAGGTAGGGAACGTGAAAAGGGATGGTGGTGATGGTTGCAGAAAAGTGTGCTGTACCTAATGCCACAGATCCAAACACTTTGAAATGGCTAAAATGGTACCTTTTAAATATATTTTTCTGTAATTTTAAAAATGGGTCCCCCCTATGAATTCTGCAGAGGCACTGTCCAGATGAACACAGGTTTTGAAATAACGGAGTCTTATTTGAGGCTTGGTGTTGAAGTTAGGTTAGTTTCATTTACAGCTTAGTTGGGACGGAGCCCTCCAACCATCCTTGTATGTGGAGTGCGTGTGTGTTTATGTGTGTGTCAGCACTGGGCTGGGGCCAGGGACACACTGTCCCCTCCACTTCTCACCTGTTGTTGGTTTGGGTCTTTAGGGCGTTCTGGCCTGTTGGGTGGTCCGTGTCGTTATCCTTGGTAGAGGATGAAGACTCAGAGGGAAATGAGACGCTGTTCAGTCTTTATGATCACCTGGGGGATCTGAACACACACATTTGCAGATTTATGTGTTTGCTGTGAAAGCCATCACCCCCCTGTACCCACAGCCCCTGGGGTGAAGAGGTAGGGGGAGGAATAGCCATGTTAGCAACAGTGTGGAAAGGCCCCAAGAGATGAGGATGTGGCACTGAGTTGGGTAAATGAGGGGTGGAAGAACCTGGCTCCCTTCCTAAGAGGGCTTTTGCATACCTTTTTTTTTCCCCCTTCCCGGAACAACCCCATGACTTACCTAAAATCATGCACCTGCTTGTGGCAGGAGGGGGCCAGGAACTCCCATGCGTGACTCAAGACTGTTCCCTTCTCCATTTGCATCTGAGCTGTTTAAAAGCAGAGTAGATAGTCTGCCTTTTAGTATTTTTAGCTTATTTTTCATCTCACTTAGAATTTTAAAAGTAATTTGCATATACTATCACAGTTTTCTTCAACATAATTGTGAAGTCACAGAAAGAAATCTCTGCATAGCGTCTCATCCAGGCTGACAAGTGCCCGGCACGTGTTCCAGTGTAGCTTTCTACCACCCGTGGCCAACGGGAGTGGTCAGTTACGTGCCCCTACCTGCTGAGCAGCCGCGATGTCCACTATGCTCTGGGGGGTATGGAAAACGTCACCTATGTGCCATCTCTATTAGCATCTTAAAATCCTTGATTGGACAGTTAGGATAGCAGCCTGATAGCCAAATGGTTCCCGTAAGTGACACAGCCCTTGCTTTGGCTCCTGGACTGTAACCTGCCACCTTCTTGAGACCTGGATTGCTGCCCTGACAGACCCCAGCAAAGCCTGCAGAGGAACCCTCAGGCACTGGAAGTGGAGGGGCAGGAGGGAGGGTCCCCAGCTGACCTGTGGGAGCTCCTCCCCAGCCCCTTAGACCCTGGACTCTGGGACTGATGACCGTCTCAGAGCTTGGGGCAGAGAGTGGAAGCAGAGGCCCACAGAACACTGGGCTCTGACTGGACTTTGTCTTCAGCCTCCAGGAAGTCGTTTGTGTTTGAGCTGAACGAATGTGCGTCCAGCCGCATCCTGAAGCTGGAGAAGGAGAACCAGAGCCTCCAGAGCACCATCCAGGGGCTGCGGGATGCGTCCCTGGTGCTGGAGGAGAGCGGCCTCAAGTGCGGGGAGCTGGAGAAGGAGAACCACCAGCTCAGCAAGAAGGTATCTTGGCCTCCTTAGGTCAGCGGGGAGGCACAGAGCCCTCGGGCACCCTCCCATCCTCCCCAGTGCTTGTCTGGAGCACGGACAAGCAGGCGGCCAGGTAGAGCATGCAGGTGTCAGGCAGTGGGCAGAATCCAGGTGCAGTCACCACTGATTATAATAGGAACGGGAGTGAGGACTGGGGAGAGCCAGAGGGAGTGTGGCCCTGTCCCTGCTCTGCTGCCTTTAGAGGATGACCCGGACATGTGACTTTCTTGTGCTTTGTTGTCTTCATCTGTGAAATGGGGTTGATGGGGTGCCTTCCTGTAAAAAGAAAACTCCCTTGTTCTCTTCCATGCCACTGCTCCCAGTACCTCACTGCTTGTACCAGGGGTGTGGGGTTTTCCCCATATCAAGCAATTCTCAAGTTCTTGGGGGACACCAGCTGGGTATCCTACAATTTAACTCAATTCTGACACTACAGACCCAGCAGCCTGAGGGCTCAGTCCCACCAGACTGCCTCCTACTTCAGGTGCCAATCCAAGTCCGGATTGTCACCTGTGCTTCTGACCGGCTGACTGTAGATCAGAGGTTCCCACCGCCCCCTTCGTGGGCTCCGCTATTGCCTAGATGGCTTAGTATTCCTTGTTTATGACGAAGTATACAAGGCACAGGCGGAACAGATGCACAGGGTGGTGGGTGCAGGGAGTGGTGCCATGCTACCCTGCCCTCTGTGGGTGCCCCTCCAGCACCTCCACATGTTCACCAACTTGGACACTTTTTGACCGAGTCCTTTTGGGTTTTTATGGAGGTTTCATTATATAGGCATGATTGATTACATCATGTGCCATTTGATTAGCTCAACCTCCAGCCCCTGTCTCCTCCCTGGAGGTAGGGGAGGCCTGTAAGTTTCAACTCTCTAATAACATGGTTGGTTCCCTTGGCAACCAGCCCCCATCCTGTGGCTCTCCAGCAGCCCCCAGTCCTCATTCATCTTAGCATGCAAGAAAGGCCCCTATCCCTTTGGAGATTCCAAGGGTTTTTGAAACTTGTGCCAGGAAGTTTAGCAGCAACCAAACATGCATTTCTTTCCTTTTTTTTTTTTTTTTTTTTTTGAGACTGAATTTTGTTCTTGTTGCCCAGGCTGGAGTGCAACGGCACAATCTCGGCTCACTGCAACTCCAACTCCCAGCTTCAAGCGATTCTCCTGCCTCAGCCTCCCGAGCAGCTGGGATTACAGGCACCCACCACCATGCCCAGCTAATTTTGTATTTTTAGTAGAGACAGGGTTTCACCATGTTGGCCAGGCTGGTCTCGAACTCCTGACCTCAGGTGGCCCACCCGCCTCGGCCTCCCAAAGTGCTGGGATTACAGGCGTGAGCCACCATGCCCGGCCTCAGACACACATTTCTTATGCTAGCTGTAGTGGGGATTAGAGGAGGTAGTGTGTGTGATGGATTCGGCACATAGTAAGCGCTCAGTAAAAAGAGAGCAGTGCACTGTTATAAAGCATACAGTAGGGACCCAGGGAGAAGAACCAGTAAGGTACCGAATACCAGATGCTGAGTTGTTGACTACAGTGATAATCACCGTCCTTGGGGCCGCAGAGCCTGGGTATGTATGTGTAAGGCCACTGATGGAACACCTTAGGGTCTTGCTGTGGTAAAACAAGCAGATCAGTGCTTTCTCCCTCCTCTGGCTTTATGGGATAGGGAAGAAGAGATAGCTGAACTGTGTTCTGTTTTAATGACAGCTGTTGGGTCTTCCTGGGAGCACAGTAGAAGCCATACATCTGGATGAACACATGAGGATTTGCAAGCCAGTCTCGTTCTGCAGTTAAGAGGATCCCTGTCCCATGGCAGATTCCATCTCAGGTGCAGGAACCGGCCATTGAGAGACTAGGGATTGCCGACAGGGCTTGCTCATTCCAGGTCAGAGGACCTGTCATCCACCTGCCTCACACTGTGGAGGCATTGGTGTATTGTGGGCTCTGAATGCACCAGCTGTCAGATTCTAGTCGAGGGAGGAGGCCAGAGTGTTCTTGCGGGCTGACTGCCGTGCAGGACAGGCAACCCTCAGCCAGCTCAGCTCATCCCGAATTTCCCTCTCCAACCTCAGCCATCCAGCTGTGAGTCCTGGCAGTGCCACTTACTGAGGCATCACTGTGGCGGGAGACCTGGGTCCCCTGGCTCTGCAGGTTCTTTTTTTTGGACGGAGTCTCACTCTGTTGTCCAGGCTGGGGTACAGTGGTGCAATCTCAGCTTCCTTGCTATCTCCACCTCCTGGGTTCAAGCGATGCTCCTGTCTCGGCCTCCCAAGTAGCTGGGATTACAGGCATGTGCCACCATGCCCAGCTAATTTTTGTGTTTTTAGTGGAGATGAGGTTTTGCCATGTTGGCCAGGCTGGTCTCCTGACCTCAGGTGATCTGCCCACCTCAGCCTCCCAATGTGAGCCACCGCACCCAGCCACTCTGCAGGTTCATCATCTCTGAGGCTGGGAACAGGTCCCCCACTCCTAGGAACTGGTCCCTTGAGTTCCCTCATGGGACCTCTCCTACGTGGCTCCTCCCTCTTGTCCCTTTGAACTTTGTGTGCCTTGCAGCATTTGAGCTGCCAGGTGGTTTTTCCTCTCTTTGTAGGACAACAGAAGACACCCCCGTCTCATGCCACGTCTTCCGGTGCAGGGCAGCATGGGAAAGTGACTCAGTTTTTTGAGACGGGGTCTCGCTCTGTCATCCAGGCAGGAGCGCGGTGGTGTGACCATGGCTCACTGCAGCCTCGACCTCCAGAGCTCAAGTAATCCTCCCACATCAGCCTCCCACATAGCTGGGACCACAGGCACATACTACCGCGCCCAGCTAATTTTTTTTTTTTTTGGAACTGGGGTCTCTTTATGTTGCCCAGGCTGGTCTCAAACTCCTGGGCTCAAGCAGTCCTTCTGCCTCAGCCTCCCAAAGTGCTAGGATCACAGGTGTGAGCCACCATGGCTGGCTCAGTGTTTTGGTTTCTTGGATTCATGTGGGCCTAGCACAGGAAATGTCTTCATAAGTGGCAGCCCAACCTTGGCCATGATAAAAATAATTGCCCTTTAAGAAGATGAGAACCTCCAGCTCTGCAGATCCTCACGATGCTGCCTCAGAAGGCCTGCAGTATTATCTCACTGGCCTAGTGATATTTTGGGTCCCCTCCTGGCAGGTCACCGGGGTGGTGCCCAGGCATCTCTCTGCCCTGTTCTGTCTGCTGTGGCCCCTCCTCTGTACAAACGGGACCTGGCGGGGGCACCGCCCACCCATCACAACTCCTTATGCTGATCTCTCAGGCCCTACCCACTTCCTCCTTGGCCCGACGCCAGCCTCTCCTGCCGTGGCCCTAGGGAGGCCCTGTCTTGGCACACACTCCCTGGTCTCGAGGGCGCCGGAAGGGAGGGGCCGCTGTTTTCAGGCAGTGCTGTCCTGTGTCTGAAGCCTGGGGCTCTCTCCTCCGTCTTGTCTATGGCCTGCCCTGAGCCTGGCTGGAATCTGGCCCGACCCGGCAGGGTGGTTCTCCCTTCACCCTCTGTCCATGTCTCACTGACTGTTTTATTGGCCCCATGGAAGGGGTCCCCGCCAGCGATTGACAGGTGAACCCTTCAGCAGCAGCAGGAGGTGGGCTGTGCTTCAGGCCTGGCAACCCTCAGCCAGCTCAGCTCATCCTGAATTTCCCTCTCCAACCTCAGCCATCCAGCTGGCATTTCCTAGTCAGTAAGCAAGCCCGCTGGCCCTGCTGAGTCCCACAGAGGGCCCCTAGTGCCAACCTGGCTCTTCACCTCACCCCGAATGCAGCCCAGGCTGCATGCTTGCTTTGGTCTGGGACCTCTGGAAACCATAGTTCCCTAAAGTTCAAACATCTTTCTCTCTAACTCAAGGCACCTCCGTGGGTCCTAAAAAAGCCCCCTCCCTCCTCTGTGTCTGTAGCTTTGTATTGAGGTCATAAGAGTTCATTCTTTGAGTCAAGAAGGAAAAAGAATCCTTATTTTTAGAGGAAGAGGGGCAGCCCTTTGGGGGCCTGTCATGAGAGGCAGGAGCAGCTCATGTGAAGACATGCAGCCTGGGGGCTGAGGGGCAGGGTCCTGGCCCCACAACTCCCGGGAAAACCTGATGCTGCACCACATGAGACTGTTGCCCAAGCCAGCAGCTGCAGGGAGGACAGGAAACCCTCTGGGGGCCAGAAAGTCTGCAGCCATCCCGTGTCTCAGCCCAGCAGGTTCGTCAGGGGCAAGGGTGTTCTTCGGGGATGGACAAAGAACCACAGAACGAGAAAGATGAGGGGTCCAGCAGGGGTAGGTAGGACCCAGGAAATCACACCTTTAGACCAGAAGCAGCAGCAATCAGAAATGCAAGGGTTGGCCGGGCGCGGTAGCTCACACCTGTAACCCCAGCACTTTGGGAGGCTGAGGCAGGCGGATCACCTGAAGTCAGGAGTTTGAGACCAGCCTGGCCAACACGGTGAAACCCTGTCTCTACTAAAAATATAAAAATTAGCTGGGCGTGGTGGCGGGCTCCTGTAGTCCTAGTTACTCAGGAGGCTGAGGCAGGAAAATTGCTTGAATCAGGGAGGCGGAGGTTGCAGTGAGCTGAGAGATCATGCCATTGTACTGCATCCTGGGTGACAAGAGCAAACATCCGTCTCAAAAAAAAAAAAGTTGAGTCAGAATCTGCATTTCAGCAAGTCGGGCACTTGTGCAACAGGGAGCATGAGGACCTCTGTTTAGGTAGTTCATGTTTAGGAAGGCGGGGAACAGGTGGGTTCTGGCATAAGACCTTGATGTCAAGGAGATCACTGGGTGGCCGTCAAGGCCAGACAAAATGTGGCGTGGCCTGGCCTGTGATGGAGATGGTGGAAGTGTGGAAGGGGTAGGAAGGACAGGACTTGGTGACAAATTTCCATGGAGGTGAAAGAGGAAGAGATACAACAGAGGGCCACTTGAGCAGCCAGGTGACATCACCAGCTGAGGCAGGAAGTCCGGGAGGACAGGAAGATGGGTGCAAGTGAAACCCCCCAGGGCACCCAGCGGTGGTGGCCCCAGGCAGTGGAGCACATGGCAGCAAGGATGGGGCAGAGGGATGCTGGGGGGATGGTGATGGGTTGCTGCCTGGTGACTTTCTGTCTTAAGAGTGACAGCTGTGGTGTGGGGAGGTTGCTACAGAATGATGCCAGGAGGTCTTCCCTTGAGAAAAGACCCACTAGTGCATTCTGTGGGGGCGGTTTCTGTTTTGTTTTAAATCATGGTTCACTTCGTAGGACTAACGTCTGCACTGGGCTGGGTCTTTTGGTTCTGCAGATTGAAAAGTTACAAACCCAGCTGGAGAGAGAAAAGCAGAGCAACCAAGACCTGGAGACCCTCAGTGAGGAGCTGATCAGAGAGAAGGAACAGCTGCAGAGTGACATGGAGACCCTGAAGGCTGACAAAGCCAGGCAGGTAGGTGCCTCCACCACTAACGCCTCTCCCAGAACCCCTGCCTGCAAGATGGAGAGCCAGGATTACAGCCATTCCTGTTACAGTATTGTGCATGCATGGATTATCCATTACCTAGCTTAGCCACAGCTTAAATCAGCAATTCTCAATTTCCCAACTGGCAGTGGGAAAAGGTGGGGTGAATTTTGCCTCCCAAGGGACATTTGGCAATGTCTCAAGACATTTTTGATTGTTGTGACCCAGGGGAAGAGAGGGGGTGGTGCTCCTGGCATGGAGTGGGTGGAGGCCAAGGATGCTGCTACACATTCTTCAGTGCGCAGGGCAGGAACACTCCATCTGCAAATGTTCGTAGTGCACCAGCTGAGAACCCTGGCAAACCCGTGTGGTTTTACTTGCCTCACACTACAGGCAGCCCCAGGGCAGGCAGTCCAGGGCTGATGTAGTGGCTCAGGGATGCCATCAGGAACCAGGCCTCTTGCCTACAGCTCCACCAGCCTTAGCAGTGGCTGCTGCACATCCCTAAGGTACAAGCAGGAGAAAGGTGGAGGGCTTAGCGGCACAGGGAAACCCTCCCAAGGATGCTCCGTAGACGTCACGTTGGCCGGAACTAACGTGTAACTACCTCTGCCTGCAAAGAACGCCAGGGTACCAAGTATTTTAGTTTTTTGTTTTTGTTTTGTTTTGTTTAATTTAATAGAGATGGAATCTCGAAATGTTGCCCAGGCTGGTCTCGTACTCCTGGGCTCAAGTGATCCTCCCGTCTTAGCTTCTCAAGGTGTTGGGATTACAGGCATGAGCCACCATCCCCAGCCCCAAGTATTTTAGCTTTTTGGTGTCTGTAGTAGAGGAATAAAAAGCCTGGAGAAGATGGTTGGAATGGCGCATGGTAAACAGACTGACAGGGCCCTGCCCAGATGTTGCTCCTAGCCAGGAAGGCACACTTCCAGGTGACAGGCAAGATGATCTCAGGAGGATGCTACTGAGAGAATAGGGTGCTGAGGGAGAGAATACTGGGATACACGGCCACCTTAGAATCATCATGCCAGGATCTTTTGGGGAGCTGACCCCAAGTATGAGAAAGAGCAAGTGAGGCAGATAGCCAGAGGAAAGTACTCCAGGCAGAGGGATCAGCATGTGCAAAGTGTTCACAGTCAGCTGGGCTAGGAGCAGTGAGCAGGAGGTGGAGAGTGGTGTAAGCAGAGGCTGCAGAGGTGGGCAGGGCCTGGCCACCAGAGACCAAGACAAACGGCTGAAACTTAAGTGAGGGAGAGAGATGTAATTTACATTTTAAAATCCTGGCTGCTCTGAGTGTATTCTGACTTGAGCCATCTAAGTGGCGGTGTCCGTGCCCACTCACCCATGTCTGTCAGGCCTCTGGGGAACACACAGGCAGCGTCTGAGCACAGGTAGGACAGCTGTTGAAGGCCTTCTCTCTCCCATCCCCAGTGTGAGCCCACGTCACTGAAATAGGTTCCTGCAGCAGCCTGGGTTGTGCCTGTTGTGTTTTCCCGTAGATCAAGGACCTTGAGCAGGAAAAGGACCACCTCAACCGAGCCGTGTGGTCGCTGCGGGAGAGATCGCAGGTCAGCAGTGAGGCCCGCATGAAAGACGTGGAGAAGGAGAACAAAGCCCTCCATCAGACAGTGACGGAGGCCAATGGCAAGCTCAGCCAGTTGGAGTTTGAGAAGCGGCAGCTGCACAGGGACTTGGAGCAGGCCAAGGAGAAGGGGGAGCAGGCGGAGAAGCTGGAGAGGGAGCTGCAGCGACTCCAGGAGGAGAACGGGAGGCTGGCCAGGAAGGTGACCTCCCTGGAGACGGCTACCGAGAAAGTCGAGGCCCTGGAGCATGAGAGCCAGGGCCTGCAGCTGGAGAACCGGACACTGAGGAAGTCTCTGGACACCTTGCAGAACGTGTCCCTGCAGCTTGAGGGCTTGGAGCGTGACAACAAGCAGCTGGACGCAGAGAACCTGGAGCTGCGCAGGCTAGTGGAGACCATGCGCTTCACTAGCACCAAGCTGGCACAGATGGAGAGGGAGAACCAGCAGCTGGAGCGTGAGAAGGAAGAGCTGAGGAAGAACGTGGAACTGCTCAAGGTGCTGGGCAAGAAGTCAGAGCGCCTGGAGCTCAGCTACCAGAGCGTGAGCGCTGAGAACCGCCGGCTGCAGCAGAGCCTGGAGAACAGCAGCCACAAGACGCAGACCCTGGAGAGTGAGCTGGGCGAGCTGGAGGCTGAGCGCCAGGCTCTGCGGCGGGACCTGGAGGCCCTCCGGCTGGCCAATGCACAGCTGGAGGAGGCCGAGAAGGACAGGAAGGCCCTGGAGCAGGAGGTGGCCCAGCTCGAGAAGGATAAGAAGCTGCTGGAGAAGGAGACCAAGCGGCTGTGGCAGCAGGTGGAGCTCAAGGACGCGGTCTTGGACGATAGCACTGCCAAACTGTCCGCCGTCGAGAAGGAGAGCCGCGCGCTGGACAAGGAGCTGGCCCGCTGCAGGGACGCGGCCGGCAAGCTGAAGGAGCTGGAGAAGGACAACCGGGACCTCACCAAGCAAGTCACCGTGCATGCAAGGACACTGACGACTCTGAGGGAGGTGAGCGGACACAGGCGGCCCCTGTAAGGGGATTGGCAGGTGGTGGTGGTGGTGGGTTCTGTGGTGCATGGTTTCAGGAGAGAAGTAAGACTCTGTGTCCTCCTTAAATGCTTTATCTAATTCTAAACAGCAATACCTAAAGGTCTAAGAACCCAGTAAATACCACGTATTACAATCTTACGACCCAGAGATAACGTTCCTCATAGTTTGGGTTGTTTCGTTTCATCATTTTCCCTCATGTATACAGACAGACACATGCTTGATGCCATACTTACACACAGGTGAGCTGTTGCGGTTTTTATTTATTATGTTGTGGTTTTTGTTATTTTAGATTTCAAAGCCACAACTTCCCAATGGCTGTAAGATATTTATTTGTTTTATTTATTATTTATTTTTGAGACGGAATCTCACTGTCACCCAGGCTGGAGTGTTGTCACGTGATCTTGGCTCACTGCAACCTCTGCCTCCCGGATTCAAGCGATTCTCGTGCCTCAGCATCCCACGTAGCTGGGACTACAGATGCATGCTACCACACCCTTCTAATCTTTTTGTATTTTTAGTAGAGACGGGTTTTCACCATGTTGGCCAGGCTGGTCTCGAACACCTGACCTCAGGTGGCCCACCCGCCTCGGCCTCCCAAAGTGCTGGGATTACAGGCATGAGTCACCGCGCCCAACCCTTACTTATTTTTGAGGCAGAATCTCGTTTTGTCACCCAGGCTGGAGTGCAGTGGTGCGATCCCAGCTCACTGCAGTCTCCACCTCCTGGGTTCAAGTGATTCTCCTTCCTCAGCGTCCTGAGTACTGGGATTACAGACATGCACCACCACGCCTGGCTAATTTTTGTATTTTTAGTAGAGACAGGGTTTTGCCATCTTGGCCAGGCTGGTCTTGAACTCTTGACCTCAGGGGATCCATCCACCTCAGCCTCCCAGAGTGCTGGGATTACAGGCATGGGCCACTGCACCTGGCTAAGATATTTAATCCTATAGGTTTACTGTAATTATTTTTTAGATGTTTAGATTGTTTTAGTGTTTTCCACTATTTTATTATTACTTATTATTTTTTAAATTTTATTTTTTTCCTAGAATCCTTTCCTGAAGTTTTTTTTTATTTTTAAAATTTTATTACCTTTTTCCTAGAATCCTATTTTCCACTATTTTAAATAATACTAGACATCCTTGTACACATAGACCTTCACGAATCAAACTATTTTTTAGGGTATATTCTCAGAAATGGAATTACAGGGTCAAAGAGTGTGAACGTGTTAGTCTCTTGAGGGATATAAAATCCTCCAGAATTCTATGTTGTCCTTACCCTGGTAAGTGTTGTGTGGGCCACCTGGGCATTTGTTTAGTATGCTGGGGTGAGTAGATGGCTGCTCTGGGAAATGGCTTCAGCAGCTGAGTGGCCCAGCACCGTTTATCTCACTTGTGTAGGGTCTAGCGTGGGGGCCCTGCCCACATGGGAGAAGCCAGGCGCTGGAGTCACTGCACTTAAGGCCCAGTTCAGGCGCCTGGCTTCTGCCATCTTGAGGCTTGGGCACCCCCAGTGGAGTCCTCTTCTGGTTCCTCAGTGTGTGGTGGGTAGAGGAGGAAGAGAGAGAGTGAGGAAGATCACGCTGCATGGGTGGGGCTCAGCAGCACAGCCACACCCAACCACAGGGTGCCACATGCCACACAAGAGAAGGAAATGGGTTTGGTGAACACTGAGCAGTCTCCACACTGGAAAAAGATGACTGACCATCCATGCAGACAATTCCGTGTGCTGTAGGGGAGAGATCCAAAATATGAACGCAGGCAGAGCCCCGGCTTGTTAGCATAGGTTAGTTAGGCTGTGCTACGATAGCCAACCCCAGCATCTCTGCAGCTCATCACAGGCAAGGCTTACCTCTTGCTCACCGGAGTCCAGGGGACCCTTCAGGGAGTTCGTCCTCTGCTTGACCCAGCAGTCCAGGCTGTTTTGATCTCATGGCTCCACTGTCTCAACACCAGGCTTGGGCGGTTGCCATGGCAGGTGAAAGGGCAGCTGAATGTCACACATAGGCTCTTCTGTGCTCCAGCCAGGAAGTCACCCACATCACTCCCACCTCAGCCCCTTTGCCAGAGCTGGTGACCTGGCTTCAGCTGATACAGGGTGGCTGGGAAATTTCGGGGAGCAAGTGGTAAGCATCACTGTCTCTGTCACACTGCCCTTCAGGTCTGAGGATTCGGTTAGGGTTAAGCATGCATGCAAATGACTGTGACACCAGGCAGAAAACGGTCACTACCTAGAGAGCTACAAAGAGATGCTGACGTAAACTGGGGTGGAGGAAGTGAACCACCGACATGCATTCAACACCCACGTTTTGAAAAGTAGACCAAGGCCGGGTGCAGTGGCTCACGCCTGTAATCCCAGCACTTTGGAAGACCAAGGTAGAAAGATTGCTTGAGGCCAGGAGTTCAAGACCAACCCGGAAATATAGCAAGACCTCATCTCTACAAAAAACTTAAAAATTAGCCAGGTGTGCTGGTACACACCTGTAATTCCAGCTACTGAGGAGGCTGAGGGGGGAGGATCACTTGAGTCAGGAGTTCAAGGCTGCAGTGAGCTGTGATCACACTACTGCACTCTAGCCTAGGCAACAGAGCAAGGTGCTGTCTCTAAAAAATGAAAAGTAAACCAGATCCAGGGTTTAAAATAAAATCTTTCCCCTCTTTACACATTTTCTGTTTCAAAGTATCTACAAGGGGCCTTTAATTACTTGTTGCTCTGTTGAAAAGACAGCCATATTATTAGAAATCAAACGCACTACTTAAAGGTCAACATAAGTGGCATTTCAAATACATGACTTAGAGAAGTGGCATATTAGATCCATCCTGACATGTTGCCACCTGATCTGGTTGTTTGCAGCACCAGGTGGGCTGGACGAGTGCATTCATTGGCTTTCCTCGGGAAGAGCATCCCTGGGGTTCAGAGTCCCCTCGCTCCACATGGAGGCAGCCGTGGCCTGGGAGGACAGTTGCTCACACCCGGGCAGGGCTGGCGCCTGGCCTCCCTGCGTCTTTTGCTGAGCTCCTATCTCGTACTCTCTCCCCATCATTCCAGGACCTGGTGCTCGAGAAGCTGAAGAGCCAGCAGCTCAGCAGTGAGCTGGACAAGCTGAGCCAGGAACTGGAGAAGGTCGGCCTCAACAGGGAGCTGCTGCTGCAGGAGGACGACAGCGGCAGTGACACGTGAGGGCCTCCTCTCCCTCTCCCCATCGTGGGAGCACTTCCTCCGCTGTTCAGTCTGCAGGCTCCTTACCCTCCCCTGAGACCTCCATGAACTCTCTACTGCCAAGGGCTCTGACCTCACGCAGTTCCTTGAGCCCAAAGTTCCTTGGTTGTTTCTGTTCCAGCTCTTGTTCCTTGAGGTTCTCAGATAGGTGTGGAAGGAGATTTTGTCTGATGAAAAAGCTTCTTTTTTTTTTTTTTTTTTTTTTTTTTTTTGAGACAAGGTCTGGCTCTGTCGCCCAGGCTGGAGTGTAGTGTTATGATCCCGGCTTACCTCCATGTCCACCTCCCGGGTTCAAGTGATCCTCCAGCCCCAGCTGGAGACCAATACCTAGCTGGGACCACAGGCATGCACCGCCACACCTGGCTAATCTTTGTATTTTTCGTAGAGAGGGGGTTTTGCCATATTAGCCAGGCTGGTCTTGAACTCCTGAGCTCAAAGTGATCTGCGCACCTCAGCCTCCCAAAATGCTGGGATTACAGGTGTGAGCCACGGCTCCCAGCCACGCTTCTTAATTTTTTTAAAAAATTAGACTATTACAGTTTTTCCCTGCAATGCTTGCTTAAATCATATTGGGTTTTGTTGTTGTTTTGAGATGAAGTGTCACTCTGTCACCCAGGCAGGAGTGCAGTGGTACGATCCCGGCTCAGTGCAACCTCTGCCTCCTGGTTTTAAGTGATTCTTACGCCTCAGCCTCCTGAGTAGCTGAGATTACAGACATGTGCCACCATGCCCAGCTAATTTTTGTATTTTTTTAGTAGAGACGGGGTTTCACCATGTTGGCCAGAATGGTCTCGAACGCCTGACCTCAAGTGATCCTCCCGCCTTGGCCTCCCAAAGTGCTGGGATTACAGGCATGAGCCACTGTGCTCGGCCTGATCTTGTTTTTTTGGGAAATCGAACATCTTGGACTTTTCCTGGACTTGTAACCGAGGAGATCCACATGCCTTATAGTAGGAGTCCTCTGGTGGAAAGGCCTTAGACTTACCACTTAACCTAGCACTGTGACCTTGGGCAAATTTCTTAACCTTTCTGAGACTCAGTTTCCCCTTTGGTAAAATGGCAATAATAATTACTTCTTCAGACAGTGACTGTCAAACTGCAGCCGTGGTGTTGCCTTTGAAGGTGTCACAGGTGTTTCTACCCAGGGAACCCCCAAAGGGCTCTGGGAAGATGAGTCTTGGCTCGTGAGTTCTTCTGAATCAAAAGCTGCAGCTCCCTAACCCAGCCTAATGGAAGGAGTGATGTGTTGGCAGCGAGGACACTGGGAACTTGTGGAGAGGAAGTAGATAAGCGATACTATTGTATCTTTGTGTTTTCCAGAAAATACAAGATTTTGGAGGGCAGAAATGAATCAGCATTAAAAACAACACTGGCCATGAAAGAAGAAAAGATTGTGCTCTTAGAAGCACAGATGGAAGAGAAAGCGAGCCTAAATCGCCAGTTAGAGAGTGAGCTGCAGATGGTGAGTGTGGAGGTTGCACTGTGGGGCCCAGCTGCCCATTCTCAGCCTCACCCTTTCCAGCCCCTCGCCTGTATAGCAGTGGGGCGGCCTGGATACTCATTTTCTAGGGCAGGTGTAGATGCACCACAGAGGGACTGAGGGAGCCACCCTCAGAATCACACACACTGGGCCAAACAGAACCAGAGTAAGAGCCACCGGACTGCGGGGAGGCGGGCAGTGGCCTAGAGCAGCACCAAGTCCACCAGGCAAGATATGGGAACACCCCTGAGAGCCCTCCGTGAAACTGCACGTTGGGCACCGAGCAACGCCTGCAGAGTCTCACGGGCGCCCTCCAATGAGACAGATGGGTGCATGGGGACTCGTGAGGACATGCACATGTCTACTTCTGGGTGCATGCATGCACACGTATGTGCCACGTGTGTGAACACACTTTCCACACGCATATAGATGTGTGTTCTCCACACATACTCTCCACATACATATGCACACACTCCTTACACATGTACATGCATGCTCTCTACACACATGTATTATCCATGTGCCCACCATGTGTGCACACTCCACACACAGACACATGCTCCTCACACACAGGTGTACACACCCTACACGTGCTCTCAATGTGCACACACTCACAGGTGATCAGGTGTGCACACTCCCCCCTTCCACACACGCAGTCTTCCAGCCTCAGTTTTGAACACGTGCCATGCTTCTTGGCTGCAGGACTGAATAGGAATCTGGATGAAGCTGCTCCAGTGCCAGCAGGGGCTTTGAGACCTCGCCCCTGTTCACCTCCTGTATCCTCAGCCTCACCTCTGTTTGAGAGAGTGGATAACTGAGGCTCAGGAAAGCAGGAGGCCACATAGCTAAAGCAGGGACTGAGGCAGGAACGGGTTGCAGGCCCCCACCTCCCTGTCCTCTCCGGAAGGGAAGGGAAAATATAGGGCAGAGGGTTGGTACCTTCCCCTCAAAGAAGCGCGTCCGGCTTACACGCGGCTTACATGCACCAGGGCGGGAGTATGGGGAGTGTGGAGGGTGTGGTGCAGGCTGCCCTCAGCCACTTACTCGGGGCTCCAGGCCAGGCTGCTTCCGCCTAAAGCCTCCTTGCTCATTGTAGCTGAAGAAGGAGTGTGAGACCCTCAGGCAGAACCAAGGAGAGGGGCAGCATTTGCAGAACTCTTTCAAGCACTCTGCGGGGAAGACAGCCGCCAGTCACCAGGGGAAGGAGGCCTGGGGGCCCGGCCACAAGGAAGCCACCATGGAGCTTCTCCGAGTGAAGGACCGGGCCATCGAGCTGGAGCGGAATGTGAGTGGGCTGGCCTGGGCATGGTCCATCGGGGACAGAGAGAGAGACTGCCTTATCAGTAGTCCTATTGATGACTTGTCATTGCTGTAAAGAACACAAGAGATTTAGCCAGATCTATCTAGTTGGACACGTCTTGAGTTGCAGGTCCCGTGGGCCCCTCTTCATTTGAGGTCCCTTCAGTGATTCTCACATCAGGGGCACACACAGTCTTCGTGGCAATTCAGCCTCTTCCTGTAGTGTTGTGTCTTTCAGTGCCCAGTACCAAGGATTGGCAAACTCCAGCCCCCACCTGCTTTTGTAAATAAAGTTTTATTAGCAGACAGTCATGCCCATTGTTTACAGGTTGTCTGGGGCTGCTTCCCCTACAGTGCCAGTGATTCTTTAGGTCGAAATGGAAACCCCATGGCTGGCAAACCCAAAAGTATTTCCTATCTGGCCCTTTCTAGAAAAAGTCTACTAATGCACGTCCGTACCTCTGACTTTGATTTTCAACAATGACTTTATGAAGTTCAGAGTGGTGATTTTCATTATTTGATTGATTATAAAGCTAAAACAGAATTTCAGAGACTTGACCCAAAGCCCCATGCTAATAAGGGATAGTAAAAAACTACAGGTCCTGGCCCTCAGCCCAGTTGGTGGCAAACTTTAACATGGTCTTTATTAGTCTCATGTAATGTGAAGTGCCTTATTCTACTTGCTGTCACCTCTGAGTAAGGCTGTAGCCTAAGGCTTTGACTCCCTGTCCTGTAAGATACTCAGGGTTGGAGTCAATGGGAGATGGAACTAGCTCACAGAAATGCACTCTTAGGGTGTTCAACAGAAAACAAAGGAAAGCATTAAAGAGACAAAGGAAACAGCTTTAACTCCAGCATGCATTCACCTCCCACTTAAATACGCAGGTCTCAGGCAGTGTTCCCATGATGTGTAGCCTTTTAAAAAAATCCTGCTGATTATCTTTTTCAAAGAGAGAAAATATACTGCCCTCATCCAGCGGACCCCTCGCTTTGGCTCCCAAAACATCAACTTTTGAGGGTTCATTACAACCCAAGTACCTGTGGCCAGTTAGCATTTACCCAGTTGGAGTTTGATTCGCTCATGCCTCCCGATCTTCTAGAACGCAGCTCTGCAGGCTGAGAAGCAGCTGCTCAAGGAACAGCTGCAGCACCTGGAGACCCAGAACGTGACCTTCAGCAGCCAGATCTTGACACTGCAGAAACAGAGCGCCTTCCTGCAGGAGCACAACACCACGCTGCAGACCCAGACCGCCAAGCTGCAGGTGAGCGGGGCTCCCAGCGCCAGTGGTCCACAAGCCCGGGGGGATGTTTATCTGTGGCGCCTGGGGACCAACTGGGGGCATTAGGACTCCTCAAAAGCAGCAGATCAAAGCACAAAGCAGTTTGGGATTTTGTTAATAGACCCGCTGTAAACAGTGATCAGTGAAGGGGGTGACAGTTTTTAAGCCATTTTCAGTGATTGAGAAAATGGCTGCATGGGCCATTTTCATTTCATTTCTCTCCTTTTACTTGCATTCTTGTCCATGTTTTCCAGTCTTTTCCTTGAGGTGTTATAAGGACTGACTTGGAAAAGAGGTTTCAGGATTAAGCTTGGTTTAACAAAGTTAACCAGGTTTCTTTACTGTAGAACCTGGCAGAACTCTTTCTTTTTTTTGAGATGGAGTCTTGCTCTGTCACCCAGGCTGGAGTGCAGTGGCGCGATCTCGGCTCACTGCAAGCTCCGCCTCCCGGGTTCACGCCATTCTCCTGCCTCAGCCTCTCTGAGTAGCTGGGACTACAGGCGCCCACCACCACACCTGGCTAATTTTTCTTTGTATTTTTAGTAGAGACGGGGTTTCACCGTGGTCTCGATCTCCTGACCTCGTGATCTGCCCGCCTCGGCCTCCCAAAGTGCTGGGATTACAAGCGTGAGCCACCGCGCCTGGCCAGAACTCTTTCTTTTTAAGCTAATGTGAATTTTTCATTTCTAAGAGGGAAGTGTAGGATATGAAGTGGCTCCCAGACTGTTGAGAGCATCAAGCACAACTAGGTCGTGTGCCACTTCAGATGCTTGTTTTCATTTATCGCTTGTAGACTGTGGGAAAATAAATTATTTATTGCAGTTTTTGTTTGTTTGTTTGTTTCGAGGTGGAGTCTCACTCTGTCACCCAGGCTGGAGTGCAGTGGTGAGATCTCGGCTCACTGCAAGCTCCACCTCCCAGGTTCAAGTGATTCTTGTGCCTTGGCTAATTTTTGTATCTTTAGTAGAAATGGGATTTCACTAAGTTAGCCAGGCTGGTCCTGAGCTCCTGACCTCAAATGGTCCACCCATCTCACCTCCCAAAGTGCTGGGATTACAGGCGTGAGCCACCACACCACAGAAACTTATTGCAGTTTCTGAGAAAAGTTTGAAAATATGTAACTTATGGGGCAAGGACAATCAACAGGAAACTGTTTGGCAAAGAAATTGGAATTTGTTCTGGTAACAAGAAAATAGTATATTGACTTACTATTTTGAATTTTTCTTACAGTCTTAATCTGGTTTTAATATCAGGGTAATTCTGGCGTCATAAAATGATTTGGGAAGTATTCCTTCCTCTTCAGTTTTCTGATGATTTTGGATGTTGTTGGATGGAGAGGTATACAAATATCAATTATGTTAAGTAGGTTGACAGTATTGTTCAGGTATTCTATATCCTTATTTACAGATATTCTGTCTACTTGTTCTAGAAAATAGGTTTTGTTTTCATTGTAAGAGACAGGGTTTCACTCTGTCGCCTAGGCTGGAGTGCAGTGCTGTAATCATAGCTCACTATAACCTCCAACTCCTGGGCTCAAGCAATCGTCCTGCCTCAGCCTCCCAAGTAGCTGGGACTACAGGCATACAGCACCATGCCCAGCTAAGTTAAAAATACTTTTTTTTTGTAGAGATGGGGTCTCACTATGTTGCTCAGGCTGGTCTTGAATTATTTGGCTCAAGTGATCCTCCTGCTTCTGCTTCCTGAAGTCCTGGGATTACAAGCCTGAGCCACCACAGTCAGCTGAAAAGAGGTTTTTAAAAAATAGCCAAAGAGGGCACAGCACACAAGGGAGTTATCCAGGGAAAGGACATCATCTGCCCCAGCAGCTCACATCTGTGGCGAGCGGCTCAGGACTGAAGCACCCCTCTGAGTGTCCGTCTATGCGGTTTAGTCCCCTTCCCACAGCAGTTCCTTAAGTTCTGGAACAGCCGTCCTGGGTACCCTCTGGGTCTTCTGCCCTGAGGGTCCCGGCTATTTTCGTGTCTGCTCCAGCATTTGACCTGCTCCCCAGCCCTCCTCGCTGACTGTGGGGCCTGCGCCACGCCGCGCTTCTCCATCTCGGCAGGTGGAGAACTCCACGCTGAGCTCCCAGAGCGCGGCGCTCACCGCGCAGTACACGCTGCTGCAGAACCACCACACGGCCAAGGAGACGGAGAACGAAAGCCTGCAGAGGCAGCAGGAGCAGCTTACAGCGGCCTACGAGGCCCTGCTGCAGGACCACGAGCACCTGGGCACGCTGCACGAGCGGCAATCGGCCGAGTACGAGGCCCTCATCCGCCAGCACAGCTGCCTGAAGACACTGCATCGGAACCTGGAGCTGGAGCACAAGGAGCTCGGGGAGAGGTGGGGCCTGGGGAAGGAAGGGGGTCTGGGGAGGGGTAGAGTCCAGAGGAGAGGCTGGGCCCAGGGGGAAAGGTGGGGCCTGGGGTAGAGGCAGGGCCTGGGGAAATGGGTGGAGCCTGGAGGAGATGGGTGGGACCTGGGGGAGAGTGATGAAGCCTGGAGGAGAGGTGGGGCCTGGGGAGAGGGGTGGAGCCTGGAGGAGAGGCAGGGTCTGGGGGAGATGGGTGGGACCTGGGGGAAAGGCGGGGCCTGGGGGAGATGAGTGGAGCTTGGAGGAGAGGCGGGGGGCCTCATGAGAGGGGTGGAGTATGGAGAAGAGGTGGGGCCTGGGGAGGGGTGGAGCCTGGAGGAGAGGCAGAGCCTGGGGAAAGAGGTGGAGCCTGGAGAGAGGCAGGGTCTGGGGGAGATGGGTAGGACCTGTGGGAAAGGCACGGTCTGGGGGAGATGGGTAGGACCTGTGGGAAAGGCAGGGCCTGGGGGAGATGGGTGGAGCCTGGAGGAGAGGCGGGGCCTCGTGGGAGGGGTGGAGCCTGGAGGAGAGGTGGAGCCTGGAGCAGAGGCAGGGTTTCAGGAGACGGGTAGAGCCTGGAGGAGTGGCACGGCTTTGGGGAAGTGGGCAGGGCTCGGGGGAGAAGCAGGGTGTGTGGG
Organism: Symphalangus syndactylus; assembly: GCF_028878055.3. Lineage (NCBI taxonomy): Eukaryota > Metazoa > Chordata > Mammalia > Primates > Hylobatidae > Symphalangus > Symphalangus syndactylus. The sequence continues at coordinate 25,735,133 of NC_072430.2, forward strand.
GAGGGGAGGTGAAGGAGGGTGGAGGTGGGGCCACTGGGTAGGCCTGCAGTGGGGCCCGGGGCCAGGCTTGGGGAGTCTGTCAGGCTGCTCGGAGGACTGGGACTTCCCCAGCCCTCCCCTGCCGGAAATCTCTTGGCCGGCTGCTTCCCATTGTTGGGGCACCTGAGCTTTCCCAAAGGGAAGGAAATAAACATTACCTTCAACAATTTGGAATTTGTTTAACTGGAGACAGTAGCAAGAGGGGGTCCTGTGTGAAGAAGGGGGTGCCTCTGCTACTTCCAGTGGGCCTTTGGGGCCCTGATCCCTAGGGATTCTCTTCTCTCTCTTTTCTCCCCAAAACAGAAATAATGAGGGAACTCTCCACGGCTCTGTTTGTAGGGGTGTGCCTTCTCTGGCCTCCCAGCTCTTCTCTTTTCATATCAAGGTCTCGCTTTCTTTCTTTCATTTTTAACCTTTAGTTATGGAAACTTCCGAACATATAGAAAGTAAAGAGAATCATTTAGTGAAACTCTTGTGTATGCATCATGCACTCTCGACAGTCATTTGTGTCCTGCCGTTCTCATTTCATGTGCACCTCTCACTCTCCACCGCCTCACCCCATTTTTTACAGGTAAAACGTACTTACGTTGAAATGCACACATCTTTGCACTCTTGACAGTTCATGGTCTTGGGTTTTGTACTCATTAAGTCAGCCAATCTTGGCTGGGATTCTGTCTTCTGCTAATCAGTGATGGCACCAGGCACCTGCACAGGGCATGGCAGGATCCAGGGAGGGCTAGGAGAGGTAGCATGCTGCTCTCCAGAGTCTGAGGGACAGGTGTGATGTGTACCTGAATCTGATGCATGAGAGAGACATGGCTAAAGAGAGGCTCTCAGATACTTGGAGTACAACAGAGGGAGCAAGATCTACTTCCTTTGCCTGGGAAATGGCCCTGCTGAGGATATTTCCTTTGGAGCAGCCTCAACAATATGGCTAAGTGATCATTGGTTCTTCAAGGTGGGAGCGGGGAGGACATCTCCACGATCAGGAGCCACAAATGTCATTGAATCACAAAAACCTTGTGTGGGCGCTGATGATGCTTGTGGGTTCATGGGTGGTGATGACATTCATTTATTCACTTACCAAGTGCTTCCTTTTTATCTCTATCTGGAGTTCTTCACCACTTTTATCCATCCAGATCTCCATCCTTCAGGGCTGTTGAGGCGTCTGAAACTATAAGACTGCTCCTTCCGGCCTAAAGTAGTATATTCTGTCTCTTGGCACTTTGATCTCTCCCTCATCTTCTCCCACCCCCTTGTTATTTGTGTGACATTTATTGTGTACGTGGTGCTGTGTCTAGACGTGGTGGGAGCTGCACCCAGCTGACAAACTAATGAAGCATTCGTGTAAGTCTGATACCAGCATGATGCCCAGCACTCACCGGGCATGCACGTGCCTTATTCTTAGTGTTATGTTATGTCATGTTAACTAATGTCGTATTGTATTCTTTCTCTCTTTCTTTTGAGATGGAGTCTCGCTCTGTCGCCCAGGCTGGAGTGCAGTGGAGCGATCTTGGCTCACAGCAGCCTCCACCTCCTGGGTTCGAGCAATCCTCCTACCTCAGCCTCCCAAGTAGCTGGGACTGCAGGCACGCACCACCACACCCAGCTAATTTTTATATTTTTTAGTAGAGACTGGGTTTCACCATGTTGACCAGGCTGATTTTGAACTCCCAACCTTAAGTGATCCACCTGCCTCGGCCTCCCAAAATGCTGGGATTACAGGCATGAGCCACCGCGCCTGGCCCCTTATTGTATTCTTAATGTGCATTCAGAGGGCAAAGGTTTTGGCAGGTGGAGTTTGGACTGTTGTTTTCCCTGCAGGTCCTTGCTCAGTACAGCATGTGGTAGTTACTCAGTGCTTTTTGCTGGTTGGACAGATGACTGGAGGCTCCCTTGCTGTGTCTGCGGCAGGGCTACAGGTTTAGGAGTGTAGGTACATGGCACACAAGGATGATGGTTTTCTCTTCTTCTCATTTGACACTTAAATCGGAGATGCTCACTCACTCATTGCTCTAACAAGCATTCACTACGTGTCATTCATCACACGGGGATTCACTGGTGAGTAAGAGTTATAAAGTTTCTGCCCTACACTTGGCTCATTGCTGATGGTTAGAGACATGCTTGATGAATGTGCTTTTCCAACAAGGTACAGTGGAGTCCTGAAGAGAAAGGCTGGAAACCCCAGGAACACTGGCTAGTCTCTGTCAGATTGTCTTTGGGTGTGAGACACTCAGGAAGGGGTCTGTGGCGAAGAATTTGCCTGAATGGGGAAGATCAGGAGGCTGTGCCTTAGACTTCTCAACACTTCCAGTCTGCTAGGAGATCCTGGGTCACCCGTGAACACACAAGGTTGAAACAGGCTGGGAGGGGGAGGGGCCGGGGCCTATGGGGCTACATCATTGTATCTGCCCCCCAGAGATGGCCAGTGCAGCCAGCAAAGATAGATAAGAGCCTGGAGAAGACTAGAGCCTGGAGGGTAAGGAGAAAGTTGTGGGGACGGTGAGGGCTGTGGCTAAGGGGCCCGAGGAGAGCTGCTGTGTGTATGTGACAACAACTAGTCCCTGGCAGCTCCTGGGTGAGCCTCTGTCTCTTGGGGAAGGCCAGACTAAGAACAAGTGGATGCGGGCTCCTAAGGGGAGAGGGAGAGGCTTCTCCAGCCCTTGGAGGGTGGGATTAGCTGTGATGTGCAGTGGAATTCCACTGTTTGTTTTGTGGTTTCTCTTAGATTTATTTGTGCTTAGTGAACTACCTAGTAGCTTATTTATAATTCCCTAAAAGAGAAGGGCATGGAGCTTAGCAAATGTAGTCATCGCATTGTCAGGTGGCTAAAGGAAGAGTGACTGCTTTATCAGGGCATGGAGGGACTATGGAGACAGATTGGGCTGGAGGAAGAGGATTCTGGGCTCCAGGGCTCGGCGCTGGCCTTGACATGGCTCCCAGCGGCCGCGCTCCCCGCCTGCTCCCTGCCCCATGCCCTTCACTTCTGCAGAGAGACTCTCCAGAGGAATCCCATTTTCTCACAGGAGGCACGCAGATCCTCCGGGATGTGAGTTACCTGTAGGAAAAGAAGGCCCTGGCCAGACTCACAGCAGATGTGTCCCTCCAACAGGCACGGTGACATGCTGAAGCGCAAGGCGGAGCTGGAGGAGCGGGAGAAGGTCTTGACCACTGAGCGAGAGGCGCTGCAGCAGGAGCAGAGGACAAACGCCCTCGCCGTGGGCGAGAACCAGAGGCTGCGGGGCGAGCTGGACAGGTGAGCGCTGGCGCCCAGCCCTGCATGTAGCAGCACCCCGGATTCTGTTCAGACCCTCCTTGCATAGCAACCACTGAGAAGGTCGAGTCCCCTGGCGGTCATAGATTTTTATCCCTTGTTATGTGAACAGCTGGGTGGGTAAAATAAGCTAAAGGGTAACTCTAGCTGGTTGCTGGCCTGCGAGCACTCAGGTGACACCTGGGGATGGAGTGTCGTCTGAGTTAGGTGGTTCTCCCCTCCCACCCTTGTGGTGAGGATTGCATCAGGAACAGGTGAATTCATCATCTAGCTTAAGCCCACCTCATGCTCATGAAGGAGAAATTTCAGATTCCTCATGATTCACAGAACCCCTATTTGTGAATCCACCTACTTGCTAAAGTTTTATTTGCCGCCCCAAGACCAGTCTCCGTGGGGCTTTCGTGGACACGCACAGAGTGGTGAAATGCGGGAGTCGCTGGATGCGCACCTTCCCAGCTGAGGGCACACACGACAACACGCTGCCTTCTTGTTTCAGCTCCTACTGCAAACAAATGTCCCTTTCAGAATCTCTTCAGTGCCACGGTTTTCACATTTTGTGCTTTCGGGAAGTGACTTTGCTGTTTAAAATGACCTACAATTGTAGTACTGAAGTGCTGTTTCATGTCCCTAAACAGAAGGTGGCTGTGATGTGCCTTACAGAGAAAAAAGTCTTAGATAAGCTTTGTTCAGGCATGAGTTACAGTGCTGTGCTCTTGGCTGTGAGTATGTTACATAAGGTATCTTTAAACAGAAAACCACATAAAACAAGGTTATGTATTGATCAAGTAACAAAAATGTGACCAGAGGCTCCCGGGAACCTAATTCTGTATTTTTTCCCGAGGCTGGATGCTTCGCTGTTCACTAATTCAGTGTTTACGGTAACTTTATAGAACGTGACTACCACACGTAATGAGAATCGACTATACTATTATTATCTTTTTGGCTTTATTTTAAACAGATGAGGAAACAGGTTGAGAGACATTAAATAACTTGTTCCCAGTCAGTGTTTCTAGGGAATAGCAGAGTCAGGATGGAATCCAGGTCCTGTCTCATTGCAAAGCCTTGACCATATGAAATTCTTCCTCCTCCCACATACTCGAGTTCGTGTATACGGGGGGTTAGAAACTCTACCTTGGCTCCCCAGGCAAATAAAGCACATGGGTAAAACAGTACCAGACATAGACCACAGACCGTAGAACGGAGAATGCACATTGTCTGAAAGGGCAGCAGAGAATTGGCTCTAGCAAAGGCCACCAGCTGGAGGCAGGCCCGGGACTGCCTGGGCAGCCTTTTGTTTTTTATAATTTAAGAGAACCTGAATGTTTGGGTATTGATGTAAACTTCAAATTTTTTAATGCTGGCAACTAAATTTTTTTTTTTTTTTTTTTTTGAGATGGGATCTTGCTCAGCCACTGAGGCTGGAGTGGCATGGTCATGGCTCACTGCAGCCTCAACTCCCTGGGCCTAAGTGATCCTCCCAGCCCAGCCTCCCAAGTAGCTGGGAGCACAGGTGTGCATCACTGTGCCCAGCAACGGTTTTTTTTGAGACGGAGTCTCGCTCTGTCGCCAGGCTGGAGTGCAGTGGCGCGGTCTTGGCTCACTGCAAGCTCCACCTCCCGGGTTCCCGGCAACTTTTTTCTACTTTTTGCAGAGATGGGGGTCTCACTATGTTGCCTAGGCTGCTGTGGAACTGGCCTCAAGTGATCCTCCCTCCTCAGCCTCCCAGAGTGCTGGGATTACAGGCATGAGCCACCATACCCGGCCAACTAATTTGTTTTTAAAAAGTAAAATTGTACAGGCCAAATAAGACACTTCTATGTCCAAATCAAGTCCACAAGACCCTGGTAATTTGAGCTTTCTGATACAAATCTCCAGAGAACTCCCAGTTGGATAATAGTTGTTTTGATGATGGCAATTTTAGTAGATTTACATAATACACACCATCTCACACTTTATCTCAGGAGCCGAAATTAGAAAGGGGCTTGGGATTGGGAAGAAGAGCTGGGCAGAGACATAGAATTTTAGAGCAAAAATGGTCTAGTTCAGTGGTTTAAATATTTTTTAAACAGCAGAATCCTGTTTTTCAAGTGTACACAGATACCAAAGCTGTAGCATAGAAGAGATCGTAGCAGTGACGCTGTGTTGAAACACATGTCTGAGCTTGCCTGCTTGGTCTCCCTGGAGACTCAGTGTGGTGGCATCAGGGGTACCCTCATGCAACCCCAAAGTATACAGTTTGCTGGTGGACAGTTTTGTTCAAGCTCCTTATTTTACACATGGGGGAAAAAAAAGGCCCAGAGAGGTTGTGCTTTTATCTAAGGTTGCACAGACTGCCACTGTCAGAGCTGGGACATAGCCCAGGTCTCTGGGCCGTTACCTGTTTGGCAGGCCCTTCAGCTCCTTTGCCCTGTGACTCTTCCCCCTCCAGGGTCAATTTCCTGCACCACCAGCTGAAGGGGGAGTACGAGGAGCTGCACGCCCACACCAAGGAGCTGAAAACCTCACTGAACAACGCACAGCTGGAGCTCAACCTCTGGCAGGCCCGCTTCGACGAGCTGAAGGAGCAGCACCAGACCATGGACATCTCGCTGACCAAGCTGGACAACCACTGCGAGGTGAGGCCCGTGCCAGGGGAGCCTCGGGAGCCGGGGTGAGTCCCCCAAGGGGACAGTCCAGGGCTCAGCCAGGCTGTGAGGGGTCCTCATGGGCATTTGTGCTCGAAAACACAAATGTGTGGAGGTGGCACAGAGGCTGCGGTGAAGCCAGAGGTGCTGACGGGGTCAATGCGGCTTCTGGTGGGACTATATACGAAAACACCCCTGTCGGACCGTCGCCTTTTGCAGGGTCGGGAGAGGCACAGTCGGGACGGTTGATGATGTTTTATCTCGATCCTCTTGGCTGTGTCTACACTGTCTTCCTGCATCTCTTCAGTTCAGTAGTCACACTGTCCTAGAGAAGTGGTGTGAATTTGCTCCATTTTGGGGTGTGGCTGCCTCTGGGACGGAGCTCACTCAGGAGTCCCAGGCTTCCAGAGCCGTCCCTTCTAGTACGCAAGGTTGGAAATGGCCTCAAGCAGCAAGACCCTCTCCAGATGAGATCTTAACAGACCTCAGCACGTGGAAGGCTGGTGAGGCAGGTCTGGCAGGGAGGAGCACGTAGGTGTCACCCCACCTCCTGGACAGCCCCAGGGACAGCTGGCACCTCAGGACAAGGTTTGCTCTTTTATCGAGAAACAGTCTCAGACGTCTTTTGCCCAGACCCCTCGGTAGCCCTGTGAGACATCACAAATGAGGAAACCGAGGCGCAGGGTGCCAAGATGCCTTGTCACGGCCACCCACCCAGGTCTCGTGTTGCCCCCTGAGAATGAGAGACCCTGGGACCCTGAGGGCCCCATGGGGGTGGAGGTGGGATGGAGGCAAAGGCCACGGCACTGCCTGTGGAATCCTGGACCCCAGGGGCTATGCTGTCACAGGCAGGTGCGTCAGGATTTTCCAGGAGGTTTCAGGTCAGGGGCTGCAGCGCAGGCCCTGTGGAAAAGGTCCCACTTGTGGTGAAGTGAAGTACTGGCAAGAGGTGGACATATGTGGTAGGCCTTGCATGGGAAGGACTGATTTGCACAGAAATGGACGGGGGTACTTTTTGGAAGATGCTGATGATTCACTCAGGGTGGAACACAGGTCATGAGAGGGGACGAGGGAAGGGCTGTGGCCGGGATGGTGGCTTTTGGGGGGGGGTTCAGCGGAACTCCAGGTCCAGCACAAACCAGTGCCCCCAAACAGGCCACAGATGGAAGCCATGTTCGTCTCCCTGGGCTGGAGGAGCAAAAGACCACCAGCTGGGTGGCTTAAGCAGCAGAAGTGGGTTTCTCCCGGTTGGGAGGCTGGACGTCCATGATCCGTGAACCGGCAGGGCTGGTTTCTCCCAAGGCATCTCCTTGGCTTGCGGGCAGTGCTCTTTTCTCTGTGCGAGCTCATTCCCAGTATCTCTGTGTCGAAATTTCCTTTTCTTGAAAGGACATCAGTGAGATTGGATCAGAGCCCACCCTCACGGCAGCTTCATTTTAACTTAATGGCCTCTTTCTGGACCCTGTCTCCAAATGCAGTCCCATGCTAGGGACTGGGGCTTAGGGCTTCACTGTATGAATTTTGGGGACGTGGTTCACCCTGTGGCAGAAGCGAAGCAGCATGAGCGAAGTGATGAGGGTGTGGCTGTGCTCGGAGCCGTGCTCGCCGCTCCTCCCACCCCGCCTCTCTCCAGGAGCCCATATGCCTTGCATTGGGTTGGTTTGTTGCCCTGCATCTAATGAGGTGGAAGAGCAGCTCCCCCATCGTTACTGGGATGCACTGGTCCTCAGGATCATGGACTTGGGCTGAAGGGTGGGGCCCAGCCGGCTTGGTTCCCTGGGACCCCCCCGGCCATACAGGGTCTTTCCATTAGGCCAAAGCTGAGTTTCCAGGGACGGCCTTTCACCCTGCAGACCGCTGACTTGCCACGTTTGTGACGTGCCTGACTCCCAAGCCTCATGCAGTTCTCTACACTGGGGAGACTAATGCTTTATTATGGTATTTGTTTTAATTGCTGCCCAAGCAATATAGCGGTGGCAATCACAGAAGTATTTTTAGTGAAAAAATGCCATAGCTTCACCTCCTTTTCCCTTCCAGTTCTTCTCACTGTATACATAAATTATGTATAATTATATTCAAGACAGGTAGAATTTTGATTTTTCTCTTAATGGTGAAGTCAAAGTTAGAAGTGCTAATGGGGTGAAGAGGAGGGGACAGCCTGTGTTTCCCACCTCCGGTGTACCAGGCATTTTGCTGTGTTCTCCTCTATGTTACTCAATCCTTGCGGTGGCCCCACGAGCCCATCCTCCTTTCTCATAGTCACGCATTGGAATCCAAAGCCTGTGATTCTCCCATTGCACCCCAATCATACTCTAGAACAGAAGTTGGCAGACTTCAGGCCAGGCGCGGTGGTTCACGCCTGTAATCCCAGCACTTTGGGAGGCCGAAGCGGGTGGATCACCTGAGGTCAGGAGTTTGAGACCAGCCTGGCCAACATGATGAAACCCCATCTCTACTAAAAATACAAAACATTAGCTGGGTGTGGTGGCACGCGCCTGTAATCCCAGCTGAGGCTCAGGAGGCTGAGGCAGGAGAATCACTTGAAGCCAGGAGGTGGAGGTTGCAGTGAGCTGAGATCATGCCACTCCACTCCAGCCTGGGCAACAAGAGCAAAACTCCATCTCAAAAGAAACAAAAACATTATTGATGAGATTTTTCGTAATCTTTTAATTTGTATTAAGCCTTCAAAATCTGTTGCATATTTTGCACTTGTGCATCGTGATTCGGACTAGCTGCATTTTACTGCTCAGTAGCCACGTTGCCAGGGACATCTGGATTGGACAGTGCAGCTGCAGAGGGAACTCAGCCATTCCCACGTTATTGGCCGTTTGGCCCTTTCCAAGTTTCCACTGGTGTAGATTATGCTGCGTTGAACATCTCTGTGCAGTGGCCTTCTTCCTTTGGGAGCTAGGTTCCTAGCAGTGGGAACACTGGGTCACGTGGTGTCTGAGACGCTATTGGTCTGTGTTCTAGCTGCTCTCCCGTCTCAAGGGGAACTTGGAGGAAGAAAATCATCACCTGCTGAGCCAGATCCAGCTGTTGAGCCAGCAGAACCAGATGCTTCTGGAGCAGAACATGGAGAACAAGGAGCAGTACCATGAGGAGCAGAAGCAGTACATGTAAGCAGGGAGTCCCTGAACCCCTCTCCGCACCCTCACCACAGCTGCACGTCCTCAGTCTCTGGAGGTCCTGGCTTCCCATGCAGAGAGGAGCCCTTGGGCCCGTTGGGATCCTGAGGGCAGGGCACAGACCGATCACCAACACGGACTGCCCGTAGTTTCCTGGAATGTTCTCAGTTTCTAGAGTTCTCAGTTGGCTTTTGTTTGCTCTTTCAGAGGCGCTTTCCACCACCAGAAACTTCTTTTCTCAACTTCTAGAGTTAAATTCACTTGAAAAAATCATGAGAACACTGAAGTATCTCAAGGGGGAGAATTCAAACTGAAGGCTGGGAATGAGTGCTGTGCACCTGCCTGTGTTCCCCTGGATGGAGGGAATTGGGCTCGGTGGGCCCCGTGAGGTGCACAGAACCAGTTCCCTGGTAGCCAGGAACCAGTAGGGGTAGGTAAGATGTGAACAGAGCTTTGTCCATTACCAGCCAGATGTGAAGGGTTACATGAAACGTGGAAAAAAACATAGGGGGATTTGAAGTCCGCAGCTACCCCGGGGGGTCTGGAGGAGGCCCACAGGAGGTGGGCCCTGGCAGGCGAGGGGACAGGAAGGTGGGCCGTGGCAGGCGAGGGGGCAGGAAGGTGGGCCGTGGCAGGTGAGGGGACAGGAAGGTGGGCCGTGGCAGGTGAGGACGGGAAGGTGGGCCGTGGCAGGTGAGGACAGGAAGGTGGGCCGTGGCAGGTGAGGATGGGAAGGTGAGCCGTGGCAGGTGAGGACAGGAAGGTGGGCCGTGGCAGGTGAGGACAGGAAGGTGGGCCGTGGCAGGTGAGGGGACAGGAAGGTGGGCCGTGGCAGGTGAGGACGGGAAGGTGGGCCGTGGCAGGTGAGGACAGGAAGGTGGGCCGTGGCAGGTGAGGACGGGAAGGTGGGCCGTGGCAGGTGAGGGGACAGGAAGGTGGGCCGTGGCAGGTGAGGACGGGAAGGTGGGCCGTGGCAGGTGAGGACGGGAAGGTGGGCCGTGGCAGGTGAGGGGACAGGAAGGTGGGCCGTGGCAGGTGAGGACGGGAAGGTGGGCCGTGGCAGGTGAGGACAGGAAGGTGGGCCGTGGCAGGTGAGGGGACAGGAAGGTGGGCCGTGGCAGGTGAGGACGGGAAGGTGGGCCGTGGCAGGTGAGGACAGGAAGGTGGGCCGTGGCAGGTGAGGACAGGAAGGTGGGCCGTGGCAGGTGAGGACAGGAAGGTGGGCCGTGGCAGGTGAGGATGGGAAGGTGAGCTGTGGCAGGTGAGGACGGGAAGGTGGACCGTGACAATTGAGGATGGGAAGGTGAGCTGTGACAGGCGAGGGGACAGGAAGGTGAGCTGTGGCAGGTGAGGGGACAGGAAGGTGAGCTGTGGCAGGTGAAGATGGGAAGGTGGGCCGTGGCAGGTGAGGACGGGAAGGTGGGCCGTGGCAGGTGAGGACGGGAAGGTGAGCTGTGGCAGGTGAGGATGGGAAGGTGGGCCGTGGCAAGTGAGGACAGGAAGGTGGGCCATGGCAGGTGAGGGGACAGGAAGGTCGGCCGTGGCAGGTGAGGATGGGAAGGTGGGCCGTGGCAGGTGAGGACAGGAAGGTGGGCTGTGGCAGGTGAGGGGACAGGAAGGTCAGCCGTGGCAGGTGAGGATGGGAAGGTGGGCCGTGGCAGGTGAGGATGGGAAGGTGAGCTGTGTCAGGTGGTCTGAGTGCGGGGAATGTGCAGGGGGCATCCAGAGAGAAGGCTGGAAAAGGAGGTGGGCGCTCAGCTGTGATAGCTTCCATGTCCAGCTAAAGATGTTGGATTCCTGGAGTTGTTTTGGAAGGGATACTAGTCTGGCAGGGCCAGGGAAGCTTCCAGAAATAGAAGGCAAGAGGATGAACCCTGGTGCCAGGAATCTTGTGGTTCAGAAGTCGAGGAATCAGGAATCTAGAGTGGTTTCTGGATCCTAGCCATGGTGGTTGGGCTGTCCTTCCACGTGGTCGGGAAGGGCTGGTATTGGCGTCCGGGTAGGCGTTGGTGTGCTGGCATCAGTGTGGGGAAGGCAAGAAGGGACGTGCTTGTGGTGGGACGTGGTCACTGTGGTCACAGTGAACACTGGTATGCTGTCCCAGCTCTCTGATGTAACGATGCTCCTTTGTTATTCTGTCGGCTTCACCTACGTGTCTAGGGCTGGCATGCCACCTTCGGGAGGATGGTTTGTATGTAAAAGCACACTGTAATTGTGGGGTGGAAATGACCCTGAAGTTGGCCCTCTATAATCCCAGTGATAAAAATCGCCAGCAGAGGTTGGGCAGGTGCTAACTGGAAGAAGTATAGGAGCACTCAGGGGGATTATTTGATGACGTTTTTGCATTAGACAGTGTCTACTCCAGGCCAGCGGGTTGGCAGGTTTCCTGGGGCCTGCTCCGGGCCCTGGAGTTTGTGTGAGTCTGTGGGGCCAACCCCAGCCATGAAGCACTCAAGGCTTAAGGCTCAGCAGCACGGCCGTGAGCACAGAACACCAGCACACAGATGTCGAGTCAAGGGACTGGGAGCGGAGCGTGGCTGGGGTCACTTGTTACAGGGGCTCACCTCATCGCGAGCTCTTGGGAAAGCCCTCAGTTGGGGCAGGACCTTGGCAGCTTCGAGAATGAGCTGTTACCTCTCATGTAAGGCCTCATTTTTAGACGAGGAAACCACGGGTCTGGGCTCTCAAGACCACCCAGCGCTGAGGCATGAGTGGGCAGCAGTCCTCAGTAATGCACTGTGGACACAGCCCCATGACTCCCTAAGTGCAAACAGAAGCTTTCTGTTTGTATGAGGAAGGCCAAGGTCTCCCCGGTAAGCAGAGGTGCTTGAGCCTCCCAAGATTTAAGAGATATCTCTTTGGTCCCTGGCAGGGTTTTTGAAACGTGGCCCAATTTCCAATATTTAGGAATCGGGAGATTTGGCTTCATCATCTGGGCATCTGGTGTCTTGGGAAGTCCGCCCCACTGTGCCCTGGTTCATTCCCCTGTGGCAGTGGGGTCTGCCGGAGTTGGCAGCACAGGAGCTACTGTAGTCCCCACCAGGGCCCCTGGTTTCTCCAGCCCTGCTGTCCTCATTAACTTCTCTTTCTGGCCCCTGAAAGCTTCTGAGTTTGCTTCTGAGTAGGAACGGGCCTGAGTCACACATCTGACTTTGCTGAGCTGACTTTTTCAACCTCACTGCCCAGGTGTTGTTAATATGTACCCCCTGAACCCCGCCCCCCTCTCCAACCAGGGGGTAGCTTCTGCCTGACCCCAGGAGCACCCCACGTCTTGAACAACCTGGAAGGAAAATCCTTGGGTCTTCTGAGCGTGAGTTTTCAGATCGTTAGAAGTTTGCTGCCTTGAGCTCGCTCACAGCTGGGTCCCAGGGGCTTCAGTAAATCTCAGGGTCATAGAGCTCCCTGAACCCACGGCACATGCCTCCATTCACGTATTCCAAACTCAATGACCGTGACGGTGATGAGCACCCTCATCTCAATCCTGGAAAAATACCAGCCCTGGGTGCACAAGGTTCCAGGCTGGGCTGATGAGTAAATTCACTTGTTTGATTTAAAATTGGATTGATAGGTTTTCTTTCTCCTATGTTCACAGAGACAAATTAAATGCCTTACGAAGACATAAGGAAAAGCTGGAAGAAAAAATCATGGATCAATACAAGTTCTATGATCCTCCTCCAAAGAAGTGAGTTGATTTAAGTGTAGTGACATAAAGGCAGAACTTAAAAGCTTCCTTTTCTGTGCACAGGGTGAAAGCAGCCATCTAGGGCAGGCCCCGCACCATCCACTGTGTGGCGGATCACCTGTGCGCGGATGTCTCCCACATCAGAGAGAGTTTAGAATCCTTTCAGCCTGCCTCTGTACTCTAGCTTGTCCTTTGAGGGGTGGCCAATGCCTGGTGACCCCAGTGAGACACAAGCTTCATTTAGCTGTGAGCCTTTTTAAGGGGGCAGAGCATCCGTGGTCCTAGAGTCACTCAAGCAGGATGGCAGGGCTGCCTTGTCAGGTTTTTGTCTCAGGATTAAACATGATGTGGACACCCATGTTCCTGTTTTGGAGAGGATGCTTGGGCAGCACACTTGGCCCAGCCCTCATGGTCTTCAAATATGGGAACCTTTTGACCTTGCGCAGATTTTTCTGGATTCACAGAACCTCAGGGTGGCTTCATGGACATGTCTCTTCCCAGAGAGCAGCAGCTCCCCCCGAGTGGAGCTGGCCCAGCCTAGCAGTGCTGCCCCTTGTCCACGGCCTGAGCCCCAGGAATTGTCCCTTCGGATTGTCCTGGCCCAGCCTTGAAGTCAAAATCACCGCAGATCCCTTGAGGTCTCTCTGGGAATCCAGAACCACAGAATTTCCGAACCTCAAGTCTGTTTTTGGTTTTTGTGTGTGTGCTTTTTGTTTTGTTTTGTTTTGTTTGAGACAGAGTCTCGCTGTGACATCAAGGTTGGAGTGCAATGGCACAGTCTCAGCTCACTGCAACCTCCGATTCTCAGGTTGAAGCCATCCTCCTGCCTCACCCTCCCGAGTAGCTGGGATTACAGGCATGCGCCACCACGCCTACCTAATTTTTGTATTTTTAGTAGAGATGGGGTTTCACCATGTTGGCCAGGCTGGTCTCGAACTCCTGACCTCAAGTGATCCACCCGCCTTGGTCTCCCAAAGTGCTGGTGTTACAGGCGTGAGCCACCATGCCTGGCCCAGAACCTCGCTCTGAAACTTGTGTTTGACACAGAAATTGAAGCCAAGATGAGAAGCTGGAGTGATAATATAAAAATAGGTACTGTTTAGTTTCAGAGTCGGGGTGAGAGCCCAGGCGGGGTTCTCTTCATGTCACACCAGGATGCCCTCGGTGTCCAGCTCACTGTGATGTTATTGCTTACTCTTTAAATGCACTGATTTTTAATCAAACAGCCTGCTCTCCTCTGCCCTCTCCACCTCACCCAGATTACTCAGTGCCAGGGAGGAGTCAAGGGAATGCCAGCTTATTTCACTGATTATTAACTTTAGCAGAAAATGAGATTCATGGATATTGCTTTTTGACAGAAAAATTGCCAACTAAATTAAGCACGGCATCACTTCCTTCATCCTGGGAGACTAGAGTCGATTTCTGTCACGATGCACATGCTTCTACCATCCCCAGCCCTGCGCCAAACTGCGAATTAGGTTCTAGCTCCTGAGCCCCAAATATGATTACCATGGTCATGAGCGTCATTGTCCTGAACCCCACGTGAGTGGCCGAGCTTCCCAGACTGGGGAAGAACATCCCAGCCCATGTTAGGGAACCAGGGACCCACTGGGGGTGTGTGGGAGGGCTGGCTATGTCCTAAACATCTACTTCTAACCAGGAAGAACCACTGGATTGGAGCCAAAGCCTTAGTCAAACTCATCAAACCAAAGAAAGAGGGTTCGAGGGAACGCTTAAAATCCACCGCGGACAGCCCTCCCTGGCAGACGGAGTCCTCAGACCCTGCCTCGCCGGCGGCCTCTCAGCCGCTCAGATCACAGGCCGAGAACCCCGACACCCCCCCACTGGGCTCCAACTGTGCAGAAGAGCTTGACGCCCACAACGGGTCTGCGGGGAAAGGTAGGGGCGGCCGTCCTGGCCGTGGTCGGGTGAGGAAGGGGGGTGTCCTGAAGGGTCCCGCACCGGTGGCTGTGCACACGTGTGCAGGAACGTGCCAGGGGTGAGTGACTGCATGTGCGCCTTCTGCTTAGACGTATTACGAACCAAGTAGAAATGTCAGCATGGCGACGGTTTTGTCCCATAATGCTTTTGTTATTTTATTTTATGTTTTATTTTAATTTTTTTGAGACGGAGTTTCACTCTTGTTGCCCAGGCTAGAGTGCAGTGGCATGATCTCAGCTCACTGCAACCTCTGCCTTCGGGGTTCAAGTGATTCTCCTGCCTCAGCTTCCTACGTAGCTGGGATTACAGGCGCCCGCCACCACGCCTGGCTAATTTTTTGTATTTTTAGTAGAGATGGGGTTTCACCATGTTGGCCAGGCTGGTCTTGAACTCCTAACCTCAAGTGATCCACCCACCTCAGCCTCCCAAACTGTTGGGATTACAGGCGTGAGCCACTACGCCCAGCCGCGTTTGTTATTTTAGAACGAAAAGCATCATTCATCACGTAGCCGGGCAGATATCTGAATATCCAAAGCTGACATTCATGCAGGTACCATAGAGACAAGCGACATAGCTTATTTTGGGCTCCCTCATATGTGCCAAAGATTTGCAGTAAGCTGCTTTGTGCAGGGAGATCCCAGGTGCGCTCAACACGTTCTCCATATATAGAAGACCTCCCGAAAGCCTGGGGTGGTTCATCTGTTACCGCTTTGAAAGGTGGGTTAGGACTTCTTCAGCCTGATCTGGCCTCGTGTCCCACCAGCCATAGGACACACTGTGCCTTTTCCCTCAGGGCTGTCCTTTGGAGTTTGCCAGAGGTTCTGAAACAAGAACAGGATTTCTCGTCGTGTATGCTGTATTTCATCAACTCTCAGGAGCCATGAAAGCTGCACAGTTACTTTATATACCACGACGCAATCAAACGGTACAGGGCCACCACTTCGAATTTTTATTACGCTCTTATTGAAAGAGCTTTTCTAAATAAGAATTCGATTTTTGTACACACACGTAAAAGGAAAATAGGAGCAAGATGAGTTGGTTATGACCATGTCAGTTTTGTCGCCGTGGCCACCTGGCCAGTGGTGACTGAGACATCGTCAAAATTGCCTCCTAATTTCCGAGATGTTAAAGGTGTCTTAGAATCGGTTAGACACAGCATTTACCGTACACATTGTTAAATTTTCAGCTTTACCTTTAAATATCATTTTGGGGAGATTATTTATCCCAGGACTGCACCCTGAGTCATTTACATTTTTACAAAGGACACCAGGACTTTCTGATGACCCAGCCTGTGCCTGAGACCCATGGGGTCTTGGAGGTGGAGGATATAACACTGAGGACCAGCGACAGGCTACCCTCTGAGTGTGGTGTGTGCACAAGCCTTTTGGGGCACATTCACAAGTACCTGTTGTGTCCCCTTCAGATGCAAAAAAAAGACCTGGTGCAGTGGCTTCATGCCTGTAATCCCAGCACTTTGAGGGGCCAAGGCAGGAGGATCACTTGAGGCCAGGAGTTTGGGACCAGCCTGGGCAACACAGGGAAACCCCCATCTCTACCAAAAAAAATACTTTTTTTTAATTTAGCCAGGTGTGGTGGCACGTACCTGTAGTCTCAGCTGCTCGGTAGACTTGAGCCCAGGAGGTCGTGGCTGCAGCAAGCTATGGTCATATCACTGTATCCAGCCTGGGCGACAGAGTGACACCCCATCTCTAACAAAAATAATGTTCACGCACATTGTTCAGGGACTAACACATTGTCATTCTTTATGGGGATAAGATTAGATAAGAGTCAACACCGTAAGACAGGGTGAGAAAAAGAAAAAAATTAGAGGCCTCACATGCAAGTAAATGAGAAGCTTAACTTTTTTTTTAATCTAGAGGGGTTCTGTTGCCTCAGGTTTTTATATTGGCTCCTGTTTAATTTTTGGACATTTGTCATCTCAACTTGTAGTATTCTTTAAGTGGAATTAATTAACTATAATCAGCCTGAGTTAGGAAAACTTTCAGAGAAAACAATGCTTGACTTGTCCAAAGTGATCCATGAGCCAGCAGGTCCGTAACCATGATCACGATCACTAGCAGCCACCATGTCTTGGGTGCTCCCTCTGGGCCCAGCACCCTTTAACTACTTTATGTGCTTTATGCATCTCATTGAATCCTAACGACCCTGTTGAGGCAGGTGGAAGTGGCCTCCCCTGTGTAGAGGTGAGAAAGTGAGGCTCAGCAGTGTGAAACGCTTGCTTTGGGTAAGTGGGACCCAAACGCAGGTCGACCACACTCTGGAGCCTGAGCTCTTAACTGCATGCACTTAACTGCATGGACTGCCTCCAGTTAAAGCTCTTTGGGTCCCTGAAGATGCCGAACACAAGAGCCTAGCCCTGAACTGGCCGCAAGGACACCAACCTTGAATAAAGTGGTCCCTTATTCTGTGGTGTGGGCCACTGTGGCCACCAGGTGGTGCTGTGGAGAAAGAAATAATGGAAATCCTGCTATCAACTTTAATCCTATTTCAGAAATCGATTAGGTCGATTAATGTTAATATAAGACATGTTTAGAAAGTTAGCCCAATTGTCTGCTTTGTTAAGACACTATAATTTAAAGGCTAAGGAGTGGAGGATTGGAGTGGAAGATGTATATAGAAGATCTAAAAGGAAATCATGATTCTTGGTGTTGAAGGGTTTTTTTTAGTATGCAAAGGAGGTATTTAAAGTATTTTAAAACTCATCCTGCCAAAAGATTATTTTAGAGATACAAAATTATTAGTGAATACTTCAGATAGAGTATTTGATAACAACACCCTGAAACGCATCATTGAGTGTTCCCAAGGTCTTTGAGTGGGAACGGGAGGATTGTGTGAGCTGAGCTGTTAGGGACCCCGTCATTAAAATGGATGAGTAAGAGAAGTTGCGCCCTAAATTAATAAGCTTTCGTGTTTAATAATTTGGCACACTGAAACCGAAAAATCATCTAGACCACTGGCTCCTTGGGCAGTATGTAATTCTCCTCACATGCTGAGGAAATAAATTGTTGGCATTCAGGTGCCTTTAAATTAATTGAGTCAGAGCATAGATGATTACTGAGCCCTGATGATTACTGAGCCCTGATTCTGGTCTTGAGTACCGTGTACTGTTTTCATCTTTCCTGGGCAAGACGGGATTCTGATTTCTTAAGTACATTTAGCTAATTTCGATTCATTTGTCATTATTGTTCATTTCATTTATTTGTGTTTTCTTTTTCCTTCCTCCTTTGGGTTACCAATTGATAACAATTTAGCACCTCCGCGCAAAAAGAGTCCCTTTTTGAAAAGCAAAAACAAGGACAAAGACAAGTCTCCAACGACCCATCCAGCTCTCTCTAAACGCCTGCGGTTCTGGTCTTCCTCTGACATCCCATCCTCTCCTAACGAGCCTCTCTCTTTCTCCGACATGGGAGATTTCTAATCCCTTCCCTTTATCATGTGTCTGCATTGTGTACCCTCCTTCATTTCCGAAATTCAAACAAACAAAAAAAAGCCAGCGTCTAAAAGGCCAGATGGCCGATAGCGGACCCCTCCTCCTGCCCCCAATTTCAAGCTTAAAGTAGCCAGCGTGGATTCTGATTTCAAAATAGAAGATGAGTTGTCACACTCCCTGGACCGTTTCTTCAGCACAACAAAGTTTTAGGGGGAGCCTCAGGATATACGTGCACATGTCCTTGGGCCAGGATGTCCGTACTAAGTAAGTCGAGTGGCTGCGCCCCTCTCCCGTCTCTTGCACCTGCGAGCTTATGTTTTGCCCGTGTGTCAAGCAGCACTGGCGGGTGGTTGCTGCACTTCCTAAAATGTACAGCCTCTGTCAAGTGAGGGGTTTTTTTTAAGACTTATTTTTAAGCAGCTAAATTTAAAACTGCTGCTCTTTTCTCCTCTTCCTTTGTCAGAGCACTGAGTTGTGGGCCTTTTCCGGTAAGGCCCTTATAAGATGTGTTCTGTTTTGAAGGATTGATTGCTCCATTCCGGCATTTTGACTAATTGGATTGATTTTGCCCAGACAGAGTTCAGCCCAGAGTGAAGTTTTATGACTGTGCTGTGGTTTTATGACATCTTGGATGCTGAGGTTAAAACAGCAGGAGACAGAAAGAACATCAGCACACAAATCATGCCTCGAGCAAGGGAAAATGCCAGCCGGCCAGCGAGGCCATTACCTACAGAGCATTTCCTGTCTCTAGCCATCCCTGTACCACCTCCGTTATTTTTGTCATATCCTGATACCGTCTGTGATGACCTACATGTTTTCCCTGAGGTTGATTCACAGTTTGTAGTTAAATGTATTAAAAGGAAAGATTAGTATCAGTCCTGTAAGTGGAAAACACAAGTATCATCATAAAAACAAGGTAATCGGAAGAATAAACACATAACTACTAAAATATGAGAGTCGGTTAATGTGCCACTGACTTCATCTCAGGTTCAGCTCTGGGAACCCTGGGCGGCCATGGCACCGGGTCCTCCAGACCTGTCTTCCGCGCATGCTGTTGGAATTGTGCTTTCTCTGTCCGCTGCTCATGCTAACTGTTCACTCATCTCCGCCTCCCCTGTGGATCCTCATTTTAGCTTCACCTGTAGGATGACCTGTCCCGATTCATTCCACCTGTCCCGATTCATTCCACCTGTCCCAATTCAGGCAGACTTGAATCTTGCTTCTCATCAAGGTTATCTTTCACAATCCAAATTTCCCCTTGATTTCAAATCATCAGCTCTGGGCACTTAAAACTGCACAGTGAGCCCAGACTGAGTGGCTGGGAGGGCAGACGGCTTGATGGGTGGAGAAGCCGAACTGCAACAGTGAGTCCTGGCTCTCCACACGGAGTGGGACACTCTGCAGAGTGCTTTGTCAGCTCTTAGGAATGCCAGCCATGTTCATTTTTATCTTGTGTTGGGAGAGCCTGTCCTCTTTCCTGTGGGGTAGTTGGTTTTATGGGCTGTTTTTCTTTTATGATTTTATATATGATTTTATTTAATTTTGACCAGAGTTTATGTTCATGGTAGAAAAGTTAGAGATTTCAGAAAAGCACAAGATACAAGGTAAAAATTTTCTTGCAGTTAGTCTCACCATGCAGAGATTAAGCCTTCCCTTTTTGAAAAAATAGAATATTGTGAGGTTAGCAATAAACTTCTATTTGAAGTCCTTAGGGAGTCCAGTCAGCAGGACCTTCGGATCCTCAGCCACAGGCTTGGATCCTTGGAAGTCAGGGATTGGAGTTCCAGACAGTGTTACACAGGAGATGTGTCCTAGAGTGAATATGTGTGACTTTTACCAACAGTTTATCCCCTCATGGGCTCCATTTGTTTCCTCCCAGCCTCTCAGGGCTGGCAGTATGACCCCAGCATTAGAGCCAGAGCCGTCCTCATGGGGCCTCCGACACCCACCTGAAGCCAAGCCCTCTTGCCCCGACCTGCCCCGCCAGGCCCCGTTTAAGTTGCAGCCCGAGAGCTGTGGCAGCCCCGCTTTTGTCTCTGTGGTCCTCGTGCCCTGCTGCCCTGCTTCTAGGCCATGGTGTGGTTTCCCAGCCTGGGCACAGGACTTGGCAGCCTCATTTCTCAATGTCATCTTCTGCCTCAGGCCCTGGGGATCTAAAACCAAAGCGAGGCTCCCCACACAGAGGCAGCCTTGACCGCACAGATGCCTCCACCGATCTGGCCGTGAGGTCCTGGCCCTCGGAGCCGGGCTCCCGGACCTGCTCAACTTCAGCCACCACTACAGCCCCTTCCAGCTCCACCCCCATCGCCCGGCACCCAGGCCGCACCAAAGGTGAGTCGCGGGCCCTTCCAGAGCCACGAGCGTTGGGCTTAGTGTCCTTCCTGAAGACCCCAGGCTCTCAGAAATCAGAGGGGTCGCTCTCCCTCTCAGCCTGAGAGCTGGTGAGCAGAGGGGTGAGGCTGCTGACAGGCTTTGGTGGCACAGGTGCTGCTGTGCTTACCAGCTAAGGACTTTGGGCAAGAAACCCTCCAGAGGCCCAACTGCAATGGGGCCTCAGAACCCACTGCCACCACCAGCATTCAGGAAGTGAAGGCACCAAATAGCTCCAGAAGGGAGGTGAAGGTGGGCTGAGAACCAGAGTTTGGGCTAAAACCAGGCAACTGCCATTGCCCTACCTTGGTAAAAGTTTGGGGTTTTTTTTTCTCGAGAGAAGATAAACTATATATTTTAAATTAGTGTGTGTATGTGTATTTTAAATTTTTTGTAGAGATGTTGCCCATCTCATCATGTTGCCCAGGCTGGTCTTAACCTCCTGGCCTCAAGCAATGCTCTTGCCTTGGCCCCCTAAAGTGCTGGGATTACAGATGTTGAGCCACTACACCTGGCCAAGAAAGGATAGAGTCTCTGAACTGGAAGTTCACTGACAGTTGAGGCAGGTGTCCTGTATTGAAAACAAACGGGTTCAGTGAAGGATTTAGGAACTCCCTGTCTCCAGGGTGCCAGGAGTTCACAACTTTAGGCATGAGATTAAAATATTCTTTGAGTAATCTCATTAGCCTGAGAGAGTCCCAGCAGAATGGCTCAGTCAGATCTTGCCAGTTGACACTCAAATCAGAGATAAGAGAAATGATTGCACCCAAGAAACAAGAACAGGATGCTATAAAAAAGCAACAGGGAAGGGAGAAGCATTTGGAAATTTAAAATATGCAAAGAGAAAGGAAGAGATACTGCTTAAAACTGAAAAGGGCATTCCCCTTATAATATAAGAGATAGGAAAATATCCAAAGAAACAGCTGAAGGAGTTGAAAGTGATTGCCTCTGGGGTGTTGGAAGTCAGAGAGCAAGAAGGGGTTAATTTGCATAAATAAACCCACTAACCTGACTCTTGAAGCCATGGGCATGTGGAACCTTGAGTCTGAATAACAAAGCAACAGAGATAGTGTCCTGACCTCAAGGGACTCTCCCACTCCAGATATCTGTTGCAGGTGGGCATATCACCATCTCCAAAATGGAGACCCTGTTGTCATTTTGGAGGGGACCCAGGGTCTGCTGTTAGGTAGAAACTAGCAGGATTGAGGCGTGGGGCATTTTCCAGTCCTCAGGGAAAGGCCAAAGGCTTGATGGCCAGTGGATTCCAGGTCTGTTTCTGGTCAGGAGCTGTTAGTGCAAGGGTTAGTCCCCAGGAATTCAGCCTCTCCCCTCAAGGAGTAGATTCTGATTTTGCCTGTTTTTCTTCCTTCTTCCTCCTGCCACCTGAAGACAACTTGACTGCTGAAAGCGAATTGCTCTCAGGGCTGGCCCCTGAGACTGGAAAGGACTCCCCAGGATACTCAATA
The DNA here is from genome assembly GCF_028878055.3 of Symphalangus syndactylus. Taxonomy (NCBI): domain Eukaryota; kingdom Metazoa; phylum Chordata; class Mammalia; order Primates; family Hylobatidae; genus Symphalangus; species Symphalangus syndactylus. Next base: position 25,757,108 of record NC_072430.2, read on the forward strand.
TTCAGCTCTTTTTATATCATCCTTAGGCCAGAACACACCTTTAGTCCACATGTTCCAGCCACAGCAGAGGTGGAAGTGTGACTTAAAGGGGATGGGAATCGGGAGTGTCAGGGTTGTCCCAGCAGGAGAAACGGTGGAGGGGTAGGAGAGGCAGGTCCCAAAGGCAGCATCTGCATGCCACTCCCTCATCCCCAAGAACTGGAGCTGCTGGGATCCGGGTGCCAGGCGAGGTGGCGGGGTTCCCTGTAGATGAGGCATGTTCCGTAACCGTGACTCACCAGCCTTATTTTCACCTTAGGCTATAACTCAGAAGACAACCTCTGTGAGCCATCCCTGGAGTTTGAGGTCCCCAACCACAGGCAGTACGGTGAGTAGGGAGGGTGCTGTGTCCTCCAGCCTGGGTTTCCAGACTGGTTTTTATCTACGGTACCTTTCCTTTACGCTGAGTCCTGTAGGGGAGTCCAACACCAAATGAAGGTGGAAATGGGGGACCCATTCTTCCTTCCCCTCCCCAGGGGGCTGAGCGTGTAGCTTCTACTTACATACCTCCAGTGGTGGGGAATTCGCTACCTCCCAAGCATCACAGTTCTGGAAGCACTGACCTCTCCTCTTCATGCCTTCAAGCACCCTTCCAGGCTGGCCAGGAAGTTCCAGTGGCCCAGGTGGGGAGCATTCATTTCAAGAAGGTCCCTTACTGTCCTCACTTGGCTGCAGTTGCCCATAGTAGCTCTGAGGTGTATTTAGTCTTGGAAATTGTTAGAAGCACTTGTCATTTGATTTGGGCATGTTATAAATTTCTGCAGAAGGGAGACAGTAAACAGTACCTGCCTTCTCAAAAATTAAAAACTACCTTGGTTTAATTTTTGAAAAGCAACCCTAGAAGGGTGAGAAAATAATCCTAAAAAGACCCCTCGAAGGTTACATCGATTTCAGTTTACTTCTGAAAGGCTTGGTAAGTGTGGGAGCTGGCATCACCTCCTACCCCTATCCATGGTCTAAAAAGCTTGATGATGTTTGACATTCTTAGTCTTCTACTTGAGTAAAGAACTGTAATGAAACAATTGAATGAACGGGAGTCTTACATCTTTACACTGAGTGGAGGCTAATCCAACAGAAAAAATCTGCCTCGTGTGCTGGGTGCATCTCCCTGAGCAGCCAGATTTGCGATCAGTCAGCTAACCATAGGAGCTTTTTTCATAAATGTTCTGTTTCCTCTAGCTTCTCTTAGGAAGAAGAAGGGAAAAGGATTTGCGTTGCAATACTTAAATAAACAATGGTGCTTTCGGGCCGTTGATCACTATCACAGTTTCCTTATACTGAAATTTACTTATTTTTTAAAGAGAGATGTGCATTTGTTTGTTTCACATTTTCACTGCTCAGGGAGGGGACCGATTCTGTTTTTAGGCTATTCGCTATCACCAAGTATGTTTTTGGCTCAGTTTCAAACATGTTTGCTGGCAGGTGTTTTCTGGACATCTGCTGTTTGCAGAGCACCTCAGTCCTTGGAACCAGGTGCCCTGTGGACCCAGGAAACCTGAGTGAACTTGCCTTGGTGGCACAGCGAGCAGAGGAACCCCAGGTGTCTCTTCTGCAGGCTCCTGAGGTGGCTCAGCTCAGCACCTGCTGGGTGCTGGGGGTGGCAGGGACAACTGAAATGCCGTCCCTGCCACGGGGTTCATAGACAGCAGCATACACACGTTTGCTCTCGAGATAGGGCCACTGGAGGAGTGGCCCAGGAGAGGCGTGCGGGCCCTGGAAGGGATGGCCTGCCCTCTGTAGGGAATGGTGCCAGCCTTCCTGAAAGTCTGCAGTAGGGTGGCACGGCAGAGCCACACTCAGGCAAGCACCCATTGTGGCCAGGAGGGCAGGTGGGCAGGTGTCCTCAGCACCATAAACCTTGATTTTTTTTTCCTTTGGGGCAGATGTAAATTTGAGGCAAATGAGACAAAGAAGCTGAAGAACAGCAAATATCCAGGAGAAGGGGGTGCCCCCTTCCTTCCCAGGCCCCTGGCACCTGCTCCCTGTGGGTCCCCTGACGTGACACCTCCCTGGTTACAGGTGCACGCACTTACACATGCACAGAGATGAACAGCCCTCATCTCTCTTCCCATGGCCTCGGCTGAGGCTATCCACATGTGTTCCAGAGAGCAGTAATAGAGGAGGGCCCCCCGACCTCAACCTCTGGTTCACCCAGTGCAGCCTTTTTTTTTTTTGCCCTCTATAGTGGTGTTGTATGTGAGATTTCCTTTGTGAAGTTGTTTGAAGCTGCAGCCCCAGGCCTCATAAACGTAGATAAGCAGAGTTACCATTTGTTGATGGCTACTTGTGCTGTGTCCAGCACTCTGTTGGTGAAGCGAGGCTTCCTCGCTGGAGCGCAGAGGGAGTCCCGGAGTTCCTCCTTCCAGAGGGCGTTGGGCTTAGCTTTGGCACAGGGTTGTTCTGGTGCATAGTTTTTCTCAGATGGCTAATCTGGGATATACCTGGTCATTGGCTTTTTAACTTTAACACTGCCATTTCCTTTCAGTGTCGCGGCCAAGTAGCTTAGAGAGCAGTAGAAATACATCCAGCAACAGCTCACCTCTTAACCTAAAAGGTAAGTCTTGTGCTTCTGTGTACTTTTAAAAATTGATTTGGGCCAGGCACAGTGGCTCACGCCTATAATCAGCACTTTGGGAGGCCCAAGCAGGTGGATCGCTTGAGCCCAGGAGTTAGAAACCAGCCTGGGAAACATGGCGAAACCCCATCTCTAAAAAAAATAAAAAATTAACTAGGCATGGTGGCGCAGTGCCTGTGGTCCCAGCTACTCAGGAGGCTGTGGTGGGAGGCTCACTCGAGCCTGGGAGGTCAAGGCTATAGTGGGCTGTGATCATGCTACTGCATTCCAGCCTGAAAAACAGAATTGAGGCCCTATGTCAGGAAAAAAAAAAAAAAAAGTGTATTTGGTGGTTTGGCTCTGGGGTCATATTATCATAATTTTTAAAATACATGACTAGGGGTTTCAGATGCATTCGGACGCATTCAGAGGCCACACAGTACGGTTTCAGGCACAGGCTGGGAGTTAGAATGGGTTGGGGTTCAGCTCCCTCCTCCCCCCGAGTAGCACTGAGAATGCAGGCGTGTCACAGGTCCCGAGTCTCATTTACTTCATCTGTAGAATGGGGAGAGTAACACTAGTTCCATTCTACTGTGGCCACAGAACAAATGTGGAGGATTTTGATTCTTGGAACATGTATAGTTTGTGTTAGGCACAGAATGTGGTCTTTCTTCATGAACCTTCCCTGTACATTTAGCCCCTAGCACGTAGCAGGTGCTGAATAAGCTTTGAATACGTGAATGAGCGAGCGCTGACAAAGGCAGTGCCTTTCAGCTAGTAATAACTTAAACTTTAGCAGAAGCTTTCCACTTTTATCTCAAGGTATTTTGTTTTTAAAGCCAAAGTGAAATTCAAAAGGACCCCAGACTTTCAGCCTGGTGGGAGTAAGCCCTGAGTTTTCGGGCAAGGGTTTTACTCTGATAGTCTGAAGTGGGCAAAGGCAGCACGAAGCCTCTGGAAGCCACCAGAGGGCTGCCAAGACTAATGAGGGTTCTCCGTCTCCTGCCCTGACACCCAGGCTCCTCCGAGCAGCTCCATGGCCGGTCCGAGAGCTTCAGCAGCGAAGACCTGATCCCCAGCAGGGACCTGGCCACTCTGCCCAGGGAAGCCAGCACACCGGGACGCAACGCCCTCGGCCGCCACGAGTACCCCTTGCCTCGGAACGGGCCTCTCCCACAGGAGGGTGCCCAGAAGAGGGGCACAGCCCCTCCCCACGTCGGAGTGCGGCCCTGCCCGGCCTCCCCCAGCAGTGAGATGGTCACCTTGGAGGAGTTCCTGGAGGAGAGTAACCGCAGCTCCCCCACCCATGTGAGTGATCCAGACACAGACTTGGCCCGTCTCTCTTCCCTCGCTGTCTCTTCCTGGCCCAGGACCATAGCTGCAGAAAGGGATGGGGTGGGGGGGCGTGGCCTAGGCACAGAACTGGCTTGGACATGAGAGGCTGACTAGAGCACTAGCTGGCAAGTCACCACAAGCCAGCCGCCAGCCCCTGACCCTGGAGGCTGCTCTCCCCTGGGTCTGGGAAGTGAGCTGGCAGAGCTTGTGGCCGGCACCAAGGGTGTGTGGCCAGCACCTGACTTACAGGGCTAGGATCTCACGCTGGGTTTCGTGGCAGAGCTCTGAGTACCCGCTTACCCTGCATTTTCTCCAGCAGGGATTGGCAAACTTTTAAGGACCTTGAAAGGGCCAGAGAGGAATGATTTTAGGCTTTCTGGGCCTCACAGTCTGTTGTAGCTACTCAATTCTGCCACATTCGAGAAAGCAGATACTTGATCCTATGTCAATAGATGGACATGGCTGACATCCAATAAAGCGTTACTTAGGGACACTGACATTTGAATTTCCTATGATTTTCGCATGTTGTGAAATACGTTTTTACAAAATTTATTTTTGACCAATTAAAAATGTAGCAACTGGCCAGATGCAGTGGCTCACGCCTGTAATCCCAGCCTTTGGGAGGCCAAGGTGGGCAGATGACCTGAGTCCAGGAGTTTGAGACCAGCCTGGCCACCATCTCTACAAAAAATACACCCGTCTCTACAAAAGATAAGCAGAGTTGTAGAGACACCCATCTCTACAAAAAATACAAAAATTAGCCGGGCATTGTGGCAGGTGCCTTTAATCCCAACTACTTGGGAGGCTGAGGCAGGAGAATCATTTGAACCCGGGAGGCGGAGGTTGCAGTGAGCTGAGATTGCACCACTGCACTCCATCTTGGGCGACAGAGCGAGACTCCGTCTCAAGAAAAAATAAAAATTAAAATGTAGCAACTATTCTCACCTTACAGGATATACAAAAACAGGCGGCTAGCTGGATTTGGCCCCAGCCCTGCAGCTCCTCACCCTAAACACTGCCTGTTGACATCCTCCTGCCACCTCTGAAGGTCTTCATTTAGCTTTTTTGAAGCTGCACATACGTCTTTAAAGTGCTCTGAATTTCATCACGTGAGCTGTTGGGTTACTGAGTGAGTGAAGTTCACTGTCTGCAATTGAGCCCTTTTGAGGATTCTTAAAACTTCAGTCTTTCCATCTCATTCCCCTTAAAGAAACACATTTGGACTATGTCTAGCTCTCTGGTAAACCCTGTGACCTGCATTACTAGGGCACAGTGACACAGAAAAGAAAGTGTGTGTTTGGTAGATATTTATTGAGCACCTACTGTCTTATGTTAAGCAGTATGCATGGTGCCTGCTCTTGAAAAACAAAGCAAACCAGTTCATCAGCAGGTTTTCTTTGCCTGCATATGCTGTGTCCAGCCTTGCAGTTGACACGAGAGAAATATAAAACATGGCCCTGGCCTTCCTTCACTTAAATATTCCTCTCTCCCAAGCACTTACTCTGTGCAAGGAGCTGGAGAAGCCAAAGCTGGAGAAAACAAAGGAGGGCCTGCCCTCGAGAAGTTAGTGGTCTAATGTTGTGGTTCTCAAACTCAGGTGTGCGTTTGAATCGTCTGGGGGCCTTGCCAGACCACAGAACCCATCCCCTGAGTTTCTGAATCAATGGGTCTGAGGTTGGGCTCGCTGAGATTTTGCATCTTTATAAATTCTAGATAATGGTCTTGCGGCTGGGTAGGCACCATGGTTTAAGAACCTCTGGTCTAGGCCAGGCGATGGCTCATGCCTGTCATCCCAGCACTTTGGGAGGCTGAGGTGGGCGGATCACTTGAGGTCAGGTATTTGAGACCAGCCTGGCCAACATAGTGAAACCCCATCTCTACTAAAGATACAAAAATTAACCGGGTCATGGTGGCGGGTGCCTGTGATCCCAGCTACTCGGGAGGTTGAGGCAGGAGAATCTCTTGAACCTGGGAGGCTCAGGTTGCAGTGAACTAAGATTATGCCACTGCACTCCAGCCTGGGTGACACAGTGAGACTCTGTCTCAAAAAAAAAAAAAAAAAAAAAAAAAAAAAAAAAAAAAAACTGCTGGTCTAATGGACTGAACAAGAACACTCCAGAAATTGGGGGGCCCTACAGCTGGAAGGCTTTCCTTCTCAGTCTTTTTTTGTTATATGCCCCTTATGATGCGTTCCTTTCCCTTTGGAGATCTGGAGGCAGGTTCTGAGCAAGGAGTGGGGCCCCTCCCTGCTCAGCTCAGACTCGTCCTCACAGTCCCCATTCCCTATGCCCTGTACTGTTACCTTTCCATTTTTAGCTTAAATGAGACCCAAACAGTCTGGCTGTAGCAGTTTCTGTTGAAAGATGATGCCTGGCGTGCAGCGAGCCAGCTCCCTCTGTCTGCCTGGGATATTTAACCTCCTACCCCTGACACACCTGACTTCCCTCCTGGTACCCCTGACACACAAGGACCCTAAGGTGCACAGGGGCTTCCCATCCCAGGGAAATGACAACCGTATGCCCACCGCGCCCCCACTCTCTGGGCGTCGATGATGCAGGGAGGGCATGTCACAAGATGGGGGCTCCCTGTGTGGCCAGGAAGGGTGGGTATGAAAGGCTCTGAGGTGTGTAGGGAGGAGCCTGGCGGAGTGGAAAGCAGCTCTGGAGTCAGGCAGCCACAGGCTTTCATCCGGGTCTGCCTCTCTCTGGACGCATGGCCTGCCAAACCTCTGTGACCTGTTTCTTTACCTTGACACAGCCTTTCAACAACCTTGCAAGGTCATTTTGAGAATTAAATGAGTTTCTTTGCAATTATACATGTGGTTCCCAGAACAGCACATGGCCCCACAGGTGATGAAAGGTACCTGTGGATATCACGGGTCTTACTGGATGCCCACCCAAGATGTGTAGCATCAAACTAGCATAAAACAGCAGATGCATCTCTGTCCAGTGGCACCATGTCCAGATGTTTGTGTGGGACAGGAGTTGCTGGCAGGTGCAGATGGCTCCTGAGCTACCAACCCGCCTTCAGGCTGACACCCTCCGGCCTCTCATCCCCCATGAACTCACTTCTCTTCCTCTTCATCCATGTCAGCCTCAGGAGAAGCTGTGCTTGCAGAAGGCTGCAGTTCCCTGAGTGGGGCCATAGACCCTTGCCTCCGTGGTTCTGTCTGTTCCCAAGGTGGTGGCAGATGACACCTGCTCCCTGGGCGGGGGAAGCACAGCCTGGGTGGCAGCTTAGCAGGGACAGTGTGGCAGCTGGGCCTTCCCAGTGTCTTCATTTCCCTGTGCAGCCCCACCATTTCCCCTTCTGGACCCTTGTGGACCCCATTTGTACCTCTCTGTCCCCTGCCCCCCTCCCACCCCCATTCTGCCTCTTTCTTCTCTTTCTCGGGCCCGGAGAGAGGTCTGAGTGGCAGTGAAGGTTCCAGCGTTTCAGGAGCTGCTCTTGTTCCTCTTGCCCTCGGTGGCGCAAGGTGAAGTCCTTATGATGTCCCGGGGTGACCGGGGAAGGAAGGCCCTGCTCACGCCCGCCAGGGTTCTAGTTCCTGCTGTGCTTGGTGGAAACCAGACAGACCGAAGCAGTCGGCTGTAGTCGAGGTTTCTGGGAAACTTACTCACTTTGTAGGAAGTCATTTCCCTCTCTGGGTCTGTTTCCTTATCTGTAAATTTATGGGGTTCTTTCCTGGTGGTCCCCATGCTGCCTCAGCCACCCTCACCGTCCTGCCCAGGGCTGGTATGTGTGGCGGGGGCGGTACATGTGCCTCGGAAAAGGCAGGCAGGAACTACAGTCCCAGCCACGCGGGCTGCTCAGGCGCCTGGGCGGGAGGAGGCTCTGAGGACCCGCCCGACCCTCATGCCCACCTCCACCCTTGCCCACCTCCACCCTTTACTCTCTTCTCCGTAGGATACTCCCAGTTGCCGGGATGACCTACTGAGTGACTACTTCCGAAAGGCCAGCGATCCCCCAGCCATCGGAGGCCAACCAGGACCACCTGCCAAGAAAGAAGGGGCCAAGATGCCCACCAGCTTTGTGGCCCCCACTGTCAAAATGGCCACCCCCCCCTCGGAGGGGAGGCCGCTGAAGCCCGGGCAGTACGTAAAGCCAAACTTCAGACTGACTGAGGCTGAGGCCCCACCCAGCGTGGCCCCGAGACAGGCCCAGCCTCCCCAGAGCCTGTCTCTGGGCAGACCCCGGCAGGCTCCGGTGCCCCCAGCTTCGCATGCACCTGCCAGCCGCAGTGCCTCCCTGAGCCGGGCCTTCAGCCTGGCCTCAGCTGACCTTCTCCGGGCCAGCGGGCCAGAGGCCTGCAAACAGGAGTCCCCTCAGAAGCTGGGGGCTCCTGAGGCCTTAGGGGGCAGAGAGACAGGCAGCCACACCCTGCAAAGCCCCGCACCCCCCAGCTCCCACAGCCTGGCCCGGGAGCAGACCCCAGTTGTGGGAAAGGCCAGCAGCTCCTGTCAGGGCCCAGGTCCCCGCTGCCGGCCGCTGGACACGAGGCGCTTCTCCCTGGCTCCCCCAAAGGAGGAGAGGCTGGCCCCCCTGCAGCAGTCTGCCACAGCCCCCGCCATTGCCACTGCAGGTGCTGGTGCTGCTGCTGCTGGCAGTGGCAGCAACTCCCAGCTCCCGCACTTCTCACCTGCTGCAGCCCCGGCTGCCAGGACCAAGCCCAAGGCGCCCCCACGTTCGGGGGAGGTGGCCACCATCGCCCCTGTCCGGGCAGGGCTCAGCCTCTCAGAGGGAGATGGGGTCCCAGGGCAGGGCTGCAGTGAGGGGCTCCCGACCAAGAGCCCAGGTCGGTCTCCTGATTTGGCTCCCCACCCCGGCCGGGGCCCCGAGGACTGCAGTCGAGGGAGCGTCTCAAAGAGCAGTCCGGCCTCCCCGGAGCCCGGCGGGGACCCGCAGACCGTGTGGTATGAGTACGGCTGCGTGTGACTGTCTCGTGGTTGAGCTCGAAAACCTGAAAACTACTGACGCGCCTTCCGACTCTCACGGCCTTTTCTCCTGCTTGCCTGCGGTGCCAGGAAAGGGTTTGGAATGAGGAAAGGGGTTCCCACGCATTTCTGCTGTTTGTTCTGTGAATGGAAACACTGTGCCAAGCCCCGAGAGGATTACGCTTCCAGGTGTGTAACGTGTCTTCTGTATCTGCCGCTTCCAGCAGCTGATATCTTTGGAACAAATCCACGTCAGCATGGGGACCAATTAAGATGCAATGACAAACTGACTTCCCCCAAAGCAGACACTACTCCAGTATGTCCCAGTAGAACACTCATTTGCAACGTGTGGAGCTCCGTTAAGCACACACACACTCACACAACAGGCCTGGCGGGTCGAAAAGCCCATTCCCTCTCCCAAAGGCCACTGGATCCCAGAGAAGCCCAGACTGGCAATACTACAAAGGTCTCCAGGGCCTGGCAGACCCCAGAGTCAGGCCTGCTGTTAAAAAGTGAGAGTGCTGCTGTTCCACTCCTGGGGTCCCAGGCGCTTCCCTTTACCCCAGGACCCAGGGCAGGCTGCAGGGCAGCTGGTGGTGGCCTTGGCCATTTGCCCCCAGCCTCCAGCTGGCTCCTGAGCTCTGCACCAGGGGTTTTGGGGACCACACAGGCACCTGCCTTCCTAGATTTCCCTGGCTCACTTTTCTGCAAACACTGGATCTGCCAGGCCTGGGGATTGGGGGGCAGGACAGAGGCCCCCATCCAGCCCCCTCCAGGCCAGTGTGCACAGTGCACCGAGGGGTCACCCGCACAGAGCGAGGTGCAAGCTCGATGTGTAACCTGGCTGCGGCACCCGACTTCCCCAGTCTCAGATGGGGTGTTGATTTATTTCTGAATAACTTTTTGGGTATAGAAACCAATTTTTTTTAATATATGACATGTATATGTACACACTCATGTGAAATATGTATACTTCGGGGGGATCTATTTATGTTCCAGTGGGAGTCTCTCTCTTCTGTCAGGAATCTTTGCTGCTGCTTTGTGTCTTTGGTCAGATTCCTGACAATTTAGTTTCCTGTTGTAAAGGTGCTTTTCCTGGGGTAAACTAAACCTATTGATTTTTTTTTTAAGATTTTTTTTCCTTTTGATTTAATATGCTGAGAAAGAAACGGGAGACTTTTGAATGTTAACAAGATCCATTTTAGGAGTGTTTGGGGTTGTGTATTAAATAGCCATTCGTTCTGGAAATCAAGGACAGAATTGTAATAAAATGGAATGGAACCGAACCACGGTCTGGCTTTCCTCATTGGACATTGTTAGCATCGGGTGGGCCCCTGGGGACTTGGGGCTCCCTGCGCCCCTCCCTCTGCACCCCGGGGACCCTTCCTCCACAGTTGGAATCCACCACTTTCCTTGCCACTAGGTGGGGGAAGCTGTTATACGTGCAACCAGAGACACATGTGAAGGACAAAGATTTCCTGTAAGGTGACAGCTTTCCACCCCTCCCCAGGTGTGTTTAAGTTAGCATCAGTTGAATCCTATTTTGTTTTTCTAATGGGTCACCACCACCACAGGGGGCATGCAGTGGGCTGGAGACCAGTCTGGGCAACATAGCGAGACATTGTCTACACAACAGAAAAATTAGCCAGGCGTGGTGGTGTATACCTGCAGTCCCAGCTACTCGGGAGGCTGAAGACAGGATCCCTTAAGTCTAGGGATGTCGAGGCTGCAGTGAGCAGTGATGGCGCCACTGCACTCTATCCTGGGAGACAGAGTGAGGCCCTGTCTCAAAAAAAAAAAGATAAAATAGTGGGGTGTGGTGGTGTGCACCTGTAGTCCCAGCCACTAGGGAGGCTGAGGCGGGAGGATCACTTGAACCCCAGCAGTCGAGGCTGCAGTGAGCCAGGGCTTGTGCCTCTGCACTCCAGCCTGGGTGACCGAGCAAGACCCCATCTCAAAAATAATTGAAGAATCCTATTTTGCTATGGCGTTCGTCTCATGTCGTGACAGGAGCTCAGCCTGAAGGGGCTCCTTACAATTTTCCCAAGGCTACTCAACCAGTAAATGCTGGATCTGGAATTTGGACCTTAGGGGCCGCAGATACTGAAATCGGATGCATGGTGGGGAGGAGGAAGAGAGGGAAGGAGGAGGCATGAAAATGGCCACGCCTGACCAAGGTTCTTCTGATGTTTTTCTGTCCAGCTGCCACCTCAGTGTCTCCTTCCTTCCCACCAAACCTATTTTTTGGCTCTCTCCACTTGCCTCATTGCCCGTTCTCCCTGAGGCTCTGCAATCTGTCCTTGTATCTGGCTACTCCGCAGAAACTGCCATCCATGCTGTTTTGAGCCAGACTGAGCGGCGGCCACCCACAGTCTTCATCCTGTGTGGCCTTTGCAATACTTGACAATTGGCCAGACACTTCTTGGCACCCTCAGCCTCTGCTGCACGCTTCTCTGTCCCTCTGGGACAGCTCTGTGCTGCCTGTTCCTTTGTCCCTTCATTCATCCCTCTCGGGGACGTCAGGGCTGTGGGCAGAGCCCTGGATTCTACCTCCACCACTCCCTTCTGGTGCATTTCCCCTTCAGGCCTGACCCCACCCTCCCTACACAGGGAGCGCTTGTGGAGATGACCTCCAGCCCAGCGTCTCCTGACCTTCAGGCTGGGACTCCTGCCCTCATCAACCCAGCTCCCCTGTTCCCAGGACCATCTCTGCAGCCTCAGGAGCCTGAGATTCGAGCTGGACTCCTCCTTTCCTCACATCCCCCATTTCACAGGTCACATCCTGGACCTGAGGGTGAGGCAGGAATCTGGGCCGCTCCCCTCTGCCGGCTGTCTCTGCCCTAGGTCACACCCTCCAGCCGACTGGTCCTGCTGCCTCGGGCTCTCCCCCTACTCTTCCATCCACTCCAGCCAGCTTTTGGTCCCATTGGTCCCGCGGGAGAGCTCCTGCCAAGGTCGCTAATCCAGAGGCAACTTCTTGGCCCTCCGTCACTTCTCAAGAGGTGCCCCGACTCGGGACCTTCCTATTTAGAACACTCCCCTCCACATTGGCCACACTTGTGAGCAGCGCGAGGTCAGGCATAACCAGGTCCACACACGTGTGTGTCTTTCCACAAGGTCAGACGCTGTTTCTTTTCTTTTTTTTTTTTTTTTTCTGAGACAGAGTTTCACTTTTGTTGCCCAGGCTGGAGTGCAATGGCGCAGTCTCAGCTCACTGCATCCTCCGCCTCCCGGGTTCAAGCGATTCTCCTGCCTCAGCCTCCTGAGTAGCTGGGATTACAGGTGCCCACCACCACGCCCGGCTAATTTTTGTATTTTTAGTAGAGATGGGGTTTCACCATGTTGGCCAGAATGGTCTCGAACTCCTGACTTCAGGTGATCTGCCCACCTCAGCCTCCCAAAGTGCTAGGATTACAGGCATGAGCCACCGCGCCTGGCCTCTTTTAAATGTACAATAAGTTATTTTTGACTGTAGTCATCCTCTTGTGCTATCAAATACTAGGTCTTATTCTATCTAAATCTGTGTTTGTTCCCATTAACCATGCTTACTCCCCTCCCAGCCTGGTTACCCTGCCCAGCCTCGGGTAACCATCCTTCTACTCTCAGCCCCCATTGTTAGGTAACTAGAGCACCCTAATGGCGCTGGTTCCGGGTTCTTCTTCCTCAATGCAAGCCCACCAAAGGAAAAACCAATCAGAGAGAGGTGTTTTTCCCGCCTCGCTCTAAGCCCCATCCCAACCAATCACAAACATCCACGCAGCCCTCCTGGGCATAAAAGAAGCAACCCCCCCTCCGCTCTCTCTCTCTCCGTCTCCTGCCCAGCCCAGCCTGCTGCCTCCAATAAAGATCTCTTGGCTGAGCCGGTGTGCCGTGGTCTTAAGTCTGAGCGTCACTCTTTCACTGGTGCCGTGACTCGGATTGGGACTCCCCGCCTCTGGCGGGACCCCAGTCCCCCTCAGACTCAGACCAGGCCCCGGCCGTCCTTCGCCCAATTTCCCGTCCGCCGAACAGCGCATCCACCACCGGCTCCCGTTTGGTAAGTCCCCTTCCGTAGTCTGCCGCCTAGTCCTATACTGTGGCGACAGACTCCTGCTTCCCCTCCTCGACCCACAGGGAATGGAGTTTTCTCCCTCTCCTCCTCGCTCCTCTGGCCTGAGCCTCCGCGCCATACTGTTGGCGACAAAAATCTTGGTACCAAGTGGCTCACGGTCCCTCGGCCATGCTGTTGGCCCTTCAGTCCCTTCGCCTTGGTGACGACCAACCGAAGGCCCTGAACCTGATTACAGTGTTCGGCTAACTAGGGGACGCCCTCTTAGCCCTCACTGCCTCTCTGTCCATGGGAGGCTCTGCATCCCTGCCGGCCGACTCCCCCCTAAAATGCCTTCTAGACAATCTGGCTACCCTAGGCCTTGCCGCTGACCTCAAACCTAAACGCTTAATCAAATTCTGCACGCAAGATTGGCCGACCTACCCCTTAGACAACCAAAATGAATGGCCCCTTATGGGACCCTAGACCCTGAAATTTCCCAGGGCCCTTACAATGATTGTGCGCACGGGAGATTGGGCAGAGATCCCCCATGTTCCTAACTTCTCCTATTAGACGATAAGCCTCACCTCTTTCTGTCCCTGTTAACCCTAACCACAACAAGTGTCATGGCTGGCCTCCACTCCAAAAGCCTTTCCCAACCCTCTCCCCTTCCTACTTCTGATGTTAACCCTGCTGACGAACTGCCGCCACATCACCATCCCCAACCTCGCCCCTCCGCCACCGCGCCACCGCCAACAACCCCAGCCCTACCCATCGGATCGCAGGCAGTCCCCGACCACAATCCTGGCTGCAATTATAACTCCCAAGATGGTGTCACAGCCCGAGACCACTTTGCCACCTGTTTAATAACAGGTCTCCGGAAGGCAGCTCAAAAGGCAGTCAATTTTGATAAACTCCACAAAATCATCCAAGAAAAACATGAAAACCCATCCACCTTCCTCGCCCGCCTTACACAGGCACTCCAACAATACACCAACATGGACCCTAAAGCCCCCGACAGCAGACAACTTCTCATGTTCCATTTCTTCGCACAAAACTTCCCAGACATTTGGGCCAAACTAAAAAGGCTAGACAGAGGTCCATTTACCCCGCAGACCGAGATCCTCGCCACCGCGTTCAAGGTCTACCACAACCATGACAAGCAGGCAAGGAGGCAAAAGTGCCAAATGTTGGCTCAGGCCTTCAAGGCCCCAACCCAACCTGTCAGACGCCCTGCCTCTATGTCCACTCACCGCCAACCCCCTGGACCCTGCTTTAAGTGTGGGAACAAAGGTCATTGGGCTCGTGAGTGTCCTAATCCCAGGCCACCCAAAAGACCGTGCCCCAAGTGCCAACAATCTGGCCACTGGGTGACCGACTGCCCCAGCTCCCTCGGGGGAGATGGGCCAGACCCCGTCCTAAAGCCGATCTCATTAAGTTGGCAGCCTACGACTGACGGGGCCCTAGGACCTCTTCCCAACACACACCATCACCACGCAGGAGCCCAGGGTGCCTCTTGCGGTGAGTAGGCGTCTCGTCATTTCCCTCCTACTTCCTCGGTTCTGCAGGAGTATTAAGGCGCTGTCTCCACCTCTGGCCCTCCTATAGTCAAAGTAGGGGGCCACCCCATGCAGCCAAAGACCACCCCGCCCCTAACATGCTCTCATAAGTTCCTGATCATGCCCCAGTACCCCCCTTCCTTTCCTCACACTTCTCGGCGTCTCCAGCGACATCTCTCAAGCCACCGAAGACCTCCTTCAGCAGCTAGACTCCTCCTCTGTTTCCGTCTCAGTACAGCAATCCTGGCTCTTACTTCTACAGGAAGGAATCCAACTGTTAAACGCCTCTAATATCTCTCCCTCCAACTGTTTCCTATGTGTCAGCCTCAATAAACCGCCACTTATTGCTGTTCCTGTCACCCTCCCAAACACTACCAACACTTCTGATCATTCGCCACCCCCAACACCCCCTTAATATCCGGTGTTCCCTCTTCAATACATCCCAGGCCGTTACCTGCTACACAGGCTCCCCTGAATCCTTTTCCTTCTGCAATACCTCCACCTCCTACCCTAACTCTTCTGCCCGCAATGGATACTTCTTCTGGTGTAACCACACTCTTTACAAAACAATCAATTCCTCCATCAATACCACCTGCTTCCCCGTCACACTCCTGCCACAACTTACCCTCCTCTCCCTTTCCGAAGGGACCACCGCCTTCAACCTTAACCACCCTCCCATAAATCAGGCCCCAAGAAAAAGACGGGCCGTCTTTATACCTGCCATCCTTGGCCTCTCCCTTGCAACCTCCCTTCTAGGCTCCGCTCTAGGGGCCACCTCCCTCGGATACGGAGTCTCACAGGTTAACGAATTAAAGGCACACCTAGAATCCACTATTGAACAAACTGTGCAGTCACTAGCCGCCCTGCAGCGACAAATCACCTCTTTAGCCGGAGTAGTCCTCCAAAACCGCAGAGCCCTAGACCTCCTGACAGCTGAAAAGGGAGGCACATGCATTTTCCTCCAAGAAAGCTGTTGTTACTTTATTAATGAGTCCCAGGTTGTCGAGACTAACATAAAAAATCTTAATGACATAAGACAAAAGCTCCTTGAAACGAATACAGGCTTCTCACTTTGGGACACTCTAAAAATGCCTCTTTTAGCTTGGGTCCTACCATTTCTCGGACCCCTCCTAGGAATAGCGGCCTTTTGTACCCTCCTCCCCTGCCTAATAAAGTTCATGCAACAACGAATCTCCTCCTTATCTAACCAGACTTTTAACCAGCTTCTCATCAGGCACTACCAACTCCTAGCAACCGAAGAAGATGACCAGGACTTACCTGCCCATGGCCTCCACCTCCAGGACCTGTAATTTCTTAGATTTCCTCCAGGCCCTCCAAGAAGATACGTGGCTCATAGCAGATCCTTCCCTGCCATACGGATGGCTCACGTCCATAGATGACCTCTACTTACAAGGGACATCTTTAGACTTCACACCCCAGGAAGTGTTCACCTTCAGTGCCATCTTCCTTGGCCTCCTGCTATTGCTCTGCCCCTACAGTCCTCCAATATCCCTTCCCACGACGCCCCCGTTCAGCAGGAAGTAGCCAGACGAACAGCAACGCCCACCTCCCCACTTCTTAAAAAACAAAAAAGGGAGGAATGTTAGGTAACTAGAGCACCCTAATGGCGCTGGTTCCGGGTTCTTCTTCCTCAATGCAAGCCTGCCAAAGGAAAAACCAATCAGAGAGAGGTGTTTTTCCCGCCTCGCTCTAAGCCCCACCCCAACCAATCACAAACATCCACGCAGCCCTCCTGGGCATAAAAGAAGCAAACCCCCCCCCGCTCTCTCTCTCTCTCTGTCTCCTGCCCAGCCCAGCCTGCTGCCTCCAATAAAGATCTCTTGGCCAAGCTGGTATGCCGTGGTCTTAAGTCTGAGCGTCACTCTTGATTTGTGATTGGTTGGGGTGGGGCTTAGAGCGAGGCGGGAAAAACACCTCTCTCTGATTGGTTTTTCCTTTGGCGGGCTTGCATTGAGAAGAACCCGGAACCAGCGCCATTAGGGTGCTCTAGTTACCTAACATCCATGAGTTCAGTTGTTTTCATTGTTAGCTCCCTCAAATAAGTAAGGACACGTGACGTTTCTCTTTCTGTGCTTGGCTTATTTCACTTAACATAATGAACTCCAGTTCCATCCATGTTGCAAATGACAGCATCTCATTCTTTTTTATGGCTGAGTAGTACTCCGTTGTGTATATATGCCACATTTTCTTCATTCATCTGTTGATGGACACTTTGGTTGCTTCCACATCTTGGCTGTTGTAAATAGCAGAGTCACTGATGTGGTCAGAGCCTTCGGTGGGAGATGCTGGGTGCTGATCACGAGTGACAGAAAGATGGTGTCAGTTGAGATGGCCATTTCAAGCTGCTGAAGTCTTGCTCCTTTTATGGTCACAGAGTCTTCTGGTGAGGACTGATAGTGGAGAGTGTGCTTGGTTATGTTCTTATCTGGCTGGATGTAGTCTTTATTGATCAGGTAAAACATGCGGTCCCTGTTGGCGAAGTGCCATATTAAATTTAAGATGGAGTCTTTTTCTAAGATGGAGTTACGTACGTCGAAGGTGCTCTATACACACGCCCAGCCTTTGCAGACTAGGTCCTCTCTACAGGCTCCCCTCAAGGCACACCCTGCCCCCTGATCATACTTCATCAAGCCCGGGCATACCCACAACTTTAATTACCACCTATTCCCAGAAGGCCCAAACTTGTATCTCCAGCCCCCACCTCTCCTCCAAAACTCCAGATCTGGATTTCCAACTTGCATGTCCCAAACGCACCTCAAATTCAACATGCCCAACACAGCTCACCATCCTCCCCCTCCAAATCGAGGCCTCTTTGTATTCGTACCCCCCCACACCTGCCCCATAGACATCCAGAGGATGTTGGCCTTCCCCTCACTCTCCCCTGTGTCCTGTTACTCCATCAGCTGCTTTCGACGATAAGACCCTGCTTACCTCCACACCAATCCCAAGCCACAGCCCCCTTCAGCAGTACCATGGGATCCTGTGGCTAAGAGAGCATCCTGGATCACGCCCCCTCCTGAATTGGTGTGGTGTGTGACCTGGTGGCTGGGAAATACCCAAGTTGCAGCTGGATATTCTTTTTTTTCCTTCTGAGACAGGGTCTTACGCTGTCCCTCAGGCTGGAGTACAGTCGTATGACTATGGCTCACTGCAACCTCAAGTGATCCTCCTGTCTCAGCCTCCTGAGTAGCTGGGACTACAGGCACATGCCACCACATCTGGCTAATTTTTTATTTTTTGTAGAGACAGGGTCTTGCTACATTGCCCAGGCTGGTCTCAAACTCGTGACCTCAAGTGATCCCTCGACCTTGGCCTCCCAAAGTGTCAGGATTACAGGTGTGAGCCACCATGCCTGGCCAGAGTTTGACTCTTTATCATCAGTAACAATTTATAAATAATAAAACGTACAATAACAATTATTGTAAAATCCATACAACCAATTGATTCTTGCAGAAAGCTCATTGATTTTTTTGCTGGTGTATTTGTAGCCAACCTAGGCTTGCAATTGACAAATGAGCGTAGCTCCAACACAAATGTGGTTGATAATTTCTTTTATGTTAACATGTAAGATGAAAGGGAAACAGGTCAAAGATGTATGTCAGAACTTCACTGAAAACATGAGTGACTTTGTTTAATCAAGTGGTAGTTTCTGAATGCTGAACAAATATTTCCTTAATTTTTTGTACTATTCCTATTATAATAGCTACAGATGCAACACACTTTTTAAAAAATTGAGATATAATTTACATACCATAATATTGACCCAAGACATTGTCTCTATTATTCTTAAGTCTAGAGACACTAGACAATGAAAAAAACATAAATCGGGGGGGGTGGAGCCAAGATGGCCGAATAGGAACAGCTCCGGTCTGCAGCTCCCAGCCTGAGCGACACAGAAGACGGGTGATTTCTGCAGTTCTCTTTGAGGTACCGGTTTCATCTCACTAGGGAGTGCCAAACAGGGGTGCAGGACAGTCGGTGAAGCGCACTGTGCGTGAGCTGAAGCAAGGCAAGGCATTGCCTCACTCGGGAAGCACAAGGGGTCAGGGAGTTCCCTTTCCTAGTCAAAGAAAGGGGTAACAGACGGCACCTGGAATATCGGGTCAGTCCCACCCTAATACTGCGCTTTTCCAACGGGCCTGGAAAACGGCACACTAGGAGATTGTGTCCCACACCTGGCTCGGAGGGTCCTATGCCCACGGAGTCTCGCTGATTGCTAGCACAGCAGTCTGAGATCAAGCTGCAAGGCAGCAGCCAGGCTGGGGGAGGGTGCCCGCCATTGCCCAGGCTTGCTTAGGTAAACAAAGCAGCCAGGAAGCTCGAACTGGGTGGAGCCCACCACAGCTCAAGGAGGCCTGCCTGCCTCTGTAGGCTCCGCCTCTGGGGGCAGGGCACAGACAAACAAAAACTCAGCAGGAACCTCCACAGACTTAAATGTCCCTGTCTGACTGACAGCTTTGAAGAGAGTAGTGGTTCTCCCAGCACCCAGCTGGAGATCTGAGAACAGACAGACTGCCTCCTAAAGTGGGTCCCTCACCCCTGAGCAGCCTAACTGGGAGGCACCCCCCCAGTAGGGACAGACTGACACCTCACTCAGCTGGGTACTCCTCTGAGACAAAACTTCCAGAGGAACTATCAGACAGCTGAATTTGTGGTCTCACGAAAATCCGCAGTTCTGCAGCCACCGCTGCTGACACCCAGCCAAACAGGGTCTGGAGTGGACCTCTAGTAAACTCCAACAGACCTGCAGCTGAGGGTCCTGTCTGGTAGAAGGAAAACTAACAAACAGAAAGGACATCCACACCAAAAACCCATCTGTACATCACCATCATCAAAGACCAAAAGTAGACAAAACCACAAAGATGGGGAAAAAACAGAGCAGAAAAACTGGAAACTCTAAAAAGCAGAGCACCTCTCCTCCTTCAAAGGAACGCAGTTCCTCACCAGCAACGGAACAAAGCTGGATGGAGGATGACCTTGACGAGTTGAGAGAAGAAGGCTTCAGACGATCAAACTACTCTGAGCTACGGAAGGAAATTCAAAACAATAGCAAAGAAGTTAAAAACTTTGAAAAAAAAATTAGAAGAATGGATAACTAGAATAACCAATGGAGAGAAGGGCTTAAAGGAGCTGATGGAGCTGAAAGCCAAGTTTCAAGAACTACGCGAAGATTGCAGAAGCCTCAGTAGCAGATGCGATCAACTGGAAGAAAGGGTATCGCTGATGGAAGATGAAATGAATGAAATGAAGCAAGAAGGGAAGTTTAGAGAAAAAAGAATAAAAAGAAATGAACAAAGCCTCCAAGAAATTTGGGACTATGTGAAAAGACCAAACCTACGTCTGATTGGTGTACCTGAAAATGACGGGGAGAATGGAACCAAGTTGGAAAACACTCTGCAAGATATTATCCAGGAGAACTTCCCCAATCTAGCAACGCAGGCCAACATTCAGATTCAGGAAATACAGAGAATGCCACAAAGATACTCCTCGAGAAGAGCAACTCCAAGACACATAATTGTCAGATTCACCAAAGTTGAAATGAAGGAAAAAATGTTAAGGGCAGCCAGAGAGAAAGATCGGGTTACCCACAAAGGGAAGCCCATCAGACTAACAGCTGATCTCTCAGCAGAAACTCTACAAGCCAGAAGAGAGTGGGGGCTGATATTCAACATTCTTAAAGAAAAGAATTTTCAACCCAGAATTTCATATCCAGACAAACTACGCTTCATAAGTGAAGGAGAAATAAAATACTTTACAGACAAGCAAATGCTGAGTGATTTTCTCACCACCAGGCCTGCCCTACAAGAGCTCCTGAAGGAAGCACTAAACATGGAAAGGAACAACCGGTACCAGCCACTGCAAAAACATGCCAAATTGTAAAGACCATCGAGGCTAGGAAGAAACTGCATCAACTAACGAGCAAAATAACCAACTAACATCATAATGACAGGATCAGATTCACACATAACAATATTAACTTTAAATGTAAATGGGCTAAATGCTCCAATTAAAAGACACAGACTGGCAAACTGGATAAGGAGTCAGGACCCATCAGTGTGCTGTATTCAGGAAACCCATCTCATGTGCAGAGACACACATAGACTCAAAATAAAGGGATGGAGGAAGATCTATCAAGCAAATGGAAAACAACAAAAGGCAGGGGTTGCAATCCTAGTCTCTGATAAAATAGACTTTAAACCAACAAAGATCAAAAGAGACAAAGAAGGCCATTACATAATGGTAAAGGGATCAATTCAACAAGAAGAGCTAACTATCCTAAATATATATGCACCCAACACAGGAGCACCCAGATTCATAAAGCAAGTCCTGAGTGACCTACAAAGGGACTTAAACTCCCACAGAATAATAATGGGAGATTTTAACACCCCACTGTCAACATTAGACAGATCAACGAGACAGAAAGTTAACAAGGATATCCAGGAATTGAACTCAGCTCTGCACAAAGTGGACCTAATAGACATCTACAGAACTCTCCACCCCAAATCAATAGAATATACATTTTTTTCAGCACCACACCACACCTATTCCAAAATTGACCACATAGTTGGAAGTAAAGCTCTCCTCAGCAAATCTAAAAGAACAGAAATTATAACAAACTGTCTCTCAGACCACAGTGCAATCAAACTAGAACTCAGGATTAAGAAACTCACTCAAAACTGCTCAACTACATGGAAACTGAACAACCTGCTCCTGAATGACTATTGGGTACATAATGAAATGAAGGCAGAAATAAAGATGTT
This sequence comes from Symphalangus syndactylus, assembly GCF_028878055.3. Lineage (NCBI taxonomy): Eukaryota > Metazoa > Chordata > Mammalia > Primates > Hylobatidae > Symphalangus > Symphalangus syndactylus. The sequence continues at coordinate 25,778,338 of NC_072430.2, forward strand.
CTTTGAAACCAATGAGAACAAAGACACAACATACCAGAATCTCTGGGACACGTTCAAAGCAGTGTGTAGAGGGAAATTTATAGCACTAAATGCCCACAAGAGAAAGCAGGAAAGATCCAAAATTGACACCCTAACATCACAATTAATAGAACTAGAAAAGCAAGAGCAAACACATTCAAAAGCTAGCAGAAGGCAAGAAATAACTAAAATCAGAGCAGAACTGAAGGAAATAGACACACAAAAAACCCTTCAAAGAATTAATGAATCCAGGAGCTGGTTTTTGGAAAAGATCAACAAAATTGATAGACCGGTAGCAAGACTAATAAAGAAGAAAAGAGAGAAGAATCAAATAGATGCAGTAAAAAATGAAAAAGGGGATATCACCACCGATCCCACAGAAATACAATCTACCATCAGAGAATACTACAAACACCTCTATGCAAATAAACTAGAAAATCTAGAAGAAATGGATAAATTCCTCGACAAATACACCCTCCCAAGACTAAACCAGGAAGAAGTTGAATCTCTGAATACACCAATAACAGGTTCTGAAATTGTGGCGATAATCAATAGCTTACCAACCAAAAAGAGTCCAGGACCTGATGGATTCACAGCCGAATTCTACCAGAGGTACAAGGAGGAACTGGTACCATTCCTTCTGAAACTATTCCAATCGATAGAAAAAGAGGGAATCCTCCCTAACACATTTTATGAAGCCAGCATCGTCCTGATACCAAAGCCTGGCAGAGACATAACCAAAAAAGAGAATTTCAGACCAATATCCTTGATGAACATTGATGCAAAAATCCTCAATAAAATACTGGCAAACCGAATCCAGCAGCACATCAAAAAGCTTATCCACCATAATCAAGTGGGCTTCATCCCTGGGATGCAAGGCTGGTTCAACATACGCAAATCAGTAAATGTAATCCAGCATATAAACAGAACCAAAGACAAAAACCACATGATTATAGATGCAGAAAAGGCCTTTGACAAAATTCAACAACCCTTCATGCTAAAAACTCTCAATAAATTAGGTATTGATGGGATGTATCTCAAAATAATAAGAGCTATCTATGACAAACCCACAGCCAATATCATACTGAATGGGCAAAAACTGGAAGCATTCCCTTGGAAAACTGGCACAAGACAGGGATGCCCTCTCTCACCGCTCCTATTCAACATAGTGCTGGAAGTTCTGGCCAGAGCAATCAGGCAGGAGAAGGAAATAAAGGGTATTCAATTAGGAAAAGAGGAAGTCAGATTGTCCCTGTTTGCAGATGACATGATTGTATATCTAGAAAACCCCATTGTCTCAGCCCAAAATCTCCTTAAGCTGATTACCAACTTCAGCAAAGTCTCAGGATACAAAATCAATGTACAAAAATCACAAGCATTCTTGTACACCAATCACAGACCAACAGAGAGCCAAATCATGAGTGAACTCCCATTCACAATTGCTTCAGAGAGAATAAAATACCTAGGAATCCAACTTACAAGGGACGTGAAGGACCTCTTCAAGGAGAACTACAAACCACTGCTCAATGAAATAAAAGAGGATACAAACAAATGGAAGAACATTCCACGCTCATGGGTTGGAAGAATCAATATCGAGAAAATGGCCATACTGCCCAAGGTAATTTATAGATTCAATGCCATCCCCATCAAGCTACCAATGACTTTCTTCACAGAATTGGAAAAAACTACTTTAAAGTTCATATGGAACCAAAAAAGAGCCCGAATCGCCAAGTCAATCCTAAGCCAAAAGAACAAAGCTGGAGGCATCACACTACCTGACTTCAAACTATACTACAAGGCTACAGTAACCAAAACAGCATGGTACTGGTACCACAACAGAGACATAGATCAATGGAACAGAACAGAGCCCTCGGAAATGATGCCACATATCTACAACTATCTGATCTTTGACAAACCTGACAAAAACAAGAAATGGGGAAAGGATTCCCTATTTAATAAATGATGCTGGGAAAACTGGCTAGCCATATGTAGAAAGCTGAAACTGGATCCCTTCCTTACACCTTATACAAAAATTAATTCAAGATGGATTAAAGACTTAAATGTTAGACCTAAAACCATTAAAATCCTACAAGAAAACCTAGGCAATACCATTCAGGCCATAGGCGTGGGCAAGGACTTCATGTCTAAAACACCAAAAGCAATGGCAACAAAAGCCAAAATTGACAAATGGGATCTAATTAAACTAAAGAGCTTCTGCACAGCAAAAGAAACTACCATCAGAGTGAACAGGCAACCTACAGAATGGGAGAAAATTTTCGCAACCTACTCATCTGACAAAGGGCTAATATCCAGAATCTACAATTAACTCAAACAAATTTACAAGAAAAAAAACAAACAACCCCATCAAAAAGTGGGCAAAGGACATGAACAGACACTTCTCAAAAGAAGACATTTATGCAGCCAAAAAACACATGAAGAAATGCTCATCATCACTGGCCATCAGAGAAATGCAAATCAAAACCACAGTGAGATACCATCTCACACCAGTTAGAATGGCCATCATTAAAAAATCAGGAAACAACAGGTGCTGGAGAGGATGTGGAGAAATAGGAACACTTTTACACTGTTGGTGGGACTGTAAACTAGTTCAAGCATTGTGGAAGTCAGTGTGGCGATTCCTCGGGGATCTAGAACTAGAAATACCATTTGACCCAGCCATCCCCTTACTGGGTATATACCCAAAGGACTATAAATCATGCTGCTATAAAGACACATGCACAGGTATGTTTATTGCGGCACTATTCACAATAGCAAAGAATTGGAACCAACCCAAATGTCCAACAACGATAGACTGGATTAAGAAAATGTGGCACATATACACCATGGAATACTATGCAGCCATAAAAAATGATGAGTTCATGTCCTTTGTAGGGACATGGATGAAACTGGAAAACATTATTCTCAGTAAACTATCGCAAGGACAAAAAACCAAACACCGCATGTTCTCACTCATAGGTGGGAATTGAACAATGAGAACTCATGGACACAGGAAGGGGAACATCACACTCCGGGGACTGTTGTAGGGTTGGGGGAGGGGGGAGGGACAGCATTAGGAGATATACCTAATGCTAAATGACGAGTTAGTGGGTGCAGGAAATCAACATAGCACATGGATACATATGTAACAAACCTGCACATTGTGCACATGTACCCTAAAACCTAAAGTATAATAATAAAAATAAAAATAAAAATAAAGAAAAAAACATAAATCAAGCCCAAGTTTATAACATTTACTAATTCCTGTGGTATAAGTACTCTCACCATGGCCAATGTCAAGCTGCCAGCACTGAACACATCACTTAACATGGAACTGATCTCAATCTTTGAGATTAAAAAATTCTCAATTTTTTTAATTAATTAATTTTTTTTGAGATGGAGTCTCGCTCTTTCGCCCAGGCTGGAGTACAGTGGCACAATCTCGGCTCACTGCAACCTCCGCCTCCTGGGTTAAAGCAATTCTCTGCCTCAGCCTCCCGAGTAGCTGGGATTACAGGCACCCGCCACCACGCCGGGCTAATTTTTCTATTTTTAGTAGAGACGGAGTTTCACCATCTTGGCCAGGCTGGTCTTGAACTCCTGACCTCATGATCCACCTGCCCCAGCCTCCCAAAGTGCCAGGACTGTACAGTCATGAGCCATTGCACCTGGCCTCAATTTTTTTGAAAATCGAGATATAATTTATATATCATAATATTCACCCAAGACATCTTCTCTATCATTCTTAATAGCTATACACGAGAGCCTTCAGAACAAAGACTAGACCCCCTCCAGTGAAGTCCAGAAACTTACATACTGTCTCGAGGTTACAGACAGAATGGAGGCTTGGGTCCTGGCAGAACAGGTTATGGGAGAGGGAGAAGAATTCTATTGAGGGATTGTAAGTGATTACTAGGGAGAATGATTGGATGGGGAACAGAAAGTAACTTGTGAAATTCTTTGGAATTTATTGGATCCTTGGAAACAGTCACTGTCTTGAAAAAGGGTCTGTTCAGATGTGGTTACATTCTGGGTCGTCTTTGCTGTAAAGGGTAATGAGATAACGGGCGGCGAACAAGAACAACTGTTCTCCTTGGTGATTCTGTCCTTTCTTTTTGTAGATGGGGGAAAGTTTCTTCCTATTGATCTCTAAGGGTGTTGAATTCAAAATGCTCACTATACCAGGGAGCCATATTTTGGGGTGAAATATTTTGGGATTTCCTTCACCAGAAAGAGATGTACCTCATGATATAATATCACCACCATACAGATACAATAGGTGTAACCTGAAAGCATGGGTAAAGTAAAATAATTAGGAAGTGGGGAGTCTTGAACGTTACCTTTGCGTTTCATGTGAGTTACTTGATGGTAGGTTTACGTAAGTTAATTGTTAATGATGGCTGTGCTGAACAACTGGCTTGCAAAATTCCTGGAAATTCACAGATGTGCTTTCACAAGCCAGCACAGGTCAGCTAGGCACAGGGAGCGTGTCACCTCTTAGGGATGGGCTGCAGGGGAAGAGTCTGAACGATTGAGCAGAAATAACCAAAGGTGAAGAAGGAACGAGAAGAGAAGAGAAGCTGGCGGCTTTGCGGAGCTGACCGTCCTAAGGTGCATGCAGCTATGCCAGCCACTGGCTGTCTCCTCGGCCATTTCCCTCTCATTTCTGCTCTCCCAGCCCCAGGAAAGGCCTGAGAGAGGGGGGTACCAGGTATGCAGGATGGTCACAGGGATCCGATTCCAAAGGTCTGCTGAGGCAGGCCCAGTGGCAGGCTCAGAGCAGAACAACCCAGCCGCCTCGGACTCAGGGCCCCCAAACTCAGCCCTGGAAGAGCACGTGGATTACCGCGTCTCTCAAACCTAGGCTGTGCACAAGGCACAGAGTATGGCCACTCGGGCTTGTCTGGAGGTTGGGAAACTCTGTCCTGGCTTCTCCCTCACCTTCCACCCTCCCTCCTTGCCCTTCTCCAGAGAGAGCAGAAAGAGTCCGCCAGGGGAATGACAGACCCCAGGCCCGGGGGCAAGCCTGTCACCTCTCCATCCGTATGGGGTGCAATGGTCTCCACCGGGCAGAGTCCATAGCCCGAAGTCAAGCGCAGAAATGTCCCCTGTCCAAACTCTGGCCTTTTGGCCCAGCCCCACGAAGTTGGGTTCATCGTGTCACATCTGAGAGCAGAGGCAGAACCAGCTACCTGCTCCCCATCTCCTCTCCCACAAAGAGACCACAAATAGGGGCAGGGATCCAGCCAGCCCGGCCGCAGGGAGGGAAACCTGGGCCCCTCGAGCCCCGGGGGGAGGGAGGTGTCCTAAGAGCTGTCCTGGGAACCGCATCCTCCCCAGGCCGGTGGGGGGTGCAGGAGTCCTGGTGTCCGGCGGGGCCTGGACTCTGTCCCTGTGGCCGGGTGGGCAGCGGAGCCTCCGTCTCCCGCCCGGGGACCCCGCACGGCGAGCGCCGCGCCGGTCCCGCCACGCCCCGCAGGCGCCGTCCCCGCGGCCACTCCCTCCCGCGGGCCCAGCCGAACCGCGGCCGCGCTTCCTGCACCCGGGACCCGACAGAGGTGAGTGCGCCGGGCGGCCGGGGAGAGGGTTGACGGCGGCGCCAGCGCAGGGACGCACCCGGGAACGGCTGACCTTCAGCGAGGCCAGCTCCCCGCCAGCTACCAGGGCGGAAAATTCAAATCCAATCTGTGGAATAAAGGCCTTCGGGGGAAGTGGAGCAGGAGAAAGACTGGGGTAGGTCTCTGTGCTAGGATAGGATACAAATGGATGGGGCTCTTGGGGCCCAGGGACTTCCCACCTTGAGGGTGTCATGGAGTGGTGTCTGGGGGGACACCAGGCCAGAGGGGCTCCCTTGCCCAGGGTTCCTGGAGTGGGGGCAGATCTCAAAAGTCCAGCACTGTCCAGACCCGCTGAGGACATGACCTTTCATGGGTCAGCTGCAGCTGAGGCACCGAGAGGAACACTACGGGAGCAGTCCAAGGACTCAGGCCCAGGCTGGAGGTCTGGGCTCCGTGGCATCCCTTAAAGCTGGGGAAATGCTATTCCACCCTGGCCCAGAGAGAGGAGAGAGGCGAGAGGAGGAGGGAGGGGCACACTAATATTTACTGAATGCCCGCCTGGTGCCAGGTACTTTTCACACATTATTTTATTTAACTGCCTCGTTTTATCCTTCCATCTATTCTCTCATTCATTTATTCAGCAAAACGGGCACTCTGCTGGGCTTTGGCCTGAGCTGGAGGGAGCTGGTCACTGCCTGTGTAATTCACACTCTACATGGGAGACAGACTGTAATTCAGAGCGACGGCACTCTACATGGGAGACAGACTATAATTCAGAGTGACCGGGGGGGAGGTCTGCACTGCTTCTCCTTCTTGCCCAAGATGATCAAAATCAAACTAAGTGACCCCCAGCAATACACCCCTGGACCAATAAGCCCCAACCATCAACATTCAAGGGCCCCTTCTGTATCCACAGCATCATACACACCAGTCACTGAGAGAAGTCCTAGGATACCTCTTAGTCACTTTTGGGTTTCAGTTCAGAATCACCTCTTCCAGGAAGGCTTCCCCGACTTCCCGCCCTCCAGACCAGGTGCTTTTTACTTTGGCTCCTGAGGCGTGGCTCCTCCCTGCCCATTATCCTCCAATCATAGCTGTTATCAGAATGTTGCTTTGCTGTATTCATCCTGGTTTTCCCTTCTAACCAGTTTCAAAAAATCTCAGCCCCCTCAAGTTCCATGTCTAGTATATTCACAATGTTTTTATTTGAATATTTTACCTTGGGAGCTGGATTACCGCGGGACCTCCACTCAAAAAATGGAAACTCGAAATTTATGTCTTACCATCACTATTTTCAGATTCCATCTGTGCTCCTCAACTTCCTGGGCGGAGTTCATCATTTCCAGGCCCCTGTGGTACAAATTCTGTTACCTCCGATTGACCCCTGGGGCTCCTGACTGAGGAGAGAGAGCAGATAGTAACCCACCTTCTAAAGAAAGTAGCCCCACTTCCAGCTCTCAGAGCCTCCAAGTGCTCTCCCTCTAACCCCAGTTCCTACTCCCCGCCCCGCCCCTCCCCGCTGCCCCGTACTGACAGTGTGTGCTGGGGGGTGGAGATTTCGAGGTGGAGGGGGCTGCTGTTGGTGGAAGTCCTGATTAGGGAGTGGAGTCAGGCCCCACCACTAAAGAGGACCTGGACCCAGTGGTCAATTCCAAGGCAAGGGGGAAAATCCCACTCTTGGTTCTATTACACAAATATATTATTTTTTAAAAAGAAATTATAATCTACTTCCAGAAATAGAAAATCAGTACCCCTTGCCACAAAAGGAATGTAATTAAACAAATAAAAGCAAGGGACTAGGCAGCAGTGTTATTAAACTTTAGCACCTGTGAACATACCTGAGGCCTGCTCTCTAGGCTAAAAAAGGAGATGAGCAAGAATGAGAGTTGTGTTAAAGACAAACTAGCACCACATGAGGCTTTCTCCTTAGTGTAATAAGACAGATTAAGAAAGGATTGGGGCCGGGTGTGGTTGCTCACACCTGTAATCCCAGCTTTGGGATTACTCCCACTTTCAGAGTGGATCACTTTAGGTCAGGAGTTCGAGACCAGCCTGGCCAAACATGGTGAAACCCCCCCCCATCTCTACTGAAAATACAAAAGTTAGCCAGGCATGGTGGTACATGCCTGTAATCCCAGCTACTCGAGAGGTGAGGCAGGAGAATTGCTTGAACCTGGGAGGCAGAGGTTGTAGTGAGCAGAGATCGCGTCACTGCACTCCAGCCTGGGTGACAGAGCAAAACTCCGTCTCAAAAAAAAAAAAAAAAAAAAAAAAAAAAAGGCTCTGACGGGAATAACAAAAATAACCACTGACTCCTTCAGTCAGCACCTGCTGAGTGCAGAGAGCCCGGCAGTGCCTGGAGTGATATAAAACAAACCTTCAGTTAATCCTGTTATCAACTAAAGGGCTACTTCTTCCAGGAAGTCCACCCTGATGTGCCCCTTCACAAGCTAAACCTCTCCTGCTGTAACGCTTGCCATGTTTCATTGCAATTGCATATTGTCTTCCACTCCTGAGTATAAATTTCATAAGAACAACCACTAGAGCTGGGTGTGGTGGCTCATGCCTGTAATCCCAGCACTTTGGGAGGCTGAGGCGGGCGGATCACCTGAGGTCAGGAGTTCAAGACCAGCCTGACCAACATGGTGAAACCCTGTTTCTACTAAAAATACAAAATTAGCCGGGTGTGGTGGCGCATGCCTGTAATCCAGCTACTCGGGAGGCTGAGGCAGGAGAATTGATTGAACCCGGGAGGCAGAGGTTGCGGTGAGCCAAGATCACGCCATTGCACTCTGGCCTGGGCAACAAGAGCAAAACTCCATCTCAAAAAAAAAAAAAGAACAACCACTAGGTCTATCTTGTTCACCTCACTGTCCTGGCACCCGCCTCACCCTGGCCCCACAGCCTAGAGCACAGGTGTTAAATGAGCTGATGAACGAATAATGAATGAATAACTGAGTGAGCCTCCCTGGCTTCCAATTATGCCTTTCTTTCCTTCTCCCTGCCCTCCTCCCTGTCCTTATCCAAACCCTCCATCCTTCAAGGCTCTGCCAGGGGTCCAGCTTCTCCAGAGGCCTTTTTAAACCAACGGATCCACCCTAAGCCCTCTTGCCCCAGAATATTCCATCGCTGGCAATATGCATACCCAGGGCGCATTCAGTTCCATGGTCTAGTGTGTTCCCCATACCTCCAGAGGGCAGGGGCTGTGGGTGACACTTAAACCACAGGTGCTCAGGAAACACCGTGGAGTGACTCCGCATGGTCCAGCCTCCAAGTACGCAGCTGTGTTGGGTCTCAACAGCTGTATTAGTTTCCTGTTGTTGTGGAACTAATTACCACCAACTAACTTAGTATCTTAAAACAACACACATTCATTATTTTAGAATTCTAGAGGACAGAATAGGATCTCACGGGGCTAAAACTAAGGTGTTGGCAGGGCCAGCCAGGTCCTTTGTGGAGGTCCAGGGGAGACTCCATTTCCTTGCCTTTTTCAGCGTCTCAGGCCTGCCTGCATTTCTTGGCTTGCAGCCCCTCCCATCTTTAAAGCTGACAATGGATGGCAGGGCCCTCCCCTCTCTACATCACTCAAATTCTCTCTTCTGCCTCCTTTTTCCACCCTTGTGATGACACTGGGTCCACTTTGATAATCCAGGATCATCTCCCCATCTCAAAATCTCTAATTATCACATTTGCAAAGTCCATTTAATGTGTAAGGTAACATGTTCACAGGTACCAGGGATTAGAACACAGTCATCTGTTGTTTTTTTTTTTTTTTTAACAGAGTCTTGCTCTGTTGCCCAGGCTGGAGTACAGTGGCACGATCTTGGCTCACGGCAACCTCTGCCTCCCGGGTTCAAGCGATTCTCATGCCTCAGCCTCCCGAGTAGCTGGGACTGCAGGCATGCACCACCACGCCCAGCTAATTTTTTTTTTTTTTTTTTTAGTAGAGACAGGATTTTGCCATGTTGGCCAGGCTGGTCTCGAACTCCTCACCTCAAGTGACCCGTGCGTCTCGGCCTCCCAAAGTGCTGGGATTACAGGTGTGAGCCACCGTGTCCAGCCAAGGCCACAGTCATCTTTGAGGACTGTTGTTCTGCCTACCACAGTAGTAGCTGTCCCTCGGAGTCACAGGACACACTGGCTGGTGGAATATTCCAAGTAGCTGACATTTACTGCTCCAGGCACATTACATGACACTCCATGAGTTAGGTGCCATCATTGTCATTTTACAGATGAGGAACAGAGGTTAAATCACTTGGCATGTGGCAGAGCTGGGATTTGAACCTAGGCAGGTGGGGCTCCAGGGTGCACCTTCCTGGCCTCTAGGCTACACTGCCTCTCTGGCACCATTATTGCCCTCAGGATGCCTGGAACAGGCCAAGAAGATCTGAAGCCCAGTTCAGGAGGAGAACTTTCTCCAAGGTTTTCTAGGTAAGGCCCCTGTCTAGGCTACAAATTCTCTGCCAGTGATCTCTCATTTCAGCCCTTTCTCACCCTCCCACACTATCCACACCCTATTATAGGCACCTAAGCCGTGATCCAAGAGGGCTGGAGGGAGAGCTGCCAATGGTTTTCTTCAGGGGTCCCAGGCAGTTAAGGCTGGAAAAGTTTCTGGGTGCCAAATACCACTCAAATCCATCCCTATCCTCCCCCAGCATCCACACACCAAGTCATATGAGCCCCACAGGAGGCAAATCTTACGTAGCAAATCAAAGAAAAGTAATCACCATTTACCCAGCTCACTGCCACAAAGAAGCCTACACCCTTAAATGAGATTGGAAGACATAAGCCTTCCATGGGCATCAGGGGAAGAAGGGATGGCTTAACATTTATTAATTGAGCAATTACTAGGGTCAGGCACAGTTCTAAGAGTTTTACACTTACTAACTCAGTTAATACAACAACCCTGTGCAGTACTGTTTTGTTGTTGTTGTTGTTTTGTTTTGTTTTTGTTTTTGAGACGGAGTCTTGCTCTGTTGCCCAGGCTGGAGTGCAGTGGCGCGATCTCGGCTCACTGCAACCTCCACCTCCTGGGTTCAGTGACTGTCCTGCCTCAGCCTCCCGAGTAGCTGGGATTACAAGTGGGCACCACCATGCCTGGCTAAGTTTTGTATTTTTAGTAGAGACAGGGTTTCACCATATTGGCCAGGCTGGTCTTGATCTCCTGGCCTCAAGTGATCTGCCTGCCTCAGCCTCCCAAGGTGCTGAGATTATAGGCATGAGCCACCACGCCCAGCCTTCGACCAGATTTCTTGACAGCACCTTTATATGTGATTCTCACACCAATCTTCATTGCTAACCCCATCTTAAAGAAGCAGAAACCAAGGCCCAGGGAGGCTACATAACTTGCCAGAGCTCTCAGAGCCAAAAAGCAACAGATGTGGAATTCAAACCCAGGCATTCAGATGCCCAAGTCCCCTGCACTCCCACTCTCCCAAACTGCCTCAGCCTGAGCAAGCCCAACCTGATGCCTTCCTCCTGGAGTCCAAATCCAGCCAGGAATGTGACATGGGCTCCCCAGCCCTCCAGATGTGTGTGCTCACACTTTGTCTGGACTTGTTCCTCCCTGGCCTTCGAACGTTCTGCCCTCAGATGTCCCCATTAGTCACAGTCTGTCTGAGAGCCCTCGGATTAGCTGGATGGGAGCAGACGCAACTTTGTGGTGGTCATCGGGTTGTCCCATTCCTCAGCTCAGGCCCGAGCCTGCTGGAGTGTGGTTGTTGCCAGAAACAGTAACTCTTAGGAACGAAAACCAGCCTCTTTCTGCCTGAAACTGTCCTGAGAGGTGCTTGACTCAGCATCGACAATTATTTCCCAGAAGGAAAGTTACCGACCTGATTCGGCAGCCACGTGCTCTGCTCTAGAAAGCTCATGGTGACAGGAAGCACAGGACAGGAGTGGATCAGCAAGAGAAGGCTTGGGCCTGAGCAGGGACTGAGATGAGCTGGTGCTGGAACTGAGGGAGGAAGTAGGGACTCATTCTGTTGTTTAGGGGATAAAGACAGATTTCCGCTAAGGCTAGCCAGCTGTGCTAATTGGAAGAATGAAGTGGAAAAACAGTAATTTTCAAAAGTAGATCATCTGTGCACATTCTGAAATATATGCACATTTTTCCATTAGTATGAGTGTGCAGTGAGGATGTATCTGATGCATCCGTTTCTGTATCCGTCACACTCAGCAGGAAGCAGATGGCACCCTCAAGCAGGGTAATTGATGAGAGTTTAACACAAAGGTGTGGACAGGGCTAAGGGATGGTGCCACACGGTGGGACTGGCATGCCTTGGGAGCTGTTACTAGCCCTAGGCTTATAAGAGGAAGGGAGAGACAAGTGCAGGAGAGGGACTCCAACAGGAGCTGAGCTGACATCTTCAGCTGAGGGAGGCAGCCAACCTGAAGTGACCCTGGCAGAGTGGATAAATACTCCCGGGTCTTCACTCTCCTCCCATCCGCTGATCTCCAGTTAGTGCTTCCTATCACCCAAATCTAACAGACGCTGGAAGGCAGGGTGCCGGGTGACATCATCCTTAGAGTAGGGGATGCAGACTGGATCTGGATAGGTGGATAGAAAGTACACAGCGTGTTGCTGGTGCAGGAGCCTCTTTCACACATTCCTTTGGCTGCCATTTTCTGGACACCTGCAGTGTGTCACTGGGTTTGACATTGGGGAAATGCAGTGAATGAGCTGTCCTCAGGCTCTGTGTAGAGATTCTGCCTTTACAGATGCCAAGATAAAAAGAAAAACCCACAAGTGACTGGAAAAGAAGAAATGGCTGCAAACATCACTGGCACCGGGGGTGGTGAATTTCAGACCATGTCTCTGGAGCCCAGCCCAATGTGGGAGATAATTTCTGTGGGCGAGACAGATAGTTATTAGCGCAGCATTTCCAATCAGCATTTCAAGAGCATAGGTCTTAATTTACATGCTCTAGGCTCAGGAAGGTTCTGGAAGACAGTATGTGCTTAATTTACCATTAGTGAGCTGTTTTGTTGCTTGTAAAGCCAGGTTTTATTTACAAAACAACAAATTCTGCTGTCTCTGCCAAGGACTGGACATCTTGACACCAAGAAACATAGCAAAATCCAGTCAAAAGTGACTTTGCAAGCAGTATGATGAATTTCTATACGGTTCTCCAGCTCCAGCATTTTCTTAGGGAAAACGTGGCCAGAAATGCCGAAGTCTGTATTTTGGCAATGGCCCAAGCTTCTCAGACTCCACTGGCCAGTTCCAGATCTTTAAGTAACTATAATAAGAGCCATGCTGTCTGTCTCTAAAAAGTGAAGCATGAATCAAAAGTGAGTTTGTTTTAATTTAACAGCATTGAGACTGTGAAAGGCACTGGATATGTTTAGGCACCTGTAAACGGAGAATGTGGGGTGAAAAAGAGAGGCAGAGCTGGGCGCAATGGCTCATGCCTGTAATCCCAGCACTTTGGGAGGCTGAAGCAGGCAGATCACTTGAGGCCAGGAGTTTGAGACCAGCCTGGCCAACACGGTAAAACCCCGTCTCTACTAAAAATACTAAAAATTAGCTGGGTGTGGTGGCACACGTCTATAATCCCAGCTACTTAGGAGACTGAAGCATGAACATTGCTTGAACCCAGGGGGCCAAGGTTGCAGTGAGCCGGGATCGTGCTACTGCACTCCAGCCTAGGTGACAGAGGGAGACTCTGTCTCGACAAAAGAAAAGAAAAAGAGAGGCAGGAGACAGGGCCACGAAGTACTGGCACACTGTGCCAACTCCAGGGACCACCAACTGATAGGTTACAGCATGCACGGCACCCTTGAGGCTGTGCAGTGTGGTAGACCTGGCAGGATTCATTCTGTAACACATTTTCTACAGGGCATGCTCTGTACTCCTGACAGTCAGAGTCCTCGATCTGGCAACTGACAATGAGCTTTAAAACAGCCCACCTCTTTCCTAGAGAGATAAGATGAGGCAGAACAGAATCATTGGAAGAAACAGCTTCAGAGTCAGAACTCCTGTCAAGTCCTGGCTCAGTCACTTGGGAATTGAGTGGCCTCAGGCAATTTATGAAACCTCAGTTTCCTGATCTGTGAAATGGAGAGAATAAAACTACTTGTTTTGGGGATGAAAGGAGACCATGCACAGGCACTAAGGACACAGGAAGTATTTACGAGGTTAGAGCGATTGAGCCTGCAGTGAGCCGCCACTGTACTCCACTGTACTCTGGGGGACGACAAAGTGAGACCCTGTTTCAAAAATAAATAAATAATAAGAGCTGCAAATAAGAGGATATTTGGAATGTCCAATGACAGTGATAACAGCTAACATCTATTGAACCCTCATGTGTGCTGGGCATTGAGCTAAGGGCTTTACTTGGTTTAACTCATGTAATCATCTTAGCCCTCATCTGAAGATGTGTCTCCATTTCACAGATGAGGAAATGAGCACAGAGAGGTTAAAAGACTTGTCCAGGGTCACCCCACTAGCACGTAGTACAACTGGGATTCAAATGCCGACACTCTGGCTTTCAAAGCCAAACTCTTCACAACTACATTGGGTTTGGCAACTTTTAGAAAGCAGATGTGAATTTTTATGGCATAAATAGTCAACTCAGAAAATTCCATTTGTGAGGACTTTCTAAGGAGGAATTTCAAAATGAAGACCAGCGGAGGAGGCGTATCCAGCCTCTTAGCCTGCTGGGATGTTGCTGGGGTAGTGTCCAGTGGGAAAAGCAAATCCCCCTACCTCCACACTCCCTGTGCCTCTCTCTGCCTCCTCCTGCTCCCCAGCCTTCCCCTGCCAGGGTACCTTCCATCCTCTTACCCACTGTCCATCCTTCTGGAGACTCACCTAGAGGCTAAGTCACACCGTGTGGAGTGCTGAGCCACTCAGAGGGGTTAGCAGAAGGTGAGATGTTTGCTCTCTCTCTCCTTCTACCTCCCCTGCCCACAGTTCCAATCACCCTTCGTCCCTAACCTGCAACCATCTGTCCTGACAACTGCCCAACCTTCTGCAGACTCTTGCAGTGACAGTTCCAGACATTCATTTCACAAATAGGAATGGGGGCACCCTGCTTTGAGCAGGATAACTGGGCTGAGAGCAAGGGCCCTGTAGAGAGACAGCTGTGTGCCAGCGACCCCAGCGGCAGTGCAATGCTGGGAAAGGGGCTAAGGGCACACAGCGGGGTTCAACACACATTACCTGAGGCAACCAAGAATGCTCCCTAGGGGAAGAGATTTGGGGTCTTAAGACACGGGCAGGAGTTCAGGAGATGGGAAACAGGAGGTCTCTGGAGTGGGGAGGGCCACAGGAGCCAAGGTATGCAATTGTGAAAGAGCAGAAGGAAACAGCCAAGAGTGCCTTGGGACAGGATGTGGGTAGGAGGAGGGCTTCTGTACCCAACTGCCTGGATTTGAATCCCGATACCTCTACGTACCACCTGTGTGACCTTGGGCAGGTTGTTTGCCCTCTCTGTGCCTCATTCCCCCATGTATAAGACGGGAATAACAACACTATCTACATCATAGAGCCCTGAACATCAAATGAGTTAATGCAATTAAGTACTTACAACGGTACCCGGCACACAGCAGTGCTCAATAGATGCGGGCTGGGACTATTATTACCATTATCTGTGAGCATGTGGGGTCGAGGGGACTAAGCCCTCCTTGAATTATCAGGAAGGTCAGTAGGAGGTCGTCTAAGCCATCCTTGCGGCAGACAGGCTCTGGCTCTGGGGAGCACCGGGCAGCGACCCAGGAGGCTGCAAACCTAAGTGCAGAGCCCCAGGCTGGGCTGGCCAGGCTGAGGTCAGGGCAGGTGCAGAGAGGCCCAGAGCTGCAACATCGCACTTCATTTATTGCGTGGCTACTGATGTGCCCGTGCTGGGCACACGGACATGGAAAAGGACAGAAAGGCTACTCCTGGACTGTTCTCTGGGCTTCTCACCCTGGGGTTGTGGTGAGAGGCTGCTGACAGCCAGGGCACCCGGGAGTGGACGCGACTGGAGAAGGACCCTTGTCCTTTTACAGCCAGGCCCACTCTGAGCCCCACGCAGTGTTCTAGAGCCTGTCCCCCAGGGCAGGATGGTAGTGGGGGCAGGGGTCCCTGAGCCATTGCGGCCCTTCCCGGCAGGCGCCGAGCCTAGGGGCTGTGGTCAGGGTGAAAGGCAGGGCATGGACCCCTCACTCAGGGCTGCGTGTGCCCGACGTGGGGGGGGGGGGGGGGCGGGGCGTAGAATCGGAGCACAACTTGGCCCTGAGTTCCCAGGAAGGGACCTGAAGACCTCCCCAGGCCACCCCGCCGTCTGCGTGCGCGCTGGCAAGAGGAGGGGCGCGGGGTAACGGTGGCCGGCGCCACAGCCCCGCGACGCGCAGGTAGGTGTCCCCGCGAGCCAACCCCTTTCTCTCCTTGCCTGTGGGTCCCCGGCGCGCCGGACCCCGGAAACCGCGCGCGGGCCAAGGCCGGGTCTCGGCACCTCCCCCGGAGCGGCCTCGCGAGCGCGCGGGAACCGGGCGGGCCAGTGCGTGTGCAGGCGCGTGCGCGTGCGAGGCGGGGGCGCGCCCAGAGCGAGGCCGCCGGGGCGTGGCGGGGGCGGGAGACGCGGCCGAGGCCGGGACCGCGGGTGTCTGTCCGCTAGCGCCGGCGCGGCCCTGTCGCTCTCCCGGGCGGGGCGTCTCCGCCTGCGGTCGCCGCCCGGGTTAGCAGCCACCCCCTCGGCTGGCTCCGCGGCCACCTGGTAATTACTCCCGCCCCCACAAAAAGTGCGAGCCCTTCATTTCCCAGAGCCCGGCCGCACCGGCCATTCCGAGTCGGTTTGGGCCTTTACATCCCCCAGACCTGCGAGACCCCTCAGGGCAGCCCTGAGACCGGGACAGCACCCCCTGCCACCGAGGAGGGGAGAGCTGGCTCACTGCTTGGTTGGCAGGGGCAGCGCCAGGTGGGGTCCCTGGTTGCAGGCCCCCCACCCCCCCAACTGCTCCGCCAAGCAAATGGCCCAACGGAGGCAGCAGGGTCCATGTGGTCCTCTGGGTGGTTCTCCAGCTGGAGAACAGGGGCTGCGGTGGCGAGAGGGCACAGGCAGGGGAGAGAGCCCTGCCTTGGAGCCAGAGGCTGTGTAGCTTTGGGCAGGTCACTTGCTGTGGCTGGGCCTCTGTAAAACTGAGATAAAAATATTAGCTATTGTCACCTCACTGAGGTGTGAGGCTGGTTTGAGAGTCTGCAAATCTGAGATGCTATAGTTACGTCTGGCTTTACTCTCCTGTGTCCCCACCTGCACACACAGGATCGCTTCCAAAAGGAGGGAGGGAAACAAATTCCTGAGCTCAACAGTGGAAGTGGGGCTGGACAGTGAGGATGCTGTGGACTGTATGACTAGGGTATTTTCAATTGCCAGCCCAGTTCCAGAACCAGATAGTCTAAGTCCAATCCCAGCTCTTCCATATTTTAGAGCTATTACCTTGGGCAAGTCGCTTTTTTGTTGTTGTTGTTGTTTGAGATGGAGTCTTGCTTTGTCGCCCAGGCTGGAGAGCAGTGGTGCAATCTTGGCTCATTGCAACCTCAACCTCCTGGGTTCAAGCGATTCCCCTGACTCAGCCTCCCAAGTAACTGGGACTACAGGCGCCCACGGCTAATTTTTGTATTTTTAGTAGAGACGGGATTTCACCATGTTGGTCAGGCTGGTCTCAAACTTCAGACCTCAAGTGGTCCACCTGCCTCGGCCTCCCAAAGTGCTGGGATTACAGGCATGAGCCACGACGCCCAGCCCATGTTGTCTCTTTCTAAGCCTCCAAGTTTCCTGTAAAATGGGCAACATAGTAGGGCGGTTACGGGATTGCACAGGTGAAATCCGACCTTAAAAGCCTTGCAATGCCCTCTGAATGTCAGCTCCGCCCACTCTTATTATTACTATCATACCACATGCTTCTGGGTAAGGTGCACACTGTCGGAAGAGAAGACTCAGCTAACAGGAAACAAAGTGGAAAACAGGTTCAAGGCAGCAAATGCAAAGTGTGGAGGTGTCCAGAGGTTGGTGGACTTCAGTGGGTGGACCCAAAGAGGGGCTGGTGACTGAAGACCCCGGAGGGAAGGAGGAGCACTTGGCACCAGCCACGATGAGGATAATGATGACGGTGGTAGAGGAATGAGCTTTAGCATCAGAATTCCTGTTTCATCTTTCCTAGCTGGTTGGCCTCAAACAAGATATTTTAACTTTTTGAGTCTTAGTATCTCATAGGGAAAGTGGAGATGATAATACCTACACCTCAAGGAATTGTTATAAAAATTGAAATCAAATAATTATGTGAATGAATCCAGCACATGATAGGCCCTCAAGTGATTTGGGGGGGACAAATAATTTATGTTCCTGTTATCTATTGCTGCATAACAAACCACATTTAAAGATATTAACTTAGACCGGGAACAGTGGCTCACATGTATAATCCCAGCACTTTGGGAGGCTGAGGCGGGCGAATCACGAGGTCAGGAGATCGAGACCATCCTGGCTAACACGATGAAACCCCGTCTCTACTAAAAATACAAAAATTAGCCAGGCATGGTGGCGGGCGCCTGTAGTCCCAGCTACTCGGGAGGCTGAGGCAGGAGAATGGCGTGAACCCGGGAGGCGGAGCTTGTGGTGAGCAGAGATCACGCCACTGCACTCCAGCCTGGGTAACAGAGCAAGACTCCGTCTCGAAAAAAAAAAAAAGAGAAAGGAAGGAAGGAAGGAAGGAAAAGAGACAGTGAAGATATTAGCTTAAAATAACGTATTTATTTTGCTCACAAATCTGTGATTTGGGCAGGGCTTGGTGGGGATGGCTCATCTCTGCTCCTTGGAGCATCAGCTGAGATGGCCCTACTGGGGCTGGGGATCCTCATCCAAGATGACATACTGGTATGCAAGACAAGTCGAACCTGGCTGTCAGCTAGGGGCGCAGCAGGGGCTGCTGGCCAGGGTTTGGTTCCACTCAATGTGGGCCTGTCAACGAGGCTCCTTGGCTTCCTCACAGCATAGCACTTAGGTTTCAAGAACAATTATTCCCAGAAGACAGGAAGTGGGAACTGCCAGTCTCTTCAGGCTTAGCCTCAAAAACTGGTACAGTGTTGCGTCCATGCTATTTCTGTTGGTCAGGCAGTCAGAGGGCCTGCCTAGGTTCAAGGGAGGGGACTTAGACCCCCACCTCTCAACAAGGAAAATCTCAGTTTGCAGAGATTTTGGGCCGACCTTGGGTCGGCCACAACCTGAGTCTTCTCTTTTGCATTTTTTTTTCCTGGGTGCCATGGTGATGAATTAATGAATCTTTTGCAAAAGTTGAAGTGTTTCTCCCAGGAGAGGACCTGCAGAGACACAGACATGGGCCTTATCACAGTCCATTTTGGCCAGAATCAGTATCTCTGGGCCTGACACAGGGCTGAGGGAGCAAGCATCCTACCCAGTGGCCTCTCTAGCATCATTGTCCCTGAAACCTCTGAGGCTTTAGTCCCCAGCTTTGTCAACCCTGGGCCTTCAAAACAAGAGGGAGAAGCCAACGAGAGAGCAATTTGGATTCAAGAAAATAGATTTGAGCAGGTGTCCCGGGGTTGAGTGTAATGAGCATATTCGAAGCTCTCAAGTTGCTGGAGAAGTCTGTTTGTTTTTCAAGAGGGCTGCTTCCTGTGTGTTTGGAGTGACTGTTGTCATACATTATTAGGTTATTAATTGATGGGCTGGAGCACTCTGCAGGCAGTGGGGGCAGTAGGCCCCAGGGGTTGCCATGGCAACCTCCAGGTCTGTGGTCTGTGCTGCGGCTGCAGACAGGAGAGATGCCCCAGGCAGGTCAGACCTTCTCAGACCACAGACTCTCCTGGCTGGAAGTCCCCGGTTCAGCACCAGGCTTTGGTGGAAATGCACTTCCACACAAGGCCACCCACTCACACCCTGAGAGTCCAAACCAACCCTCTTCTTGTTGCCTCATCCTATATCCTGACTGTTTCCCCCAGACTGTTAGTTTCTGACTTCAATTTTAGCCACGCTGGCCTTCCCAGCAGGCTACAGGAAGAGGTGGAATTTAGATTCATTTATTCACCCAAACATTCAGCATGTTTTTGGTGTGCACGGTCCCTAGCAAAGAATAAAATAGACCCAGCTCCTCCTTCCCCAGGCAGCTTCCTGTGTAAAGGGGAAGATAGGCATTAACCAATAGTCATACATATTTCCATGCATTACATTGGTAAATATTAAAATACAATGATGGACCAGGTGCGGTGGCTCATGCCTATAATCCCAGCACTTTGGGAGGCCAAGGTGGGCAGATGGCTTGAGCTCAGAAATTTGAGACCAGCATAACCACATGGTGAGACCTTGTCTCTACTAAAAATACAAAAATCAGCCAGGCGTGGTGGCATGCACCTGTAATCCCAGCTCCTTGGGAGGCTGAGGCACAAGAATCGCTTGAACTCGGGAGGTGGAGGTTGCAGTGAGCCAAGATCGTGCCACTGCGCTCCAGCCTGGGCAACAGAGGAAGACTTGTTTCAAAATAAATAAATAAAACTAAAAATAAATAAATACAATGATGGAACCAATCCCTTGCATATACTAAAATTTTTTAAAAAAATACAATGAGCTGGGCGTGATGGCCCATACCTGAGTCCCAGCTACTGGGGAGGCTGAGGTGGGAGGATTGCTTGAACCCAGATTTTCGAGGCTGTAGTGAGCTATGATCACACCATTACACTCCAGCCTGGGTGATAGAACAGGGACCCCGTCTCTAAAAATTAATTAATTAATTAAAAATGAAAACAGTGAATTCAGACCTTGAATTGAATCCCAGCACTGCTGCTTGCTTGCCAGCTGTGTGACTCTTGGTCTTGGGTAGCCCTGAGCTTTCAGTGATAAAGCTGGGATGATATTTACCTGGCGGGTTGCTGTGAGGCATCAAGGCAGCCTATGGAAAGCTCAATGCCTTGCATATACTGGGAGCTCAAAGCAGGTGAGCACCTACCCTGCATCCCCTTGCTCAGCACCCGTTTGTCATTTAGAACCTCAGGCCACCCTCTTTCTGTGTGAAGCATGTGTGAGGAGCCCTTGTCCCAGCTCCCTTGTACCACAGTGATAAAAACACTCAGAGCTCAACTTTTCCTTCCTTCCTTCCTTCCCTCCCTCCTTTTCTCTTCCTTCTTTCCTTCCTTCCTTCTTCCCCTCCCTCCCTTCCTCCCTTCCTTCCTTTGGGTCTTTCTCTGTTGCCCAGGCTGGACACTACCGCCTCAAACTTTCAGGCTCAAGGGATCCTCCCACCTTGGCCTCCCGACTAGCTGGGACTACAGGTGCGGGCCACTACAACCAGCTAATATTTTATATTTTTTACAGACAGGGTCTCACATTTTCGCCCAGGCTGGTCTCAAACTCCTGGCTTCAAGCAATCGATCCTCCTGCCTTGGCCTCCCAAAGTGCTGGCATTACAGGTGGGAGCCACCATGCCCGGCCCTTTCCATGATCAGATATTTATTTAGTCCAAACACTTGTGCAGCATTATAGCAATTGCCATGGGGATACAAGAGATAAAGGTGGTCCTCAGTTCATGTTAGAAGGGCAGAATCAGGCCAGGCGTGGTGGCTCACGCCTGTAATCTCAGCACTTTGGGAGGCGGAGGAGGGCGGATCACGAGGTCAGGAGATCGAGACCATCCTGGCTAACACGGTGAAACCCCATCTCTACTAAAAATACAGAAAATTAGCTGGGTGCGGTGGCGGGCGCCTGTAGTCCCAGCTGCTCAGGAGGCTGAGGCAGGAGAATGGCATGAACCCAGGAGGTAGAGCTTGCAGTGACTGCGCTCCAGCGTGGGCAACAGAGTGAAACTCAAAAAAAAAAAAAAAAAAAGAGGGGAGAATCTCGGGCCCTACCCCAGACCTACTGAACTGAACCAAAAGCTACACTAACAAGATTCCTGGGAGATGTATAACACATGTACACTAACATTCGAGAAGCAGCGCCGTACAGGGTTTTTGTTTTGTTTTGTTTTGCTTGAGACATGGTTTCACTCTAGTCGCCCAAGCGTTATCTCGGCTCACTGCAACCTCCGCCTTCTGGGCTCAAGCAATTCCCCAGCCTCAGCCTCCTGAGTAGCTGGGACTACAGGTACATGCCACTGCACCCACCAATTTTTTGTATTTTTTGTAGAGACAAGGTTTCACCATGTTGCCCAGGTTGGTCTCAAACCCCTGAGTTCAAGCAATCCGCCCGTCTCAGCCTCCGAAAGCACTGGGATTATAGGCATGAGTCACCTCACCCAGCCAGCACTATACAGGGTTTTAAGTAAGTATCACATGGTGGGTGTGGGAGGCAGAATAATGCCCTCCCTAAAGAGGTCCAGTTCCTAATCCCCAGAACCTGCAACGGCGTTACCTTACATGGCAAAGGGGGATTAAGGCAGCAGGTGGAATTAAGACTCCTAATCAGCTGACCTTAAAGTAAGGAGATGATCCAGCATTGCCACAAGGAAGGACCCTTCGAAGTGGAAGAGGGAACGTGAGAGTCAGAAGAGGAGATGTGATGTGAGAAGGACTCACTTGACTACTGTAGGCTTTGAAGGTGGAAGATGCCACAAGCCAAGGTATGCTAGAAGTCTCTAGAAGCTGGAAAGACAAGGAAATGGATTTTAGAGCTTCGAGAAAGAATGCGGCCCTGCAGCCTGCAGTTTTGATTTTAGCCAGTAAGATCGACGTCATGCTTTTGACCTCCAAAACTGCAAGAAATCGATGTTGTCTCGGCCAGGCACGGTGGCTCATGCCTGTAATCTCAGTACTCTGGGAAGCCAAGACAGGTGGATCACTTGAGGCCAGTAGTTCGAGACCAGCCTGGCCAACATGGCAAAACCCCATTGCTACTAAAAATACAAAAATTAGGGCCAGTTAACTCAAACAAATTTACAAGAAAAAAACAACCCCATCAAAAAGTGGGCAGAGGACATGAACAGACACTTCTCAAAAGAAGACATTTATGCAGCCAAAAAACACATGAAGAAATGCTCATCATCACTGGCCATCAGAGAAATGCAAATCAAAACCACAGTGAGATACCATCTCACACCAGTTAGAATGGCCATCATTAAAAAATCAGGAAACAACAGGTGCTGGAGAGGATGTGGAGAAATAGGAACACTTTTACACTGTTGGTGGGACTGTAAACTAGTTCAACCATTGTGGAAGTCAATGTGGCGATTCCTCAGCGATCTCGAACTAGAAATACCATTTGACCCAGCCATCCCATTACTGGGTATATACCCAAAGGACTATAAATCATGCTGCTATAAAGACACATGCACACGTATGTTTATTGCGGCACTATTCACAATAGCAAAGAGTTGGAACCAACCCAAATGTCCAACAACAATAGACTGGATTAAGAAAATGTGGCACATATACACCATGGAATACTATGCAGCCATAAAAAATGATGAGTTCGTGTCCTTTGTAGGGACATGGATGAAACTGGAAAACATCATTCTCAGTAAACTATCGCAAGGACAAAAAACCAAACACCGCATGTTCTCACTCATAGGTGGGAATTGAACAATGAGAACTCATGGACACAGGAAGGGGAACATCACACTCCGGGGACTGTTGTGGGGTGGGGGGAGGGGGGAGGGACAGCATTAGGAGATACACCTAATGCTAAATGACGAGTTAATGGGTACAGGAAATCAACATGGCACATGGATACATATGTAACAAACCTGCACATTGTGCACATGTACCCTAAAATCCTAAAGTATAATAAAAAATAAAAATTAAAACCAAAAAAAAAAAAAAAAAATTAGGGCCAGTTGCGGTGGCTCAGGCCTGTAATCTCAGCACTTTGGGAGGCCAAGGTGGGTGGATCGCCTGAGGTTGGGAGTTCAAGACCAGCCTGACCAACATGGAGAAACCTCATCTCTACTAAAAATACAAAATTAGCCAGGCATAGTGACACATGCTTGTAATCCCAGCTACTCAGGAGGCTGAGGCAAGAGAATCGCTTGAACCCGGGAGGTGGAGGTTGCCGTGAGCCGAGATCACGCCATTGCACTCCAGACTGGGCAACGAGCGAATGTAAAAAAAAAAAAAAAAATTAGCCTGGTGTGGTGGCGCATGCCTGTAGTCCCAGCTACTTGGGAGGCTGAGGCAGGAAAATTGCTTGAACCCAGGAGGCGGAGGTTGTGGTGAGCCGAGGTGGTACCACAGCACTCCAGCCTGGGCAACAGGATAATCCCTGCCACACAGAGTTGATATAAGGATTAAACAAAGGATGGGGAAGGTGCTTAGCACAGCACCTGGTGCAAAGCAAATGCTCAGGAAGTGGTAAAGGCAGCTCTTGGTACCGAGCCACTCCAGGCTGTTTTCTAACCCCTCGAGGGCCAAGCACATGAGAGCATGGGCTCTTTTTTCTCTTACTGAGCTAGCATTTCACAAAGACCTGGGCTCAGCCAATTTGAGTAAAACCAAAGAAAGTTTCACCCCTCCTTCTTCATCCCAAAGGCATGGTCCTTACTCCAGGTGCAGTAGGGCACGTGCTGCCAGCAGAGGGGCTGGGGCAGCTTGTCAGCCCCTGGCAGGGCTGGAGGTGGGAGGGGACACCGTGCCATTAGTGGTTCCTGCAGGTATAGACGATGATGGTGTAGACGGCCTGTGTGTGCACACCCTGTTAGGCCAGGTCACCACGTAGAGGGCCAAAGGTGCTCTCTCTGGCAGGTTGTGTCCTAGGGGTAAGCCAGGCAGTCACTGCTAAGTCAGTTCTGTGCCCCTAACCCTGCGTCCTCCTATATGACATCAGGGAAAGCCAGCCACACTTCCACAACTCAGAAATAGCACGTGTCTAAATGCGCACTACTGCACCACAACAAGTTGAAGCCTTTGCTTGTAACATAAGGCCTGCAAGAAGCAACTGACATAGGAAACTTTTTTTTTTTTTTTTTGAGACCGAGTTTCGCTTTTGTCGCCCAGTCTGGAGTGCAATGGCATGATCTCGGCTCACTGCAACCTCCGCCTCCCAGGTTCAAGTGATTCTCCTGCCTCAGCTTCCTGAGTAGCTGGGATTACAGGCATGCGCCACCACCCCCAGCAAATTTTTGTATTTTTAATAGAGATGGGGTTTCACCGTGTTGACCAGGCTGGTCTCCAACTCCTGACCTCAGGTGATCCACCCGCCTCGGCTTCCCAAAGTGCTAGGATTCCAGGTGTGAGCCACTGCACCTGGCCGGAAATAGTTTTTGAAAGGCCTGCTATGTGGTAGCATTTGCTTGGAGGGCCCAGGCCCCACTGAAGGGGATTTCCTTAGACCCCCTACCAGCAGAGTGAGGGCAGTGGAGCCAAGGCTCTTGGCATGAATAGGATGGGCATCAATGTTTTAAACTGTGTTGGTCCCCAGAGCAGGGACCAAGCACAGGGCTCTGGCCGCTTCCAGCAGGAAGGACTCACGCCCCCAGTGGCCCCATGCACCGTGTCTGTTGGCTTCCTGGCTCTGGCACTGTAGCTTATAATCAGCTTCCAAGGAGTCTGCCTTGGAGGGAGATGGTTACGCCAAAATGCTGGGCCTTTCTATCCTCCGTGTTATGTGTGTGAGGGAGGGAGTTTAGTAAGTGCTCCTGAGAGCCAGAAGGGCCCCCGGGGCCAGAGCCCTGGGCTTGGTTCCTGCTCTGGGGACCGACACAGTTGAAAACATTGATGCCCACCCTATCCTTACTCATGCCCAGAGCCTTAGCTCCACTGCCTTCGCTCTGTTGCTCTGCCAGACAGGATCCTACCTGCTTCACCACATCCATGGTTGCCCACCTTCACTGCACTTTAGAACAGCCCAGGGAGCTTTAAAGCCATTGATGATGCTGGCACCTCACTTCCAAGAAGCATGATTTAACCAGCCCTGGGTGGGGCCCGGGCATTGGTATTTTTTTTGTAGGCTCCCAGGTATGTTCTCATGCATGTGGCCAGGGTTGAGCCCCAGTGACCCAGATGTTGGCGGCTTCCCCTGCCCTTGCCTGGATCCTGGTATCCTGTAGGTGCTGAAAGGTGGCTAGAATTAGCCCACCCCCTCCTCCTGTATCCCCCCACCACAGTCCTGAGGGCACCTGACCCTAGCTCAGGCTTTCACATTTCCGGTGAGGCTGCTCACTGACTCTGGGTTGCATGGAGAGCAGAGGAGGATGCGTGGAGAGAGCCATTCCGCCGCCCTCAGCCTCTGGCTGGCGAGTGGTTCCTCGGCAACCGCCCAGCCTGACACCAGATTGGAGTTCACATGATTCTGCCTCAGCTCGGGAATGGGCAGCCTCCAGCTGGGGATTTTCTAGCCGGAGCTGGGAGGTTCAGGCTGCGGGAAGTCGCTGGAGGGAGAGCTGGGGTCGTGGCTGCAAGGGTGCCCAGGTTCCTGCAGAGCGTCTGCAGGAAGCCCAGCTGTTTGAGGTTTGAGGGCAGAGCCCAGCTGGGGCAGGCAGAGTCAGAGAGGACTCGTTTCAGACTCCCCCCTCCGAGGACTCCCTCTGTCTGATTTCAGCAGCTGCCTGCTCCTCACCTGGCTGCAGAGACCACACTGCCTTCCTGGGGCCCTGAGGCTCTAGGAGAAGCTGGAAAGCACAGGTGGGGGTCCATCCAGCTGTTTCCAAACTGCGGGTTGTGACCCATTCATGGGTCAGTAAATCAACTTCGTAGCTCATGACCTGCATTTAAAAGATTGAAATAGAATAGAAATGATCAGAGTGCATGGCAAGAAATAGGGTAAGTATTGCTTCGGGGAAGTTTGTTGCTTTGTACAGATTGTGTGTGTGTCTGTGTGTCTGTGTGTTCTGGGTCGCGATGTCAGGTGTATTTCTTGCTATTGGCTTGTGATCCAAAAAGCTCAAAGGCAGCAAGTTGGTGCCTAGACACGTGGGTTCTGGATTCAGATCCACCCCAACTGACTGTGTGAGTTTGAGCCTCCCTGCTAGCCTCTTTGGGCTTCAGGTTCTGAGAAATGGCTTAGCAATGCCAGCCCACCTGACTCGCAGGGACTTTGTGAGCCCAGATGGGACTGACCTTTGAAACAGTGACAAGGGTTCTAGAAGTGAGATGCTATGGTCCACGTTGTTGCTGGAGTGAGGCAATCTGGGGGGAAAATTGGGACTAAGGAAAAATGCATCCTGATTTTTCCCCTCTCCTCAGAAGGAAAAATAAAGCACTTTCAGAAAACGAAACAGCCTTGCTTAAAGCATGCAGAAGTTTGGCCAGCTGAAGGAAAAGGAAGCTGGGTCCTGGGGAAACTCCCCAGCTCTTGTGGGTTTGGGGTTCCGTGAGCAGCCCTGGCACCATGAGTAACTGTCTGTGTGCGTGCCGGTGTGTGCCGCACGAAAGGGGGGGCGAGTTAGATCACTATTTATGTGCCAGCTGGAATCCAGCATTTAGGCACCTCCGCCTTCTGACTTGGGACATACAAGAGACTCCTAGCTTAGTCAGAGAGGCCTTTCCTTCCTGTTGGGAGCTTAATTTCTCTTGGTCATTAAAGTCCTTAGAGGCCTCTATGCTGATTTGCATTTGCTAAAGATTTGCTTTCAGGCCTTGAGTCACTCTATAGTTTTTCTCAATTTCTTAGCTGGGTAATAAAGTGTTATTTTGATTCTTTTCCCCAATGCCTTCCCAAACTACGGACTGGCCATGTGGCTGGTTTTCCTCAGTGGGCGTTGAAAACATGGTTGACCTGCTAAAGCATAGTCTGGGTGAAGGGGGCCAGCCCGGGACCAAGCCTGGTGGCCATTGCTGCAGCATCTGTGAGGACGAGCTTGGCTGAGCTGGGGGCTTGAGGGTGGTGGTTCCGGGATGATCATGATAGTCAGCACAGCGTGAAGGAAAGTATGGACCAGTCCAAGTTCCAGACCTGGCCTGCCGCATCTCAGCTGCGGAGACTTCAGCAGGTTGGTTCATCTCTCTGAGCCTCAGTTTCTTTATCTGTAAAGTGGGAGCTGATGAGAGTGGTGTTGAAAGAGAGAATAGACATTTAGAAACTTGCCTGGCAAGTGCAAGGGCCCTCGACAGATGTGGCTTAGTTCTTCTCTACATCTACGTTTTTCCATTTACGGAATATTTTTGCATCCACTGTGTTCTTTGATTTTTGAGGAGCAAGGTTCCTGTGGAGATGAGGTAGAGGGCAAGTCAGGGTTTCCATCTGGGGGTGCCTGTCCTCAGGGAACAGTAGAAGGGAAGGCACTGGTGAAAAATCAGGACCCTCAGGCAGGCTGAGCAGAGAGGGGACCACGGTGATTCCTCCTCCTCACTTTCCTGTTTCTAGTAATGATATCCTCACTGTCCCAGCACCCAGCCTTAGCCCCCCACCATTTACCTATCCACTCACTTACTCAGCTATCCACCCACCCATAATCCATCTGCCACCCATTCCCTCATCCATCTATCCATCTTCCCCTCACCCGTGCATCCATTTACACATTCACCCATCCACTTATCCACCCACCCACCCATCTACCCTTCCATCAACTCACCTATCCACCCACACATACATCCACCTGTCCACCCATTCACTCATCCCTCCATCCCTCTACCCCTCACCCACGCATCCATTTACACAGTCACCCGTCCGCTTATCCATCCACCCACCCATCTATCCACTCACCTCTCAAGCTGCGCATATATCCATCTGTCCAGCCATCCAGTCATCCATCTATCTGGCTACCCCTATCCCTCCATTTACTCATTCACCCTCCCACCTCTCCACCATCCATCCAACGAATAATTTTGGGGAGGCTATAAGGATGAGGCACCTAGAAAAATCTCCGATTTGCCCCTGGTTGTTCCCCACCTCCCTTGTAATTAGTTGCCAGTTCTACAGCTTCACACTGTTTCCTCTCTCGCCCTTCCTACCTCATATTTAGACCAGTCACACCAGCCTACTTTCAGTCCTGCAGAGCTGCCCCTTCTCTTCCTCTTGCATTTTGTCTGTTTCCACACATTTTCCACAGGTAGAAACTCTCCTCTTCTTGGGCAGCACTTCCTCTTTCTCCTGATCTTACTGTAACTGCCAATGCTCAGGAAGGCCTTTCCTGACAGGGTGAGGTCCCCAGCCATGAACCCTCACAAAATCCTGTGCTCTCTTTGTGAGCTTGTTTCACTTATCTCCTCTCCTCCCCCTTAAGACTAAAAGCCACTTGTTACTAGGGGCCAGTGTCTAGTGTTGTGCCTTTCGTATAATAGATACTCAGTATTTGTTGTATGTATGAATACTTGGGTGGATGGGTGGATGAATAGATGATGGATACGTGAATGGATGGATGAACAGATGGATGGATGGGTGGATGATTGGAGAACCATGGAAGCATTTGCAGCGGGGTGTGACTGGGTTAGACTTCTGTTTAGAGGATGGCTTTGAGGATGGTAAGATGGAGACAGGAATCAGCCCAAGAGGAGGCTGTTGCACTGACTCTGGGAAGGAGATCTTGACCAAGCCCATCTAGGGTGCTGGCAAGAGAGCTGAAGAGGAGGAGATGGATGTAGGAAATACTTAGAGTTGAAAATGGTAGAACTTGGAAATTAACTGGATGCTGTGGATGAAGACGTGGGTGAAAGCTGAAGGCCAGCCATTGACATGAGTGATTGGGCAGGTGAGGAGGCCCCTTCCAAGAACAGACCAGTGGAGAAAATGATGGACCCAGCGTGGGCCTCACTGAGCATGTCCTGTGAGTGGCAGGAAGCCGGTTATGCCTTCATCCTGGGAGAGACCTGGGAGTCATCAGAGTGTAGATGGGGTTGAAACCACGGAGAAGCAGCCATCCCACAGGGAGTAAAAAGGGCAAACCAGTGTTTAATGTGTGTGGGAGAGATGCCCACTGCACCTGCCATACACTGCCTTGCATGCTAGTGATTTGTGCATGAGACTTTCCTGTCTTTCGAGCTTGGAGGTTCCTTGAGACTGGGAGCCATTTCTTGCATTTTGTTTGTTTTGAGATGGGGGGATGGCACAATGTCACCCAGGCTGGAGCACAGTGGCACAAACATGGCTCACTGCAGCCTCGACCTCCTGGGCTCAAGCGATCCTCCAGCTTCAGCCTTCTGATTAGCTGGGACTATAGGTGTGCACCACCATGCCTGGCTAATTTTTAAATTTTATGAAGAGATAGAGTCTCGCTATGTTACCCAGGCTGGTCTTGAATGTTGCGGGAAGTCAGGGACCCCTAACGGAGGGACTGGCTCAAACCATGGCAGAAAAACATAAATTGTGAAGATTTCATGGACATTTATTAGTTCCCCAAATTAATACTTTTATAATTTCTTACGCCTGTCTTTACTGCAGTCTCTGAACATAAATTGTGAAGATTTCATGGACATTTATCACTTCCCTAATCAATACTCTTGTGATTTCCTATGCCTGTCTTTACTTTAATCTCTTAATCCCATCATCTGCGTAAGCTGAGGATGTATGTCACCTCAGGACCCTGTGATGATTGTGTTAACTGCACAAATTGTTCGTAAAGCATGTGTCTTTAAACAGTATGAAATCTGGGCACCTTGAAAAAAGAATAGGATAACAGCGATGTTCAGGGAACAAGGGAGATAACCATTAGGTCTGGCTGCCTGAGAGCTGGGTGGAACAGAGCCATATTTCTCTTCTTTCAAAAGTGTATAGGAGAAATATCACTGAATTCTTTTTCTCAGCAAGGAACAGTCCTGAGAAAGAGAATGCGTTCCCAAGGGGAGGTCGCTAAAATGGTCACTCTGGGAATGTCTGTCTTATACGGTTGAAGATAAGTGATGAAATAAGCCCCGGTCTCCCGTAGGGCTCCCAGGCTTATTAGGACAAAGAAATTCCCACCTAATAAATTTTGATCAGACCGGTTGTCTGCTCTCAAACTCTGTCTCCTGATAAGATGTTATCAATGACAATGCATGACCAGTGGCATGACACTTCATTAGCATTTTTAATTTCACCTCGGTCCTGTGATCTTGCCCTGTTTCCATTTGCCTTGTGATATTTTATTACCTTGTAAAGCACATGATCTCTGTGACCCACACCCTATTCATGCACTCTCTCCCCTTTGAAAATCACTAATAAAAACTTGCTGGTTTTGCGGCTTGAGGGGCATCACGGAACCTGGTGACATGTGTTGTCTCCCCTGGACACCCAGCTTTAAAACTTCTTTCTTTTGTACTCTTTCCCTTTATTTCTCAGACTGGTCAACACTTAGAGAAATAGAAAAGAACCTACGTGAAATATTGGGGGTGGTTCCCCCACTAATTTAATGTAATTTCATGTAGGTTCTTTTCTATTTCCCTAAGTGTCAGCTAGTCTGAGAAATAAAGGGAAAGAGTACAAAAGGGAGAAATTTTAAAGCTGGGCATCACGGAACGTGCCAACATGTGATGTCTCCCCTGGATACCCAGCTTTAAAATTTCTCTCTTTTGTACTCTTTCCCTTTATTTCTCAGACTGGCCAACACTTAGGGAAATAGAAAAGAGCCTATGTGAAATTACGTTAAATTATCGGGGGTGGTTTCCCCGATACTTGAACCCCTGGGCTCAAGCGATCCTCTCGCCTCAGCTAGTGCTGAGATTACAGGCGTGAGCCATCACACCCGGCCCATTTCTTGTTGACCTCTAGGTCCTCCATGTCTAGGTTGGTGCTGTGAACATCGGAGATGCTCTACACACACGTGTGCAGTGAAAGCCAGGGTACTGGATAGTTCAAGCTGCTTCATCTCTCTGACCTCGGTTTTCTTATCTCTAAAATGGACACATCTCTAAATGGCTGTTTTTAAAATCGGACAAAAGAACAGAAGTGAAAAGCTCTGTAAAGTATTTTGCAAATAAAAGGTGTAAGCGCTCAGGTTTAATTGCTTTTTCTTGAGGCCTTGAATCAGCCGGGAGACATCCCAAGGGCTGTGACCTGGTTGTGCCCACAAGGTCCTGCTGGATCACATTCCCCTGCCAGCTTCCTCTGTTTCCCTGCCTTGGGAGCTCTTGTAGGGCATGCACTCAGGAGCTGAACCCTGGGCCTTCCAGACTCTCCTAGCACCTTGCTACTCAAAGTGTGGTCCATGGGCTGGCAGCATCCACATCACCTGGCAGCTTGTTTGAAATATAAAATTCCTGAGCCCCAGCCCAGACTCACTGAGTCTGAAACTCTGGAGGTGAGGCTTAGTGATCTGTCATAACAAATTCCCCAGGGGATTCTGATGCACCTAAGTGCAAGCACTGCAGCATTAGAATACCAAAACCCTCTTTTCTCTCCAAAATGAACGTAGGAGGTGCTTTCACCTAAACGGAGTAAATGTTTCTTCTTTGTTCTTTAGGCTTGAATGTTTCTGACTTTGGTTGCCAGAATTAGCTTATTGTTGGCCTAGGGAAGAGGAAGCACCACCCTACATGTATATACACCCACCACTCGTAAACCATAGCCTGATGACGCTCAGTGAATTTCCAAGACGACTGCTCGTGTTTTCATGGGGGCTTCATTTGCCATTTGGGGGGAGCCTGGGGGCTTGTGCTTTTATGAATGGATTTTATCTTCCTGTGGGCGGATTTTGTGTGGACTGTGGAGAACCTGAAGTAAATTCGGAAACAGGAACGGCCCTGGTTAGGTGCTTTGAGGACCATTCGGGGACACGAGCTGCTGTGGATTTCCTCGTATGTAAGCCTGGCAAAGCATTTGGCCCCACAGGTGTGAGCTTGCAATTCAGGAACAGGAGGGCTGGCAAGAGGAGGGTGACTAGGGCTGAATTCTGATTCACTGGGCTGTGGGCAGAGTTTTGGGATCACGGGCTTCAGCTGTTCCTTCTCCCCTTTTTCTCACCACCAAAACGTGCAAATGAAAACAAACAAACTCCAAACCCACCGTTGTGTATTGCCGGTGGAAATGTAAGATGGTGCAGCCACTATGGAAAACGGTAGGGCGGTTCCTCAAAAAATTAAAAATAGAACTAACATATGATCCAGCAGTTCCAATTCTGAGTATATAACCAAAAGAACTGAAAGTGGGAACTTGAACAGATCTTTGTACACTCATGTTCATAGCAGCTTTATTCACAATAGTCAAAAGGTAAAAATCCCAATGTCCATCAGTGCATGGATAAACCAAATGTGGGCTGTGCATACCATGGACTATTATTCAGCCTTAAAAAGGCAGGAAATTCTGACATGTGCTACAACATGGATGAATCTTGAAGACATTATACTAAGTCAAATAAGCCAGACACAAAAGGACAAATACTGTCTGATTTCATTTATATGAGGTATCTAGAATAGTCAAGTTCATAGAGACAGAAATGGTGCTTGCTAGGGCCTGGGGAGTTATTATTTAATGGGTACAGAGTTTTAATTTTGCAAGATGAAAAGAGTTCTGGAGATGGAGGGTGGTGATGGTTGCACAACAGTGTCGATATACTTAATGCCACTTGAAAGTGGCTAAAATGGGCTGGGTGTGGTGGCTCATGCCTCTAATCCCAGCACCTTGGGAGGCCCAGGTGAGTGGATCACCTGAGGTGGGGAGTTCGAGGCCAGCCTGACCAACATGGAGAAACCCCATCTCTACTAAAAATACAAAATTAGCCGGGCATGGTGGCGCATGCCTGTAATCCCAACTACTCAGGAGGCTGAGGCAGGAGAATCGCTTGAGCTTGGGAGGTGGAGGTTGCGGTGAGCCGAGATTGTGCCATTGCACTCTAGCCTGGGTAACAAGAGTGAAACTCCATCTAAAAAAAAAAAAAGTGGCTAAAATGGTAAATGTTATTTTATGTGTGTTTTACCACAACGAAAACAAGAAGCAACTCCCTCCACCACCATCACTGGTCTAGGCCAGTGCCCTGAAGAGGACGGAAGAGGTGAGTCAGAGACTGGGAGTCCCTGTTTTCTGGGAACTGAGAGGTTGGGAGCTGAGTCTCAGGCAGAGACTATACGTGGCAGGGATGTGGAGCAAGGAGACCTGGATTCTAGCAGCAACGCTTCCTTCCTCAGGCTGGCTTCAGGCAAGTCACTTGCCCTTTAGAACCATAGTTTCCTCACCTGGAAGATGGGAAGTGTCGTTTACCTATTCATCCAAGAAGTTTTTTTTTGTTTTTGAGACACAGTCTTGCTCTGTTACCCAGGCTGGGGTGCAGTGGCATGATCTCAGCTCACTGCAACCTCTGCCTCCCAGGTTCAAGTGACTCTCATGCCTCAGCCTCCTGAGTAGCTGGGACTACAGGTGCCCGCCATAACACCTGGCTAATTTTTGAATTTTTAGTAGAGACGGGGTGTCATCATGTTGGCCAGGCTGGCCTCGAACTCCTGACCTCAGGTGATCCACCTGCCTCTTTCTCCCAGAGTGCTGGGATTAAAGGTGTGAGCCACTGCGCCGAACCAAAACAGTGTATTCTATCTTGCTCAAACTTATTCATATATCTGGAATCTTCTTTGTTAAATTCTCAATAAGAACTTCTTTTTTTTGAGACGGAGTCTCACTCTGTCGCCCAGGCTGGAGTGCAGTGGTGCGATCTCGGCTTACTGCAAGCTCTGCCTCCCAGGTTCAAGTGATTCTCGTGCCTTAGCCTCCCGAGTAGCTGGGATTACAGCAGCCCGCCAGCATGCCCGGCTAATTTTCAGTAGAGACAGAGTTTTGCCATGTTGGCCAGGCTGGTCTCAAACTCCTGCCCTTAACTGATCTGCCCACTTCAGCCTCCCAAAATGCTGGGATTATGGGTGTGAGCCACTGCACCCAGCCAATAAATAGGAACTTTTCACTCATTCCAGTAAGATTATAATCTCCTACTCCTCCTCTTTGCTTCTGGAAAAACAATGCCCTGTGTTTGCATACCCATCATTTGATGTGGCCCTGATACTGCCCCCCAAGGGCAGGTGTTTTTATCTCCATTTGACAGGTGAGGAAACCTAGGCTGAGACAAGCTAAGTGACTTGCAGTCTGTACGTGGCTGGCCCTGGCCTGGCGCTCATGTCCTGGGGCCTTGGTCCAGAGCTTTCCCAGAGCTCCATGGAGGAGAGGAGAGGTAGCTCTTGCTGAATTAACACCCAGGAGTCCAGGCTGTGCTTGCGGGAAACTGGGTTTTTGTTTCTTGCCAGAATGCGGTAAAATGTGGACAAGGTTGGGCCTCTTCTGATCCTATCTGGAGAGGTCCCCATGAGGGGCAGTGGCCTCAGTGTAAATGGACCTAAGTAGTACATTCCTGTGAGCAAGTAGGACAAATGTGAATGCCGCCTATTGCTGTGGATGAAGGTGGCCGGTGCTGTCGCGTGTGGGTTAGAACTGATCTTTGCTCCAAGTCTCCCTGGGAGAGCAGGCTCAGGGTGGGCATATGCTCATAAGAACCTCTAGCCTTACTTGCTACACCAAGGGAGCAGGAAAATGTATAAAGGATGGGGAATAAATAGGCATAGCCAGGGAATGAGGAGGGGAGACGTAAGCTACCCTGCAGCATCTTGGTATGTGACCCATTTGGATATATTCTTTTTTTTTTTTTTTTCTATTGAGACAGGGTCTCCTCCTGTCACTCAGGCTGGAGTAGAGTGGCACGATCTTGGGTCACTGCAAACTCTGCCTCCCAGGTTCAAGTGAATCTCCTGCCTCAGCCTCCCGAGTAGCTGGGATTACAGGTGCATGCCACCATCCCCAGCTAATTTTTGTATTTTTAGTAGAGAGATTTTGCCATGTTGGCCAGGCTGGTCTCGAACTCCTGACCTCATGTGATCTGCCCACCTTGGCCTCCTAAAGTGCTGGGAATACAGGTGTGAGCCACCTCGCCTGGGGCTCCCATTCAGATCTATTCTTCTTGTTTGTTTATTTATTTATTTATTTATTTTATTTATAGAGACAAGGGCTTGCCATGTTGCCCAGGCTGGTCTTGAACTCTTGAGCTCGAGAGATCCCCACCTCCCAAAGTGCTGGGCTTACAGGTGTAAGCCATCATGTCCAGCCGTTCAGATATTCTAGTTGAACTGGAGTTGGTGGGCTAGTACACCTTCTAAATTAAATGAGTAAAGGATTTAGAACAGTGCCTGACACACAGTAGCTGCTACATACATGTTAGCTACTATTATAAGCCTTTCCTGCCTCTGACTTTCAGGGTCTTGCCCACCACCAGCGATGCCCAGCCCTTGGTAGAGCTTGAACCACCTTCTATAAACAGGATGGCGGTGGAGAGACAGGCCCAGTCCTTGAGCCCATGAGGAGTGTGGCCCCTTCAGGCCCAAAGATGGGGAACATCACTGCAGACAACTCCTCGATGAGCTGTACCATCGACCATACCATCCACCAGACGCTAGCCCCAGTGGTCTATGTTACGGTGCTGGTGGTGGGCTTCCCGGCCAACTGCCTGTCCCTCTACTTCGGCTACCTGCAGATCAAGGCCCGGAATGAGCTGGGCGTGTACCTGTGCAACCTGACGGTGGCCGACCTCTTCTACATCTGCTCGCTGCCCTTCTGGCTGCAGTACGTGCTGCAGCACGACAACTGGTCTCACGGCGACCTGTCCTGCCAGGTGTGCGGCATCCTCCTCTACGAGAACATCTACATCAGCGTGGGCTTCCTCTGCTGCATCTCCGTGGACCGCTACCTGGCTGTGGCCCATCCCTTCCGCTTCCACCAGTTCCGGACCCTGAAGGCGGCCGTCGGCGTCAGCGTGGTCATCTGGGCCAAGGAGCTGCTGACCAGCATCTACTTCCTGATGCATGAGGAGGTCATCGAGGACGAGAACCAGCACCGCGTGTGCTTTGAGCACTACCCCATCCAGGCATGGCAGCGCGCCATCAACTACTACCGCTTCCTGGTGGGCTTCCTCTTCCCCATCTGCCTGCTGCTGGCGTCCTACCAGGGCATCCTGCGCGCCGTGCGCCGGAGCCACGGCACCCAGAAGAGCCGCAAGGACCAGATCCAGCGCCTGGTGCTCAGCACCGTGGTCATCTTCCTGGCCTGCTTCCTGCCCTACCACGTGCTGCTGCTCGTGCGCAGCGTCTGGGAAGCCAGCTGCGACTTCGCCAAGGGCGTCTTCAACGCCTACCACTTCTCCCTCCTGCTCACCAGCTTCAACTGCGTCGCCGACCCCGTGCTCTACTGCTTCGTCAGCGAGACCACCCACCGGGACCTGGCCCGCCTCCGTGGGGCCTGCCTGGCCTTCCTCACCTGCTCCAGGACTGGCCGGGCCCGGGAGGCCTACCCGCTGGGTGCCCCCGAGGCCTCCGGGAAAAGCGGGGCCCAGGGTGAGGAGCCCGAGCTGTTGACCAAGCTCCACCCGGCCTTCCAGACCCCTAACTCGCCAGGGGCGGGCGGGTCCCCCACGGGCATGTTGGCCTAGCCTGGGTCTCCCCGTGGGTGGGGCCACGTGAGGCCTGAGCCTTCAGTCCACGGGCCTCGGGGCCGGCCGCCTCCTGCTTCCCCCAGCACCGATGCTGCTTTCTGCGAAGGCAGCGAGGCCCCTGTGACTCCAGAAGCCTGCTCCCGCTTGCTGAGCCCGGTGGGACCGCCGAGGGCGGGAATAAGCCCCCGTTGGCTCATGGTGTCCTCTGCCGCGGCTGTGATGTGGCCAGTCTGGGGCTGCTGGTGGGGGGAAGACAGTGAACTGCGCTCCCTGGCCTGCTTCCTGCACAGTTTGTGCATGGGGAGTGTGAGGACATGGAGGGGGGGAGGCTGGGCATTCACCTGCCAGGGCCTTCCAGTGCCACCGTTGTCACAGACAATGCCTGTCCAAATGTCCCAGTGGGATCAGCACTGGAGCCTGCCCACAACAGGGTGGGAAGGAAGACTGGAGGGGGAAGGAAGGCAGGAGGGGGAAGGAAGGCAGGAGGGGGAAGGAAGGGAAGAGGGGGAAGAAAAGAAAGAGGGGGAAGGAAAGGAGAGAGGGGGAAGGAAAGGAGGAAGGGGAGAAGGAAGGGAGGAGGAGAGAAGGAAGGTAGGGGGTGTTGGGTTGGGGGAATTGAGGGAGTTATAGGCAGAGGAGGACCCTAGCTCCAGCCACAAGAACTGGGAGAGCCGCCTGCTGCTCCAGAAGACCTGCCCACCTCCACAGAAATGCTAGCCCTTCAGACCTTCTGGTCAGTGGACTGGGACCAGCTCTGACTAGGGATGCCCTCCAAGGCCTGGGACTCCAGTTCTTCAGAACAAAGAGGCTACCTGGGCTTCCTCCAAGAAGGGATGAGGGCCTAGGAGCAGAAGTTGGCATCAGTAAACATTTCTAGAATCTATCAAAGGAGGCCCAGGCAGAACCCCTTCCTCAGTCTCCCTTCCCCTCTTCCCCTCAGCCTCGAAAAGGTTGATCTTTGTGCTGTGTCTCTCAGCCCTTTCATTAGGGATGCCCAGAGGCAACAGCCCAGGCTGGAGGTGCCCCAGGGAAGGGTGCTCACAGTGGTCCCAGGGCTACACTTGGCTTTGACTGCGCAGCCCCTGCTCAGATCCTTGTGGAGGGTGTCCGATGACTTGGGGAGGTTCTCTTCCCCTTCCTAGAGGAGGAAGTGACCAAATTTGAAGGTGGCAGAAATGACCACACAGCCAAGAAGAGCCCATGCAACTCAGTCCAGGATCTTACTGGGTCAATGACATTGGTGGAAGCCTCCATGCCTCCTCATTCCACAGCACTTCCTCCTATGCTGACCTTAAACACCGGCTTCCCACTGATACAGACTGGGATGAGCTGAGGGCAGTCTCATTCACTATCAAGAGTTGTATTTTTGTATTGTCCTCTCTTTTTGCCAAGTCTACATGTGTTGACTGTGCAATGGATTTATGTAGCCAACTTCAGTCTGCAAATAAAGTGAAGTAACTGGACACCTTGGGAGTATGCTGCAGTCCTTATGGGGTAGGGAGTCTTCAACACCAGGGGGTCTAGAGGGCCCTTGAAGTACCAAAGGAGTCAGGAAAGGGCAGAGGTTGATCTTCTCAGGGCAAACTCAAGCAGAGCTATTAGGGGATTTGCACTTGATTACCCAGCAAATGGTCAAGAAGGACACAGCCCTCGAGTGAAGTAGAGCCTTTTCTCCCACCACTTGAGATTCATAAAGTGCCACCCAGCTCTTCAGTGTGGTGTTGCAAATTCGCTCTGTGGTTTAACTTGGCCAACTCCCTTTTGAGGACAGAGCCCAGTCATGCGGTTTGAAGAGTATCACCCACTCTGTCCTTGGCCACATGACCCCTTGTACCTGCTGGGTAGCTGCTCCCCACAGTGAGGGAGGGCTCCATCAGACCACCCCGTCCTCACTAGAGAAGATACCCAAAGCAGAAGGGCCTGTTGCATTCATCTCTGTGGGGCTGCCCTTGGTGATGGGGCTTTGTTTGGAGAAGCCCACATTTGCTGACCCACCTCTTTAGGCTGGAGCATCTTCTCAACAGTGGCATATGCCACGTTTATCACTGAGGATTAACTGCATCATATTAAAATGTAAATTTGATCTTGGTCACTTAATCCCTCTCTGGGTCAGGCTCCTAGAGTCCTGGAGTGTTCCAGAAGAGTAGATCCTTCTTCTAAACAGATTAAGTAAGGATAATATTGGGGATTATGACTCCTTTCTCTCCTGAGAGGATGGGTGGAAGAAAAAGTCCATCTGGTTTGGAAGGTGACAGAAGCCATTGGGATTTACTTCTTATTCACTAGAGTTGTTTAGTCAGATGAGGGCTCATCTTCCTGTTTACACACAGGGCTCATCTTCCTGTTACACACACTGGTCTGTGGGTTGGCTGGCCAGACAAGAGTGGGAGAAATTTTCAGCACGAAATACATCCCCATCTGCTGCGTTCCTCTGGCTGGTCCAACCAAAAGAGAGCCAAACTCTGACCCTCTTGGCTCATTGCTTTTCTGAAAAAGCCACTTCTTGTAGCTGGTGATCCTGACGCCTCCATCCCTGGAATTCATCTGGCAAGGCAGTGGTCTCTGATACTATGATTTGAATGTCCCCTCCAAAACTCATGTAAAATTTCATTGCCATTGTAACTATGCAAAGAGGTGGGACCTTTAAGAGGTATTAGGTCATGGGTTAATGCTGTTATGGTGGGAGAGAGTTTGTTATTGGGGGAGTTCAGCCCCCTTTTTTCTCTCTTCAGAACTTGCTTGCCTTTCTGCTTTCTGCCAGGAGATGACCACTGCCAGATGCTGGCACCATGCTCTTGGACTTCCCAGTCTCTAGAACCATAAGCCAAAGAAATGTCTGTTCTTTATAAATAACCTAGTCCATGGTATTCTCTTGTAGCCATAGAAAATGGACTAAGACAGATGGCATTAATCCTGAGGTTATAATGGTGCCCAGTGCTCTGGGGGAAATGTTGGGATTTCAATCCCATTTGCTTTAATTCAACAGCTTTCAGAAGAATACTGCTAAATTACACATTAGATATTAGTGCTGGCATATACCAGAGAGGTCATAATATTCAGTTCCCTCTCCATGAAGTCTCCCCTCTGCATTCCCCAAAAATGATAGTCCAGTCTGTCTACAAACACCACCAATGACAACTCACTACTACCCAAGACGACTAATTTCAGGGTTGGGCAGAAAACTTCATGCAAAGTCCAATGAGAGGCTGCTTTCTGGCAAGTCTTTCCCAAAGTGATGGCAGTGATTCAGGATCCTCCCATCACCAGAGTCCATTATCTTGGGATCTTCCCTTTTCACCCACATAGGTAAGGGGATGCAGCAAAAAGAGAATCACACAGGGGTTTTCGGCCAAGTGTGGAAATGGCAGATATCCCTGCTACTTACATTCCATTGGTCAGATCCCAGTCATGTGGCCTCAACCTAACTGCAAGGGAGGCTGGGAAAGGTAGTTTTCCTATGGATGCAAGAAAAAGAGGCAGAATTGGTGAGCATCTGGCCAGTCTCTGACAGGCAGCTCTTCAAGCCACCTCAACTTAACAGGTTTTTTGTTTTGTTTTGAGACAGAGCCTTGCTCTGTCACCCAGGCTGGAGTGCAGAGGCACAGTCTTGGCTCATTGCAACCTCTGCTTCTCAAGTTCAACCAATTCTCCTGCCTCAGCCTCCCAAGTAGCTGGGATTACAGGCGTGTGCCACCACAGCCAGCTAATTTTTGTATTTTTAGTAGAGAAGAGGGTTTCGCCATGTTGGCCAGGCTGGTCTCAAACTCCTGGCCTCAAGTGATCCAACTGCCTTGGCCTCCCTGGGATTACAGGCATAAGCCACCACATCCAGCCCTAAACTTAAGAAGTTTTAGGTGCCCACCCCTCTGTACCTTCATCTAAACAAAATCCACTTCCTCAAATGTGATGCCTGGAATGTGAAGTGAGACCAAGTCTGTCTGACCCGCCCCATGGAGAACAGGCCCATTTTCCTCTCTGTTTCTTTACTTCTGGTGAGAAATCTTATTGCTGACACACATTGAGTTTATGTGAATTGCTGGTAAGCCACATCCTCTCCACCCTGCCTAGAGGCAGTGTTTTTTTTTAATCTAAGAGTTAGACCTCATTGTGCAGCC
Organism: Symphalangus syndactylus; assembly: GCF_028878055.3. Classification (NCBI taxonomy): domain Eukaryota; kingdom Metazoa; phylum Chordata; class Mammalia; order Primates; family Hylobatidae; genus Symphalangus; species Symphalangus syndactylus. Next base: position 25,819,250 of record NC_072430.2, read on the forward strand.
AGTGGAAGCCACATGGAGTGGGCAGGATGTAGCAGAATGCAGTGGGCTGGACAAAGTCGGGGCTGGTGGTCAGCAGAGCCCGTGCAATGAGGGTCAAGGAACAACCTCAGAGGAATGCCTTTCCCTGCTGAGTGACGGAGGGGCCAGAGGACCTCCAGGGGACTAAGGAGCCTTGACCTGCTTAGCTGGCTCACTTGTCTTTGATCCACCTCCTGCAGGGTCTGTGTGGCTCATTCTTCCCTCAAGGTGCCAAGGTCTCCAGCCTGCCCTTGTTATCCATGGAGCATCCTATGCACTGTTCACCAGGATTACCTCCCCTCAGTGTTCTTGGAAATGCCCAGCGATGCTCCTATGTCCCACAAATCCATTCTGGTTGGCACCAGGCCCGTATCTCACCTTAAGCCACCCCATCATTCCCTGCATGTCATCTCCTATCCCCCTGTAACCAGCTTCTCCAGGTGGCAGCCACACTCACCATGGCCACCCCATGGATACGGTGCTTCCTCAAAGCACAGTCAAGGCTAGGACAAAAGAGCAAAGCTGAGCAAAACTTTACTAAAGGTATGAGCAGGAATCCCACAGTGGAATGGACAAGCGTCAAAACTGGATCCTGGAACGCAGAGCTCCTGTGGTCCTTGGGCTGGGCCCTCCTAAGGGGTCTTCTCCTTTGCACCCGAGCCCCTGATGTGGGACCACAGGCCTGCCTCTCCCTGTAGCGGGGTCATGGGTTTGGATGTGTCACTGAGTCTAGGACCCTTATTCTCAGCTTTCTCTGGGCTCAACCTGGTGTCAGCCTCTTCCCAAACAACTGAAATCCTCTCCCCATGAATTTCTGCCCACAGTAAAGATAACTCATTACATGGTTATGCCTCAGACTCCTCCATGCCAGAAGAGAATCCTGCTGTTACTACTGCAAAACTAAAGGCCCGTTTGTGTCTTGCCCCAAAACATGAGTCAGAAGCATGCTGGCAGGCCTACCAGAGTGAGGGCTTCTCTCTTCTAGCTATCAAGATTGCAGAAACGTCAGGGTACACTCTCAATCAGAGGCCCTCGCTACATGGAACTCTGCAGTTCCAAATCAGGGACAAAAATCCTAATTGGAGGACAGGTGGCCAGGGAGGCTGCAGAGCTGAGGTGGCTTAACTGAGCCGTGAGATGCCGCAGATCCCCATGTGGCTGAGTTCTCAGGATGTCAGAGGTGTCAGCCCTGCTGCCGCACCAGCACAAGCACAGCCCCTGCCGATGAGAACTCCCCTAGAATGACAAAGGGAGACCTGGAGAGCCCCAGCCCCAGCCACTTCTGCCCAGGGCTGCATCATGCCCCTGCATAGGGAGAACTGAAGTCAGTCCCAGAACCACTGTGCTACATCCTCATGCTTAACTGCTGTGTGTACAATGCGGGGTTCATTTCTACCCTCTGTGTTCTATTCTCACAACTGTTGCTCCTTAAAGAATGAAACTAGACCTGTTTAAGGAAATGAATGAAAACTAAGCAGGTTCAACAAGCATTTGGGGCCATGGTTGCGAAGCTGGACCCCCCTGATCCGGGTGAGTCAGCCGTCACTCAGCAGTGCAACCAGCACAGGATATTGTAAGAGTGTAATGGGACATGGTCAGTCCCATTCAGTTTCTAATGTTGTTGGGCACTGTGCAGTGGGAGCTTGTGAAAGAGATAAGGGCAAGTGACTGGAGTTGTTCAGGAGGACTCTGAGCCGCCTGAGCACTGGACGGGCCTGACCCACCCACAGGGTGAGGCTGCCCTCCTATGCAAGGGTCCGGGCTCAGGGGGTGCAGGGGAGCAGACAGACAGGAGGTGGAATAGTGTTAGGGGTGAGGTGTGGGGCAGCAATGGTGATAAATGTTAGGCTCTTCAAAGGACCTTTTGCCTTAGTAAACAAAATGCTGTTGTTTTGCTTAGTAAATAAAATGCTGTTCTTTTGCCTTAGTAAACAAAATGCTGTTTGGAAAAAAAGCATTTCAAAGGTATAAATATTTTGGTAGTGGTAGGAGTAAATCTTCTGTAAAATCCAAGAACTTTGTAAATATCTATTCCACATTTGTACATTTTATCATTTTCTTTTTTTCCTTTTTTGAGACAAGGTCTTGCTCTGTCACCCATACTGGAGTGCAGTGGTGTGATCACAGCTCACTGCAGCCTCGAACTCCCAGGCTCCAGTGATCCTCCCACCTTAGCCCCATGAGTAGCTGGAACTACCGGAGCATACCACCATGCCTGGCAAATTTTAAAAACTTTTTTTGTAGAGATGGGATTTCACTATGCTGTCCAAGCTGGTCTCAAACTTCTGGGCTCAAGGGATCCTCCTGCCTTGGCCTCCCAAAGTGTTGAGATCACAGGTGTAAGCCACCATGCATGGCTGCTTGACTATGCCCTAATTATAATAGTACCCCCTCATCCGCACGGAATCCCAGTGGATAGTACTGAACTCGACTGCTGTCAGTTGGAACATGTTTCTGTTCATGTCTTCCACCCATACATGTAATGCCTTTTCCATCTTAACTAATCACTTACCACACATTGTGGCCAGAACTTTTGCAGCTTGAGGTTTGACAACAAAACTAGCACATATTTCTTTTTCCTTCTCAATTCTTTTTTTTTTTCTTTTTTGTTTTGAGACAGAGACTCACTCTGTCACCCAGGCTGGAGTGCAGTGGTGCAATCTCGGCTTACTGCAACCTCCATCTCCCAGTTTCAAGCGATTCTCTCACCTCAGTCTCCCAAGTAGCTGGATTATAGATGCCCACCACCATGCCCGGCTAATTTTTTCTATTTTTGGTAGAGATGCAGTTTTGCCATGTTGTCCAGGCCAGTCTCAAACTCCTGAGCTCAACTGATCTGCCCGCCTCAGCCTCCCGAAGTGCTGGGATTACAGGCATGAGCCACTGTGCCCGGCCTTTTTTTTTTTTTTTTTTTAGACAGAGTCTTACTCTGTCACCCAGGCTGGAGTGCAGTGGCATGATCTTGGCTTAGTGCAACCTCCACCTCCGGGTTTCAAGTGATTCTCCCGCCTCAGTGTCCCGAGTAGCTAGGATTACAGATGCCCACCACCACACCCGGCTAATTTTTTCTATTTTTGGTAGAGACGGGGTTTTACCATGTTGCCCAGGGCAGTCTTAAACTCCTGAGCTCAAGTGATCTGCCCGCCTCGGCCTCCCAAAGTGCTGGGAATACTTATAGGCGTGAGCCACCATGCCCGGCCTCCTTCTCAATTTCATGGATAGAAAATTCATTCTTACCATAGATCTTAGTAGCCTCAATATATGAACTTGTTCTTTATTAAGTCAAGAACTTTCACCTTTTCGGGTAAATATATATACAGTATGCTTACCTAGTCCTCCATGCCCATGCAGCAATATGGAGAGAAAGGGAATTCGTAACTTCCGAGGGAACACCTATCAAACATCAGGAAGCCATTAGGAGATTATTATTGGCTGTACAGAAACCTAAAGAGGTGGCAGTCTTACACTGCCAGGGTCACCAGAAAGAAAAGGAAAGGGAAATAGAAAGGAACCACCAAGTGGATATTGAAGCCAAAAGAGCCACAAGGCAGGACCCTCCATTAGAAATGCTTATAGAAGGACCCCTAGTATAGGGTAATCCCCTGCGGGAAACCAAGCCCCAGTACTCAGAAGAAGAAATAGAATGGGGAACCTCACAAGGACATAGTTTCCCCCCCTCAGGATGGCTAGCCACTGAAGAAGGAAAAATATTTATGCCTGCAGCTAACCAATGGAAATTACTTAAAACCCTTCACCATATCTTTCTCTTAGGCATTAATAGCACCCATCAGACGGCCAAATTATTATTTACTAGACCAGGCCTTTTCAAAACTATCAAGCAGATAGTCAAGGCCTGTGAAGTGTGCCAAAGAAATAATCCCCTGCACTGCAGGCCATACATTTCAATCCCTGTATCTTTAACCTCCTTGTTAAGTTTGTCTCTTCCAGAATCAAAGCTGTAAAACTACAAATCGTTCTTCAAATGGAGCCCCAGATGCAGTTCATGACTAAGATCTACCATGGACCCCTGGACCGGCCTGCTAGCCCATGCTCCGATGTTGATGACATCGAAGGCACCCCTCCCAAGGAAATCTCAACTGCACAATCCCTACTGCGCCCCAATTCAGCAGGAAGCAGTTAGAGTGGTCGTTGGCCAACCTCCCCAACAGCACTTGGGTTTTCCTGTTGAGAGGGGGGACTGAGAGACAGGACTAGCTGGATTTCCTAGACCAACTAAGAATTCCTAAGCCTAGCTGGGAAGGTGACCACGTCCACCCTTAAACACAGGGCTTGCAACTTAGCTCACACCTGACCAATCAGACAGCTTACTAAAATGCTAATTAGGCAAAAACAGGAGGTAAAGAAATAGCCAATCATCTGAGAGCACAGCAGGAGGACAATGATCGGGATATAAACCCAGGCATTTGAGCCAGCAACGGCTACCCTCTTTGGGTCCCCTCCCTTTGTATGGGAGCTCTGTTTTCTTTTTTTTTTTTTTTTTTTTTTTTTTGGAGACGGCGTCTTGCTCTGTCTCCCAGGCGGGAGTGCAGTGGTGCGATCTCGGCTCACTGCAAGCTCCGCCTCCCGGGTTCATGCCATTCTCCTGCCTCAGCCTCCCGAGTAGCTGGGACTACAGGCGCCCGCCAACACGTCCGGCTAATTTTTTGTATTTTTAGTAGAGATGGGGTTTCACTGTGTTAGCCAGGATGGTCTCGATCTCCTGACCTCGTGATCCGCCCGCCTCGGCCTCCCAAAGTGCTGGGATTACAGGCTTGAGCCACCGCGCCCGGCCTGGGAGCTCTGTTTTCACTCTATTTCACTCTGTTAAATCTTGCAACTGCAAAAACAAACAAACAAACAAACAAAACCTTTCACCTTTTCACTTAAAAGAAGCCCTTTATGGCCTCTCTTTGGCATATCCAAATTGCCAGCATCCCTGCTTTTGCACTTTAGGACATTACCAAGTCAAATAAGGAGGACTTGAATATAAGCACTGTAATACCATGACAAGTCGACCTGATCACCTGCTGAGTGAGTAGCAGGCGGGTGGTGTAGACAGCACGGGTACCCTGGACAAAGGGAGGATTCATGTCCCAGGTAGGATTGAGCAGGATGGTGTGAGATTTCATCACGATGTTCAGAACAGGATGGTGTGAGATTTCATCACGATGTTCAGAACAGTACACAATTTAAAACTTAGGAGTTGTTTATTTCTGAAATTTTTCACTTAGTATTTTCGGTCTGCACTTGGCCATGAGTAACTGAAACCATGAGTAACAGAAACCACGGATGAGGGAGGATGACTGGAGTCTGGAGTATCCTATCCTACATGGCCTGGGAATGTTTGTTCTCATGCTCTGCCTGGCAGTTAATTGTTCACAAGTGTCCCGATAAGTAACTGTCGAGATTCTCACAGGAGACCACGTGGGTTGCCTGAAGAAGCCAGTGTGAAGGAGGGTTGAAATCAATGCCTTTAGAGTCTTAGGAATAAAAGTTAAAAAGCCCCAGAGAAATGTTGTCCTTTGTCCACGGCACCTGCACTAACCCCTCCCAGAAAGTGGGCATGCAGTTTCCCAGGCCAGGCGAGTGTTCGTTACTCACTGAAGACCAGTGTTTACTAGCAGGATTGTCACCACAAACAGCTGCATTCTCCCCAGATGCAGACCTGCCCATTGGTAGGGACTCTGCTCACACGGAACATGGATGGTTACACCTGCGCCGTGGTGATGTCCACCAGCTTCTGGATCATTTCGGCGTGGGTGTTGTGGAAGGGCAGCCCATCCACCTCCATGCCCATGATGCCCGAGACGCCACTCCGGACTTTGTGCTGCACCAAGATGCCCAGCATTTTTTCTTCCTGGAAAAAAATGGGGCAGAAGTAGAAGGAGTGAAGGGGGAAGAAAAAGAAATTTCTTTTATACACATTTAGAAGTGAGAAGGATCCTTTGCCTTGACATACTTGCTTTTTAAAAAAGTAAAATTTTGGTTTAAAATACTAATACCATTGGAAAAGTCATGAAAAATAACAATGTCCTCCATCACAGCTCATTGGCCCCCAAATCTACTCCCCAGAAACAATCACAGGAGTAGTTTGGGCTGCTTCTTTTGGTAGTTACTGTTATGTAACTAAATAATATGCTTCAATGGAAACATAGTTTCTTAGTTTGATTGTCCGTTTTTAGAGATGGGGTCTTGCTATGTTGCCCAGACTGGTATTGAACTCCTGGCCTCAAGTGATTCTTCTGTCTCAACCTCCTGACTAGCTGGGACTATAGGTGCACATCACTGTGCCCGGCCAGCCTGCATTTCCTTAACGAACACTGAAGATTCACTCCTCCTGCAGGTGCAGTGCAGGCTACTTCCTGCCAATCAGTTCCTCCCAGCCCTGGATTATCTGCCAATAGTCTTTGTGCCAAAGGCCCCCATTTCTCCTGAGACCTCTGTTAGCCTAATGTGGGGCATGTGCCAAATCCTGCTGCTGTTGCCTTCTAGAAATGACCAGGGTGACTGTGGGAGTGGGAGCATCTAGGTATAGCGGAGCCACAGAGAATACAAGCCAGCATCCTGAAGTCGCAGCCCAGGGCCTAGCAGGCAGAGTGGTTTGGGGATCAGACAGATCTGACTTGAGTCTTTCTTGGTAGGAATTTTAACTGTTCTGTGCCTCAGTGTGCTTATCTGTAAAATGGGGAGGGTGATGATAAAAGTACTCATCATGCCTCTTTTAGAGGGTTGTTCTGAGGATTAAGTACAAGCAAAGCACTTAGCAGGGTCCTTGGCACACAACAGGTGTTCACAAAATGAGGTTGATTTTATTGGCAGGGCTAGGTCTTCTGGCCTTTAGCCTAGAGCTTTCTCCCTTTGCTCTCCTGCTGGTTAAAAAAAAAAAAAGTGGTTTGATCCTCCTCCATCCCCGCTCCTTCCAAAAATAAAATCCCAAAGAACCACTTGCCTAAGCCACTAATCTGTCTGTCCCTAGTGAACAGCTCAGGTTCCCCTAAGGACAGTGAGTCTTAAGTGAAGGCATAAAGCAACTCAAACACATCCTTCCCTCTTCTTCTTCTTCCTCCTCCTCCTCTTCCTTCTCCCTGTCTTCTTCCTCCTCCACAAACAAAGGCAGGAGGTGAGAGGAGGGGACCTAAGGAATCTAGAATCGGACATTAGGGCAGCTATAAGAACGCTCTCTCCCTGCTCAGGCATTTGCTCATTCATCCCACCATTGATCAAAGGTTTATTGAACACCTGCTATGTATGTGTCAGGCCCTGAACCAGGGATACAGTGGTGAATGTGACATGGTTCCTGAACCCCATGGGGTTCACAGTCTAGATGAGTAATCAGGTAGTCATAGTACAGGATGTCACAGCACAGAGCAGGGGCACCCAACCCAGCTTATTGGCATGGCTCAGGGAACATTTTCTGGAGGAGGGGTGTTATGGACTCAATATGTACCCTCAAATTTTGTATGTTGAACCTAATCCTCAATTGTTGGAATTTGAAAGTGGGGTCTTTGGGAGGTAATAAGATTGAGATGAGGTCATGAGAGTGAGGCCTCATGATGTGATAAGTGCTCTTATAAGAAAAAGAGAAACAAGAGCTCTCGCTCTCTCCACCACAGGTGGACTCAGCAAGAAAGCGGCCATCTGTAAGCCAGGAAGAGAGTCCCCACCAGTGAATCAAAACCACTGGTACCTTGATGTTGAACTTCCCAACCTCTAGAACTGTGATAACTAAATTTCTATTGTTCAAGCCACCTAGTCTATAGTTTTTTTTTTTTTTTTAAATAGCAGCTTGAGCTACGACAAGGGGCAACTAGGATCAGAGGTGATGAAAGAATAAAAATGAGCCAGCTGAGAGCCCTGGAGGGTCACTCACTGGTAACTTTTTCTAAATAATAGAGAAAGCATTGGCAAATGTTAACTGCAAACTGTCTCTTCACAGCTGGCCTGAGAGCCTGCATTTCTGTTCTGCCCTGGGGGCCAAGAAGGATGTTCCTCTGTGGGAGGGAGGCCCTAAATCATTTCCACTTTCACATGTGTCCTTTGTCCAACAGCTCCTTCTCAGGAGCTACCCACCCAGAATGGCATTTCCCGCCCTTTGTTTGGGCTTCTTCCTCTCGCTTCTCTTCTCCACTGGTCATATCCTCTCTTTATGGGGGAATGTTTCTGGGACTCCTGGGGCCATTTCCTCATAGCACAGTGTTTCCCTCACCATTCTCATCCTTCTGGGCCCCAGGAAGGGCTGTGGGTTCCTCAGGGTGCACGCGATCAGCCAACAGGTTTGGAGCTGACTGGCACCCAGCCTCCAAGAGACACAGGGACCAGCTGGGCCAACAGCTATTCCCTGCAAATTTCCAAGAATCACGGAATGACCATGCCATCTTCTAAGAGGCAGAGGTGGTAACAGTGGTGGAGGAGAATCACCGGGGAGCAGCTGGAGGGCAGGGCGCCTGAAGGCCACTGCACCAGTCCAGGCTGAGACAACAGGGCAGGAGAGGAGGAATGGAGGACCCAAGTGAGGGAGAGTAGACAGGGCTTGGATGGGGACAGAGGCCCCAGGATGGCTAAGTGTATGGATGCTGAGTGTGTAGAGGCTGAGCGTATGGGTGCTTGCTATTAAGTCACACTGGGAGCATGGTGGGCGGATATTTATGGGAGGTGATGATGCCACTCAAAGTGGGGTGCCTTCTGGGAAGTTGGAACTGTTTTGTGTCTTAATCTTGGTGGTGGTTGCAAGGGTGTATACTTATGTAAAAATTCATCCAACTGTACATTTAAGGTGTACACACTTTATTGTATGTTAATTATACTTTAACAAAAATAAGTTATAAAGAATAGTAGGGTGAATGAAAGTGCTGAAAGAGAATGGGAGCCCAGAATGAGGCCCCAGGCTGTTCCTGCCTCTCTGCATCACCCATCCATCAAAGCATTCATCCTTCCATCTGCTCACCCATCTATCCATCCATCCATGCATGCATCCATCTATGCATCCATCTATTATCCATCCATCCCTCCATCCCTCCATCCACCCACCTACCCAAACATCGATCCATCATCCATCCATTCATGCATCCATCCATCTATTATCCATGCATCACTCCATCCACCCATACATCCATCATCTATCCATCCATGCATCCATCCATTATCTATCAATCCCTCCATCCACCCATCCATCCATCCATCCATCCATCCATCCATCCATCCATCCATGCATCCATCATCTCTCCATCCAACATTTCCTGAGTGCCTTCCCTGGGCCAGGCTCTGAAGTAGGGACAAATAAGTCATTATTTGTTCCTCCAAGAGCTCTCACTCTTTGGCCCCTCACTCCCTACCTACCACTGGGCATGTGAATAACAGGGTCCTCTTCTGTTTCCCCAACCCACCTGGCTGCTATGCCCTGGGCTGATGGAATATTGCACATCCATGCTCACCATGGGTGCTCAGTACCTGCCCTGGAGCAGAGATGGAGCACAGAGGGGCTGGGAGCCTGGCCAGAGCCCTCAGGCAGCTCCCTCCAGCCTCCACTTCAAGGCAGTGATGCAAAACAGGCCCAGCTGCTGTGTTCCTCTTCCCCAAGTACTGGGTTGAGGTGGGGGAAGTCCAGGAAACCTTTCCTGGTGTTTGTTTATACCACGAGCCCCACGTCTCCTTAGCCTCTTTCCTGCCCAGGCATCAGCTTCCTGGCATTGGCTCACCCCTCCCAGGGAGTGCCTCTTCTTTGTGATCTCTTGTAAAGGGCTGGCATGAAATGGGCCGGGATGTGAGGCAAGGCACTCCCTTGGCCCTGGGCTCTGGCACAGGCAATGACGAGGCAGGCAGGAACGTGGTGCTGAGGCTTCCCGTGGAGCAAGATGGGGCTGGTATAATCATGGTCTCATCTTGCAATAGGCAGGGGAGAGCTGGCTGCCTGGACCGGGCTGGGGAGTGTGGCAGCGGGAGAAATGGCTCCATCTGCCTCCTGGCCACACGGGGAAAGACAGACAGTCCCACATGACACCACATGGCATCTGGAGGCCCCAGCTCTGTCTTGGCCTTTATCTCCTTCTGCTCTGGCTGTGGGAGCTCTCCTTGGCATAGGCCACCTGCTGCCACCATCAAGCCTGGCTCAGGGACACCCTGACACCTGCCCCAGCCTGACTGAAAGTAAAGAAAGGACCTTGTCATGCTAAGAAGGATGATGATGATGATGACGATGGTTGGCATTCATTGAACACTTGCTATTAATCCATGCCAGACACTATGCCAGGTGCTTTACACAAAGGAACTCATTTCATCTTCCAATCACCCAAAAAGTAGATCTGTTATGATCCTACTCGAGGAAACTGAGGAATGCTGAGGTTGGAGACTTGCTCAAGGCTGAAGTGGGTGGAGCCAGGACTTGAACCAGGCAGCCGGCCAGGGCCTGTGACCTTCCTAACCACCCACTTCACTCACCCAAGGCAGGCCGGACGTTTTCACAAAGGACTTGGTCCTAGGAAACAGAGAAGTCCACAAACTACAGAATTACAGAGAAGAGAGTGGCCCTAACCCAGACCAGCATCCAGGCAGAGCTGGCCTGGCTGGCTGCTGTCTGAGGCCTCCATCAGGCTGAGGGGAAGATGGCCCCATGAGGGGGCTTCCTGAGGCCTCATCCTTGGAGGCCTTCAGTCCCTCCCAGGGACCCACCCCCTGCCCAGAGCTCTGTCACCCTGCCGAACTGCAGCACCTTGGCCCCCAAGCTCAGAAAGACCAAGTTCTCCAGCGCCTTAGCTCCAAGCCCTCCTTATCAGACCTTGCAGGTACCCCTGTAAAATGTCATCAACTGGCTCTTGGCCCTTGATGACGTCTGAGGAATGCTTGCCCTCAAGTACAACCCAAGGGCCTCTCCCTCACTTTAAGGTGCCCCTGGGCCAAGGGCCAGAGTGGGCAGGGTGTGCCCGGGTAGTGGTGTCCACCTTACCTGGCCTCCTTGGCATAGTGCCCACTTCTACCACACTCATAGTGAGATCCTTAAGAACCCCTGTCCCCAAATGCAACTCACTGAGCAGAGCTGTGGGACATTTCTCTGCCCCAACCAATAAAGCTTTGCCACTAGCTCAGGCCACAGCTCTGCCCAGCATCTCTGGATGACTCAAGGACCTCCATGTAGTGACCCGCAGAACTCTAGTGTGACAATTCTAGTTATTTCCTCTGCACACTGTACAGTTTCATGTCCCTGTACCTTTGCTTATGTGGGTTCTGCGGCCTAGAAGGCCTTTTCCACCCTTCCATACCTGGCTACTTATATCCTACTCACTCCTCAAGACAGCTCAGTGCCAGTGCCACCTCCTCCAGACAGCCTTCGCTGAACTCACTGAGCTAAGCACTGTTTTCTGTGCTCCCACAGAAGCTTTTTTAAATTTTTTTTTTTTTTTTTTTTTGAGACACAGTCTCACTCTGTCACCCAGGCTGGAGTGCAGTGGCATCATCATGGCTCACTGCAACCTCCACCTCCCAAGTTCAAGTGATTCTCATGTTTCAGCCTCTCGAATAGCTGGGACTACAGGCACCTGCCACCACGCCTGGCTAATTTTTGTATTTTCAGTAGAGATGGGGTTTCACCATATTGGCCAGGCTGGTCTCGAACTCCTGGCCTCAAGTGATCTGCCCGCCTCAGCCTCCCAAAGTTCTGGGAATACAGGTGAGAGCCACCATGCCCGGCCTCCCACCAAAGCTTACTGTGCACATTCCATCTTGGCTCCTGAAATTGTCTGTCATGTGTAGTCTCCCCAGTGGACCCTGAGTCCCCCATCCAGGGACACTCCTCATTGTCCCCTAGAGCAAGCCTGAGCCTGGCCCAAGGGAGGGGCTCGACAAACATGTATTTGTACTTTTGCTTTTAAAAAATCCCCATTTTAGGCCAGGCGTGGTGGCTCACGCCTGTATACCCAGCACTTTGGGAGGCTGAGGCAGGCGGATCACTTGAAGTCAGGAGTTCAAGACCAGCCTGGCCAACATGGTGAAACCCTGTCACCACTAAAAATGCAAAAATTAGCCAGGTGTGGTGGTGTGCACCTGTAATTCCAGCTACTTGGGAGGCTGAAGCAGGAGAATCGCTCAAACCTGGGAGGCAGAGGTTGCAGTGAGCCAAGATTGCTCCACTGCACTCCAGCCTGGGCAACAGAGTGAAACTCCATCTCAAAAAAAAAAAAAAAAAAATCCCCATTTTATGTTCTTTATAAGAGTGGTACATTATTAATTGATTTATGAAGGACTGGGTAGAAATGCAGAAGGAAAAGTTTCCATCTGTGTGTTGGGCTGTGTGGATTTGTTTGGCTGGGTTTGTTCTTTTGTGTCTGAGTGAATCAGGAATCATGTGTGAAGCAGCCCTTGCGTGTTTTTTTCCAGTTCAGATCCAGGAAGTATAAAGCAAGCACAAAAGGCCCTCTGAGCCCCTCTAGGGCAGACCATTTCCCTCTGAAAATGTCACCACAGCTGCTTGAGCTCCCCCTCCCCCATCCCTCTTCCCTGGCACTACCAGGAACTGGGACACTTCTCAGTGGTATTGGGAAAAGCCCAGAGAATGGAGTCACAGAGACCTAGACTCGGATCCCAGCTCTGCCTCTCAGCTGGATGGCCTCAGGCAAGCCACCAGTTTCTCAGAGCCCCAGCTCCCTCATCTGTAAAATGGGAATGACACCACCAATCCAGGCAGGTGCTGGAGAGAAACAGAGGCCAGGGGCAGGAAGGAGAAAGACACAGAGAAACAGAGAGGGAGAGACAGACAGAAGGAAAAAAGGGAAGAGACAGGATGCAAGACAACAGAAAAGAAAGACAGAAAAGAGGCCAGGCGTGGTGGCTCACGCCTGGAATCCCAGCACTTTGGGAGGCTGAGGCAGGTGGATCACCTGAGGTCAGGAGTTCAAGACCAGCCTCGCCAACTTGGTGAAATCCTATCTCTACTAAAAATACAAAAAAAATTAGCTGGGCATGGTGGCAGGCACCTGTAATCCCAGCTACTCGAGAGGCTAAGGCAGGAGAGTTGCTTGAACTTGGAGGGTGGAGGCTGCACTGAGCTGAGATCGTGCCACTGTACTCCAGCCTGGGTAACAAGAGCAAAATTCTGTCTCAAAAAAAAAAGAAAGAAAAAGAAAAAAGGCAGCAATGCAGACGTCTGGTTGCAGACGTTGGGAGGCTATAGGGCCTGCCCACTGGCAGGGGACTTGTAGCAACCGCTCACCCAATCTCGGGCTCTTCTGCAGGCTCAATGCTCCGGAACCTCCTGCCTCTTGGATTTGCCTTCCCATCTCCCCAGACCTTCCACGCCCTCTTCCACAACCTTCGACACCCACCTCTAATCCCTCAGGCTGCTGTCTGCTCACAGATGAAGTCACATCTGACCCAGGATTCAGATGTAAAGTCAGAGCTTTGGCCCTGTTTTCCCAAGGTCCAAATTACCTGGGAAGATTCCCCAAGTAGGTGTCCCATTAAGGACTGAGGCATTGTGAATGTCCCACAAGTGTGGTCCACCAGGTTCTCCTCCAGGAGGGGCAGGTCCCATCTCCTTAAGGAGCCCCAGAGGAGGCGGGTGAGAGCCTGGAATTGGTGTTGGGGCGGAGCTTGCTCTAAGAGGGCCATGGAAATCGAGGCCCAAGGAAGGAAGGGCCAGTCCCGCCGCCACCTCGCTGCTCAGGCTTGGGCGCCTGGGCGCTGGCCACCTCTTTTGCATTTTCCCCATATGCATGTGTGAGTTCACATAAGTTAGACGGGCACACGTTGATGCCCTTCCTCTTCACTGGGCTACAGAACGTACCTAGAACTGCAAACAACACTTCAGAGCATAGGCTCTGCAGTCAGAGGAGCTCAGACAAAAGCCACCTGCTGCTGCCTCTCAGGGAGAGTCCTCAGGGAGAAAGTCACAGTGTCCTTGGGTCCAGCTAATACGATCTGTCCCTTCCCAGGGATTCTTTTTTTTTTTTTTGAGACAGGGTCTCCCTCTGTCTCCAAGGCTGGAGTGCAGTGAAGTGAACATAGTTCACTGCAGCCTTGGATTCCTGGGCTCAAGTGATCCTCCCACTTCAGCCTCCCAGGTAGCTGGGACCACAGGTGCATGCCACCAGGCCCAGCTAATTTTTAAATTTTTTTTCTAGAGACGAGGTCTCATCATGTTGTTCAGGCTGGTCTCAAACTCCTGGACTCAGGTGATCCTCCTGCCTTGGCCTCCCAAAGTGCTGAGATTATAGGCATGAGTCACCACACCCAGCTGGACCGGGGATTCTTAATGGCCCCAGACTACTTGAAGAATCTGATGAAACCACAGAGTCTTGCCCAGAAAAACACATATACAGGAACAACTGTGCAAACAGCTTCAGGGACTCATGGACCTCCTCCTTGTGGGCCCTGGGGTCTGAAGCCCTCTTCTACTTTTGTCTCACCCACTACCTCCTGCTTTCCACCTCAAGAGCTGTCTCCCCAAAACCATCACTAAGCCTGTCTTCATCTCCCAAGCCCCTGCTCCCCACATTCCTCCCCCCCTGGGATTCCTCTCCTTCTACCTGGTTTATTCCTTGCAGCCTCCAGCCCACAGGATTCTCTTCCCACCTTGTCTGTCCCGCTTAGCACTTTCCTTAGTATGGCTGATTGACTCACTATGGAGGTTTTAGTGGCCTCGCTGGGTGGTGAATTCCTTGGAGGGGGCTGACAGGACACCTACCCACCACTACCAGTATGAAGTACCCACCATGGGTGAGGCATTCGGTTTCTCCAACAACAATGCTGACTGCCCCCATTTTACAGATGAAGAAAATGAGGCTCAGAGAAACTAAGCAACTCACCGAAAGTCAAACTAGAAGGAAAATGGTCACTTGGATCAGGCCTGCCACACGATTCAGGACCGCGAGTAGCTTAAAGGGCACACAATCCAGGAGACCTTTGCTTCAAGGCTGGCTCTGCCTCTGGCTTTTGAGGGGCAGCAGGGTGCCAGCCCTTGGCTTATGGCTTGGGACCTCAGGCCTGCTGCTCATCCAGGGTAGAAGCTGCTTCCAGGCGAGCGGCTGGCTGGGGTTTGTTACCTTAATGACCGATGGGAGGGCCTGCGTCCAGGCCTGATCTCCAGGCACCCTGGAGGGTCCCACTGCTTTCCTCAGGTACTGACTGTGGATGGCACATGAGTACAGGATGTAGAGCGCGCAGGCCAGGGCATAGCCTCCCCAGTTAGAAACACCTAGAACAGCAAAACAAGATTCCATCATGGTTGGAAAAGTCATATGTCTGTCAGCCTGCCTCTAGGAAGCAGAACTATCTGCAGGACTGATCCACAGTCCTGTAGCACAAGCTCCTGGAGTCCTTACAACAAGCTTGTGAGGTGTAAGTACTATTATTATCTCCATTTGAAAACTGGGAAATAGACAGAGATGCCACTAAGCCCAGCTAATATTTTAAAATTTTTTTGTAGAGACAAGTTCTTGCTACATTGCCCAGGCTGGTCTCAAACACCTAGCGTCAAACGGTCCTCCCACCTTGGTCTCCCAAAGTGTTAGGGTTATAGGTATGAGCCACTGCACCCAGCCTTCTCCTTCTCTTAACATTGTCGTTTGCAGGGCAGAAGTTTGAAACTTTAGTGAAGTCCAGCTTATCAACTGTTTCTTTCATGGATAATGCCTTTGGTGTTGTTATCTAAAAAGTCATAAACAGCCAGATGTGGTGGCTCATGCCTGTAATCCCAGCACTTTCAGAGGCCGAGGCAGATGGATCACTCAAGGTCAGGAGTTCGAGACCAGTGTGGCCAACATGGTGAAACCCCGTCTCTACTAAAAAACTACAAAAATTAGCCAGGCATGTTGGCGTGTGCCTGTAATCCCAGCTACTCGGGAGGCTGAGGCAGGAGAATCACTTGAACCCAGGAGATGGAGGTTGCAGTGAGCTGAGTTCATGCCACTGCACTCCAGCCTGGGCGACAAAGCAAGACACAGTCTCAATCAATCAAATTAAAATAAAAAGTCATAATCATACTCATTCTCATCCAAATTTTCTCCTATGTTACCTTATAGGAGTTTTGTAGTTTTGTGTTTTATGTTTAAGTCCATAATCCATTTTGAGTTTATTATTGTGAAGGATGTAAGGTCTATATGTCTAGATGGATTTTTTCTCATGTGGATGTCCAGTAGTTCCAGTTCCAGCACCATTTGTTGAAAAGACTACCTTTGCTTCATTGCATTGCCTTTGCTCCTTTGTCAAACATTGTGTGGCCCTATTTGGGTGGGTCTACTTCTGGGCTGTCTATTCTGTTCCACTGATCTATTTATCTATTCTTTCACCAATACCACACTGCCTTGATTACTGTAGCTTTATTAAGTCTTAAAGTCAGGTAGTGTCAGTCCTCTGATCTTGTTCTTCTTTTTCAATATTCAGTTTGTTATTCTGTATCTTTTGCCTCTTCATATAAACTTTAGAATCAGGTTGTTGATACCCACAAAATAACTTACTGGGATTTTGACTGGGACTATATCAAATTTATCGATCAAGTTGGGAGAACTGACATCTTGACAATATCGAGTCTTCTTATCCATGAACATGGAATATCTCTCCATTGATATAGTTCTTTTTTGATACCTTTCATCAATGTTTTGTATTTTTCTTCATATTTTTAGATTTATTCCTAATTATTTCATTTTGGGGGATTAATGTAAATGGTAATGTGTTTTTAATTTTAAATTCCACTTGTTCATTGCTGACATATACAATTAAAGTATTTAACTTTGTATCTTGCAACCATGCTATAATAACTTATTAGTTCTGGGAGATTTTGTTGATTCTTTTGAATTTTCTACACAGACAATCATACCATCTGCAAGCAAAGACAATTTTATTTATTCCTTCCCAATCTGTTTACATTATATTTCTTTTTCTTGTCTTATTGCATTAGGCAGCACTTCCAATACAATGTTGAAAATAGTGGTAAGAGGGAACATCATTGCCTTTTTCCTAATCTTAGTGGAAAAACTAGTTTCTCACCATTAATTATGATGTTAGCTGTAGGTTTTTTGTAGCTGTTCTTTATCGAGTTGAGGAAGTTCCCCTCTATTTCTAGTTTGCTGAAAGTTTTTATCATGAATGGGTGTCGCTTTTGCCAAATGCTTTTTCTGTATCTATTGACATGAACATGTGATTTTTCTTCCTTAGCCTATTGATGTAATGGATTACATTACTTGATTTTTATTTTTTAATTAAAAATTTATTTTATTTTTATTTTTGAGAGACAGAGTCTCACTCTGTTGCCAAGACTGGAGTGCAGTGGTATAACCACAGCAGACTGCAGCCTCCAACTCCTAAACTCAAGCAATCCTCCTGCCTCAGCCTCCTGAGAGGCTAGGACTACAAGTGCACACCACCATGCTCAGCTAATTTTTTGCTTTTTTTGTAGAGATATGGTCTTGCTATGTTGCCCAGGCTGATCTGCCCATTTCTGATACAGGGGTGTTGAAGTCTCCAACTGTAATAGTGAATTTGTCTATTTTTCCTTGCAGTTTTATCAGTTATGCTCCCCCCCATCAACTTTTTTTGGGGCAATCTTGGCTCACTGCAACCTCTGCCTCCTCGACTCAAGTGATCCTCCCACTTCACCCTCCTGAACAGCTGGGACTACAGGCATGTGCCTGTAGAGATGGGGTTTCACCATGTTGTCCAGGCTGGTCTTGAACTTCTAGGCTGAAGCAATCCACCTGCCTCAGCCTCTCAATGTGCTGGGATTACAGGCGTGCACCATTGTGCCTGGTGTGTTATGTCTTCTTTGAATATTGGCCCCTTTATCATTATGTAATCCCCCTCTTCATCCTGATAACTTTCCCTGTTCTGAAGTCTGCTATGTCTGAAATTAATGTGGCTACTTCTGCTTTCTTTTTATTAGTGTTAACATAGCATATCTTTCTCTATCTCTTTATTGCTAATCTGTTTAAATGTAAAGACACATATAGTGTCTTTATAGTTAAAGTGAATTTCTTGCAGACAATATATAGTTCAATCTTGGTTTGTTTTTTGTTTTGTTTTGTTTTTTGTTTTTTGAGATGGAGTCTCACTCTGTCACCCAGGCTGGAGTGCAGTGGCGCGATCTTGGCTCACTACAACCTCCGCCTCCCAGGTTAAAGTGATTCTCCTGCCTCAGCCTGCTGAGTAGCTGGGACTACAGGTGCCCACCACCACGCCCAGCTAATTTTTTGATTTTTAGTAGAGACGGGGTTTCACTGTGTTAGCCAGGATGGTCTCGATCTCCTGACCTCGTGATCCACGCAGCCTTGGCCTCCCAAAGTGCTGGGATTACAGGCGTGAGCCACCACACCTGGCCTCAATCTTGTTTTTTTAAGTTCACTGTGGCATTGACATTTATGGTGATTATTGATATAGTTGGATTAATAGCTACCATATTTGCTGCTGTTTTTTTATTGCCTTTGTTCTTTATTCCATTTTTTTGTTTTGTGTTTTTGTTTTGTTGTTGTTATTGTTTTGAGACCGAATCTCACTCTGTTCCCCAGGTTGGAGTGCAGTGGCATTATCTCGGCTTACTGCAACCTCTGCCTCCTGGTTTCAAGTGATTCTCCTGCTAACTTTTGTATTTTTAGTAGAGACGGGAGTTCACCATGTTGGCAAGGCTGGTCTCGAACTCCTGACCTCAGGTGATCTACCTGCCTTGGCCTCCCAAAGTGTTGGGATTACAGGTGTGAGCCACTGCGCCTGGCCCCATTTTTGTCTTCTACACTTTTTCTGCCTTTTGTGGTTTTGAGTATTTTATATGATTCTATTTTCTCTCCTTTCTTAGCATGTGAATTCTACTTTTAAAATTAGTTTTTTAGTGGATGCCCTAGAGTTTGCAACACACATTTACAACAAAGTCTGCTTTGAAATAACAGTATACCACTTCATGGGTAGCACAAGCAACTTATAACAAAATATTACTAATTCTTCCCTCTCATTCCGTGTACCATTGCTGCCATTTGTGTCACTTATTCTATTCTATTTTTTTTGAGACAGGGTCTGACTCTGTCACCCAGGCTGTAGTATAGTGGCACAATCATGGCTCACTGCAGCCTCAATCTCCCAGACTCAGGTGATCTGCCTATCTCAGCCTCCCAAGTAGCTAGGACTATAGGCGTCCACCACCACGCTCAGCTAATTCTTCTACTTTTTGTAGAGATGGGGTTTCCCCATGTTGCCCAGGCTGGTACCAAATTCCTAGGCTCAAGCGATCTGCCCGCCTTGGCCTCCCAAAGTGCTACGATTACAGGCATGAGCCACCGCGCCTGGCCTGTCATTTGGGTCACTTATACACAAACATACATAAGCATATATATACATACGGCATACATAATGGAATGCACTGTTGTTATTATTTTGTGCTATTATTATTTTGAACAAACTGATATGTTAGGTCAAAAATAAATTATGAAAGTTTGTATTTTACCCTCACTTATTTTATTCACTGATACTCTTCCTTTCTTTATGTAGATTCAAGTCTCTGACAGATATAATTTTCCTTCTCTCTGAAGAATTTCTTCTAACATTTCTTGCAAGGCAGATGTGGCAAAAAATTCTCTCAATTTTTATTTGTTTCATAGTCTTTATTTCTCCTTTTTTAAGCAAATTTTGCAGGGCACAGAATTTTGCATTGGTTGCTACCTCTCAATACTTCAAATAGTTCAGTAATGTAAAGATTAAATGTGGCCGGGCACGGTGGCTCTCTCCTGTAATCCCAGCACTTTGGGAGGCCAAGGCAGATAAATCACCTGAGGTTAGGAGTTTGAGACCAGCCTGACCAACATGGAGAAACTCTGTCTCTACTAAAAAAATACAAAATTAGCAGGGCGTGGTAGCGCATGCCTGTAATCCCAGCTACTCGGGAGGCTGAGGTAGGAGAATCACTTGAACTCGGGAGGCGGAGGCTGCGGTGAGCCGAGATTGCACCATTGCACTCCAGCCTCGGCAACAAGAGTGAAACTCCATCTCAAAAAAAAAAAAAAAGAAAAGAAAAAAAAAAAAAAATAGTTCAGTCTCTTCATGCTTATATGGTTTCTGTAGAGAAGTCAAATGAATGTAATTTTTACCTTTGTTCCTGTATAGGTAAAGGGTTTTCCCCCACCTGCCTCTGGCTTCTTTCAGAATTCTTCCTTTATCTTTGGTTTTCTGAAGTTTGAATATGATATATCTAGATTTAGCTTTTTGGCATTTATCCTCCTTAGTGTTCTCTCAGCTTCCCGGATCTATGGTTTGGTGTCTGACATTAATACGGGGGAAATTCTCATTTGTTATTGCTTCAAATGCTGCTATTTATTGCTCTCTTTCTTCTCCTAGTATTCCCATTAGTATAGGTTATACCTTTTGTAGTTGTCCCACAGTTCTTGGATATTCTGATCTGTTGTAGGGTTTTTTCCGCCCCCAGCACTTTTTCTCTTTGCTTTTTTTTCAATTTTGGCAGCTTTTGTTGAGATATCTTGAAGCTCAGAGATTCTTTCCACAGCCATGTCCGGTCTACTAATGAGCCCATCAAAGGCATTCTGCATTTCTGTTACAGAGTTATTGATCTCTATCTACTTCCTCATTTTTTTTTTTTTTTCCTGAGACAGGGTCTTGCTCTGTCACCCAGGCTGGAGTACAATGGCTCAATCACAGCTCACTGCAGCCTCAACTTCCTGGGCTCAAGTTCTCCTCCCACCTCAGCCCCCCAAGTAGCCAGGACTACAGGTATGCACCACCACACCTGGCTAATTTTTAAATTGTTTATAGAGATGGTATCTTGCCATGTTGCCCAGGCTGATCTACCACTTATTTATTCTTTCTTAAAATTTCCATGTCTCTGCTTGCATTATCCATCTCTTCTTGCATGTTGCCTACTTTTTGCAGTTAAGACTTTATCACATTAATCAGACTTTTAAAAGAATTCCCGGTCTGATAATCCCATCATTTCTGACATGTCTGACTCTGTTTGTTCCTTCTCTTCAAATTGTGTTTTTGCTTATCGGTGTTTCTTGAAAATTTTTTTTGTTGTTGAAAGGTGGACATAATTTACTTGGTAAAAGGAACTGCAGCTGGGCCAGGCACAGTGGCTCATGCCTGTAATCTCAGCACTTTGGGAGGCTGAGGCGGGTGGATCACCTGAGGTCAGGAGTTCGAGACCAGCCTGGTCAACATGGCGAAACCCCGTCTCTACCAAAAACACAAAAATTAGCCAGGCGTGGTGGTGCGCACCTGTAATTCCAGCTACTCAGGAGGCTGCGGCATAAGAATTGCTTGAACCCGGGAGGCAGAAGTTGCAGTGAGCTGAGATCGTGCCACTGGACTCCAGCCTGGGTGTTAGAGTGAGACTCTGTCTCAAAAAAGAAAAGAAAAAGGAACTGTAGCAAATGGACCTTTAGTGATGGTGGTAAGACGTGGCGGGGAGGGGAAGGGCTCTGTAGTCCTATGATTAGATCTCTGCCTTTTAGTAAGCCTGTGCCCTGGACTGTGAACTTCACCACTGCTTCTCAGTTTTGTCCTCTCCCCCTTACGTGGCACAGACTGCTAGAGGGAGCTGGAATTGGGTATGTCCCTCTCCCACGTAGAAGGCTGAAGAAAGGTGGGGCTGGGTATTTCCCTTTCCCCAGGTAGATTTAAGGCCTGTAATCCCAGCACTTCGGGAGGCCGAGGTGGGCAGATCACTTGAAGGCAGGAGTTCGAGACCAGCCTGGCCAATATGGTGAAACCCTGTCTCTACTAAAAATACAAAAATTATCCAGGTGTGGTGGCATGTACCTGTAATCCCGGCTACTCGAGAGGCTGAGGCAGGAGAATCGCTTGAACCCAGGAGGCGGAGGTTGCAGTGACCAAAATGGCACCACTGCACTCCAGCCTGGGAACAGAGCACTCTCAAAAAAAAAAAAAGAAGAACAGAATGCCCTGGTCTACTTGAAAATGACTCATTTTTCCCTCCCCCTGATGCAAGCATGAGGGGATTTTTTTCTAATATTCATTGTGAGAACTTGGTTGAGCGCCCAGAGGCGAAACTCACAAGAGCATGAGGGCCCCCAGACCACTGGGTCCCCTGGAGTTTTAAACTCTCATACTTGCCCATACTGAGCCTCCAGCCATTTCTCAATTACGAATCAGGTTTTCCCACCCTGGCACTGGTTCCCGTGAGGTTCCATTCCTCTCCAGGCTATGATCATGAAGTGGGAGAGAGCCTTTTTCAGGGACGTCACAATTTTCTTGAAATATGTGGTGAGGTCAAAGCAGGAGGCCACACCTAGACGGACCTGGACACAGGAAAGGTGGGTGCTGCCGGAGAGGAGCAACCGTGGGGAGGCGCAGGGCAGACCAAGACAGAAGTAGGTGAAAGCAAAGGTGGAAAGCTTCTTGCATCCTCCAAACACTTACCAGATAGCTTTCTTACTGTCCATGCAGATAAAAGCACAGAGCACTCTCTTCAGAAAAGCCTTCCTGACCACTGATCTGAAGTGGCCCTCCCATCACCCTCTCTCAGCTACCTGTACTATCACCCCCAAAGCTCTTATTACTCTTTAGAATCATCTGATGTGTTTGTCAGGGCTCATTCTCTATCTCCCAGTCCTAGAATGGGAGTTCTGTGGAGCAGGGTCATTGCAGCTATAACCCCAGTGCTCAGAACATTGCCTGGCACACCGTAAATGTTTGTTGAATGACTGAATGAAAGGTCAGAGGCTGAGCACCACCTCCCCTCCCTGCCCTGATGCCCTCTGCACTACGCGCAGAGAAGAAGAGCTTCCGGCCTGGTCAGGCTCCAAGCCAGGTCCCTCACCCTGGGTAGCCGGCCAGACTGGGCGGCCATCCGAGTGCTCACCAGCAATGACTGCAAAGTCAGCCTCCACGTCGCAGGCGATGACATCCCCATGCCGTATGTGCCTCCTCACAGCCTCCTTGACTTTACCCATCCCAAGCTCGTTGCCTCCATCACCGACTCCTGAAGGGAAGGGGAGCTGAGTCAGTGCACGGGACCAGGGCAAAACGGGAGAGGCCTGAAGCAAGCAGCCCTACATGTGCTTGTTGCCTTTGGGAGAGCAAAGAGGTTGGCTCTGGATATATTTTCAGACAACCAGGAGTTGTGGTACTTCCCCTTAGGCCTTCTAGAAATTTCTTTAGTTAAAAATGAGTCCATGTTTGGAACACAACACAGTGTGGTCATGTCCCCTTTTGGGTCACGTTCTCCAGCCAAGATGGAGCATGTTCTATGGTCTTGGTGCCAGGTCCACAGGAGATGTGGGCATGGTGACACTCAGGGCCTCCCTTCCAGTGGCTCCCGCTCACTGAGCCCCCTGGGGGATCTGATGCAAAGTCAGTTCTAGAACTTACTTTAAAGGCTTCTGCTGAAAGAATGTGAAATGTATGTGTTTTAGTTCATTTTAATCTATACCAGAGGGGTACCTGGTTAACATCTGAAATATCCTAATCAGGAATACACACTCCAAGTGTGGTTAGTGAGCATTGGAAAGAGCCTACAGTCTTGAGGCTCATCTGATAGTCCGCATCAGAGAATGTGTTAATTAGCATAATAAATGAATGCTAGAATAAATACGTATTAGAAATGATTTAATTCATTGGTGAAATGAACGGTGTTCAAGATAGGGGGATTGGCTAAAAATAACTAGCAGGTACCTCTACCCTTGTATGGATAAGATTTAAAAATCTAGTCTGGGGGCAGTGGCTCATGCCTGTAATCCCAGCACTTTGGGAGGCTGAGGCAGGCAGATCACTTGAGATCAGGAGTTCGAGACCAGTCTGGCCAATATGGCAAAACCTCGCCTCTACTAAAAATGCAAAAATTACCCAGGCACAGTGGCGCATGCCTGGAGTCCCAGCTACTGTGGAGGCTGAGTCAGGAGAATTGCTTGAAACTGGGAGGCAGAGGTTGTAGGGAGCCGAGATCACACCATTGCACTCCAGCCTGGGCAACAGAGCGAGACTCCATCTCAAAACAAAAACAAAAACAAAAAAACAAAACCTAGCAAGCCCTGAAGCATGTACCCTTTGAGGTGGTGCTGTAGATCTGGGGGACACAGCTCCTGTGACCAGGTATTTCTGGAGGATACTGTAAACTAGATGTTCAGCTGAATCTACCTCTAGAAGAGAGTTACAGCTGTCTCAATAACCTTTCGTGCAATGCACCTGTCTGAGTGTCTCAAGGCCAGAGGGCTGGACTCTCCAAGCCTATGGAACAGGCACATCATTGTTTTTGTGTCTGCTTCTATAAAGGCTTGGAAGATGTGGAAGAATTCTGTCAGAGGCTAGCGTTCATTGTGGGATCTAGAGCTGATCCATCTCAAGCATAAGGGATTGGATTTGGCCAAAAGAATGACACAATTGTGAAGGACCAAACACCTTAGATTTATATCCTGATGG
Source organism: Symphalangus syndactylus (assembly GCF_028878055.3). Classification (NCBI taxonomy): domain Eukaryota; kingdom Metazoa; phylum Chordata; class Mammalia; order Primates; family Hylobatidae; genus Symphalangus; species Symphalangus syndactylus. The sequence continues at coordinate 25,843,622 of NC_072430.2, forward strand.
TTTTTCTCATAACAGTTCTCTAGATCTATGACAGCCCACTGAATGAGGGGAATAACATCCACCATGTAACACTGGTATCTTGTCTATAGCTGTCTCTTTTTAGCATCTTATGAATTCCATCTCGTTTGGGCTTCACGTCCATCCTGTCATGGGTATAGTGATCCTCACTGTATAGAGCTGGCAGTCCCTGATGGGGCAGTACCTGGGCAGTCAGTGGAAGGTGGAGACTTAAACCCAGGTGACTTGATTCTCAATTGAGCACTATGGCCATGACATGGCAGTTGCCCATGGAACCTGAGGAATAAGGGTTTTGAGGGAGAGGAAGAGAAAAAGGAAAATTGAGGAGGTAGCCTTGCTGGGCAGGAGGGTCTGGGGAGGGCCACAGGAGGAGACTGGACTCCTGAGGCTGCGAGAAGGGCCCAAGGGTCTACAAAGGGGGCAGTTCGAAGCCGTGAGCGGCCAGCTCCACCCGCCTCCTCTGGGATCTCAGGGTCGTCACAGCACAGATGGGGGTACCATTGCGGGCATGGGAGGATGGGATTGCTCTAGCAGTTCCCTCAGACCCTGTTAGCCCCTGTAGCCACAGAGATCTCTTTCTTCTCCACTCTGAGAACCCCTCCCCCACAGGCTGAGGTCCTCTGCCTGCCCAGCCGGAGGGACAGGAAGCTGGAAGCCAACCGCACTGTGCGCACCGCATCCACAGCCTCTTCTGGGAAAGGCCAGGGTGATTTGCAGAAACGTTCTAATCAGCCCAGAAGGCTCTCACTGTCTCATCAAAACCTCAAAAGCCAAAGGAGACTAATGAGTCTGGGAAACACTCGGAAACATGGAATGACAAACAAGCCTTCATTACCCCAGGGCCTGAGACCCACCCAGAGGGAAGAAAGGTTCTTGGGGCTTACACTAAGCCTTTCGGCAATTCATAAAGGCATGATTCCCTGATAAAGGGCTGGGGCCCCAGGAGTCTGCAGTCTACTCCTAATGCTACCAGCAACACTAATTAGCTGGGCGATCTGGGAAAACCTCCTGGGACTCACCTTACCTGCCTCACAGGGTTTTCACAGAGGCTTAAACACTACAATGAATGTGAAGCCTCTTGGAAAAGTACAAAGTTTTGTGCAAACACAAATTATCACATTATTATTATTATTATTATTATTATTATTATTATTATTATTATTATTATTGAGACAGAGTCTTGCTCTTGTTGCCCAGGCTGGAGTGCAGTGGCGCGATCTCGGCTCACTGTAACTTCCATCTCCTGCGTTCAAGCAATTCTCCTGCCTCAGCCTCCTGAGGAGCTGGAATTACAGGTGCCCACCACCATGCCTGGTTAATTTTTTTATATATTTAATAGAGACGGGGTTTTGCCATGTTGGCCAGGCTGGTCTAGAACTCCTGAGCTCAAGTGATCCACCTGCCTCGGCCTCCCAAAGTGCTGGGATTACAGGCGTGAGCCACTGCACCCAGCCCAAATTATTATATTATTAACGATTGAAGGCCAGGCTCAGTGGCTCATGCCTGTAATTGAAACACTTTGGGAGGCTGAGGTGGGAAGATAGCTTGAGCTCAGGAGTTCGAGACCAGGCTGAGCAATATAGTGAGACCTCATCTCTACCAAAAAAATGTTTAAAAGTTAGCCAAGCGGCCAGGCACGGTGGCTCACCACTTTGGAAGGCCAAGGCAGGCAGATCACGAGGTCAAGAAATCAAGACCATTCTGGCCAACATAGTGAAACCCCACGTCTACTGAAAATACAAAAATTAGCTGGGTGTGGTGGCATGTGCCTATAGTCCCAGCTACTTGGGAAGCTGAGGCAGGGGAATTGCTTAAACCTGGGAGGCGGAGGTTGCAGTGAGCCGAGATTGTGCCACTGCACTCGAGCCTGGCAACAGAGCGAGACTCCGTCTCAAAAAAAAAAGTTACCTGTCAGGCCTCTGAGCCTAAGCTAAGCCATCATATCCCTGCACATATACATCCAGATGGCCTGAAACAACTGAAGATCCACAGAAGAAGTGAAAATGCCAGTTCCTGCCTTAACTGATGACATTCCACCATTGTGATTTGTTCCTGCCCTACCCTAACTGATCAATTGACTTTGTGACAATACACCCTCCCCACCCCTTGTGATAATGTACTTTGTGATATTCCCCTGCCCTTGTGAATGTACTTTGTACGATACACCCTCCTCACCCTTGAGAAGGTACTTTGTAATATTCTCCCCTGCCCTTAAGAAGGTACTTTGTAATATTCTCCCCACCCTTGAGAATGTACTTTGTGAGATCCACCCCCTGCCCACAAAAAATTGCTCCTAACTCCACCACCTATCCCAAACCTATAAGAACTAATGATAATCCCAGCACCCTTCGCTGACTCCTTTTTCAGGCTCAGCCCGCCTGCGCCCAGGTGAAACAAACAGCCTTGTTGCTCACATAAAGCCTGTTTGTGGACTCTCTTCACACGGACGCACGTGACATTACCCAAGCATGGTAGCACACCCTGTTGTCCCAGCTACTCGGGAGGCTGAGATGGGAGGATTGCTTGAGCCCAGGAGGTGGAGGTTGCAGTGAGCTGAGATTGTACCACTGCACTCCAGCCTGGGCAACAGAGTGAGACTCTGTCTCAAAAAAAAAAAAATTGAAATACTAATCATATATTAGATAATTTTTAAATTAACATGCTTCATAAAATAATATATGGTACATTCTGTCCTATATGACCAGAATAATATGCCATGCCTCAATTTTACTATTGATATTACTTTAATATTAGTTTTATTACTTTAGAGTCAGGCAAATAGAATATGCTTTTCCTCCCTTGCTTGTGGGGATGTTGGATTTCTAAATGGCAGTGTCGTTAGTGTCTATACCAACCATAATGAACAAAGACCATCTTTGTAGTGGAAAATGATGGTCCCCACATAACTCTTTCTGGTCGTGTGTTCAATAGTCAATAAAAAGACACTTAGGCTGAGCACGGTGGCTCACGCCTGTAATCCCAGCACTTTGGGAGGCCGAGGCGGGTAGATCACTTGAGGTCAGGAGTTCGAGACCAGCCTGGCCAACATGGTGAAACCTCACCTCTACCAAACATACAAAAATTAGCCAGGCGTGGTGGTGCGTGCCTGTAATTCCAGCTACTTGGGAGGCTGAGGCAGGAGAATCGCTCGAACCCAGAAGGCAGAGGTTGCAGTGAGCCAAGATCGTGCCACTGCACTCCAGCCTGGGTGACAAAGCAAGACTCCATAATAACAACAACAACAAGAACAACAACAAAAGACACTTCATGGGTCCACGTTCTTGGTGCATCCCCAGTACTCCATACTTACCAGTTGATGAGATTCCAGGAATCTTCTTTGCAGCAAGAAAAAGATCGTCAATGGGGTCAACCAAGTGCTTGATGTTCATCTTCCTTGCATTGTAGTAATTGCCATCGGCAGCCCTTCCGGCACGCTCTATGGCCACCAGGTGGTCAAATCTGCTGGGAAGCAAAGGTCAGAGGGTCCTTATGGAGAGGTGGCTGCTTGCTGGGTCATGCCTTCTTGTGTTTGTGCGAAAGACGCTTCTCTCTTTCTTTGATTCCTTCATTCCTGCAGAACTTGGTGGCACATCTACTCGGGGCCAGGACCTGTGCTGGAGGCTAGTCTATTAAATCAGTTTAAGATATGGCATTGGGGCTGGGCACGGTGGTTTATGCCTATAATCTCAGCACTTTGGGAGGCCGAAGCAGGTGGATCACTTGAGGTCAGGAGTTCGAGAACAGCCTGGCCAACATGGTGAAACCTCATCTCTACTAAAAAATTAGCTGGGCGTGGTGGTGGGTGCTTGTAGTCCCAGCTACTCGGGAGGCTGATGCAAGAGAATCACTTGAACCCAGGAGGTGGAGGTTGCAGTGAGCTGAGATCACACCACTGCACTCCAGGCTGGGTGACAGAGTAAGACTCCATCTCAAAAAAAAAAAAAAAAATCCAGCATTGGAATCCTCAGCAATTTCTTTAGTAGGGTCAGAGGCTATAAAAGCAGGAGGCCAATGGTCAGGGTTGCTATGGGGGATGGGAACATTGCTGGTGCCCACCCAGATCCCCTTCGTCCAGCAGGGACAGCCAGGCCGAGAGGCTGAGAGTATTGGCTGCTATTGGCCTGCTGCTGGCCCCTTCCAGGATCTTGTTCAGTTTACAGACACAAAACAGAAGGAAAAGGGCTCAAAATACAAAAGGAATGAGTCTAACACAAAGACAAACTTCTTTAGACAGAAACAGAGAAATAAGGGGGACAGATGGCATAGCGGTCAGAATGTGGGCTGTGGCAGCAGATCATCTGGGTTCTGATTCCAGGTCCTCCTTCCATGGGCCTTGGGCAAATTGCTTAACCTCCCTAACCTTCATTTTCTGCATCTGTAAGGTGACATGACCACAGTGTGTACCTCACACAGTGTTCAAAGGGAAAAATGAGAAAATGCACAGGAGGCGCTTGTCATGAAGCCCTGAACCTACTCAGTGCTCAGTCAGTGTTGGTTACAGTGATTATTGTTGCTATTATTACTAGCAGGACTACTGTTTTGACAATCCAATTTAAGAACATGCAGGCTGGGCGCAGTGGCTCATACCTGTAATCCCAGCTCTTTGGGAGGCCGAGGCAGGCAGATCACTTGAGCCCAGGAGTTTGAGACCAGCCTGGGCAACATGGTGAAACCTCATCTCTACTAAAAATACAGAAATTAGCCAGGTGTGGTGGTGAGTGCCTATAGTCCCAGCTATCCCTGGGAGGCCGAGGTGGGAGAATCGCCTGAGCCCAGGAGGCAGAGGTTGTAGTGAGCCAAGATCACACCACTGCACTCCAGCCTGGGTGACAGAGTGAGACCCTGTCTCAAGATATAAAAAAAAAAAAAAAAAAAAAAAAAAAAAGGCTGGGCACAGTGGCTCATGCCTGCAATCTCAGCACTTCAGGAGACTGAGGCAGGTGGATCACCTGAGGCCAGGAGTTTGAGACCAGCCTGGTCAACATGGTGAAACCCAGTCTGTACTAAAAATACAAAAAATTAGCCAGGTATGGTGATGGGTGCCTGTAATCCCAGCTTCTTGGGAGGCTGAGGCATGAGAATCACTTAAACCCGGGAGGCAGAGGCTGCAGTGAGCCAAGATCGTGCCACTGCACTACAGACTGGGCGACAGAACAAGATTCTGTCTCAAAAAAAAGAATATGCATATTGTACTTTTACATCTCTCTCAATCCTTCCAAGACAGTGTTCTTCAAAAATCTCAACTCTGCTATAAAAAATAGTATGGCCATTCCTCAAAAAATTAAAAATAGAACATACCATATGATCCAGCAATTTCACTTCCATGTGTATGTCCAGGAGAAGTGAAAGACTCAAGGAGATATTTGTCCACCCATGCTCATAGCAGCAGTATTCAGCATAGCCAAGAGCAGGAAGCAAACCCAGTGCCCACTGACGGATGAATGCAAAAACATAATGTGGTCTATACACACAAGGGAATGTTATTCAGCCTTAAAAAGGCAGGACGTTCTGGCACATGCTGTGACATGAATGAACATTGAGGACATTATGCTAAGGGAAATAAGCAGTCACAAAAGGACAAATATTGGATGATTCCACTCACACAAGGTGCCTTGAATAGTCAAACTCATAAAGACAGAAAGTAGAATTGTGGTTGCCAGAGCTGGGTTGAGGAGGAGATGGAGAATTATCTTTGAATGGAGCACAGACTTTCAGTTTAGCAAGATGAAAAGAGTTCTGAAGACGGATGGTGATGATGTCTGCACAGCAACGTGAGTGTACTTTTACGCCAATGAAGTGTAAGCTTAAAAACAGTTCAGGGAGGCCAGGTGCAATGGCTCACACCTGTAATCCCAGCACTTTGGGAGGTTGAGATGGGTGGATCACCTGAGGTCAGGAGTTCAAGACCAGCCTGGCCAACAGGGCGAAACCCTGTCCCTACTAAAAATACAAAAATTAGTGGCCAGGCGCAGTGGCTCACACCTGTAATCCTGGCACTTTGGGAGGCTGAGGTGGGTGGATCACTTGAGGTCAGGAGTTCCAGACCAGCCTGGCCAACAGGGTGAAACCCCATCTCTACTAAAAATAGAAAAATTAGCCAGGCGTGATGGTGCGTGCCTGTAATCCCAGCTACTTGGGAGGCTGAGGCAAGAGAATCACTGGCACCTGGGAGGCAGAGGTTGTAGTGAGCAGAGATTGCACCACTGTACTTCAGCCTGGGCTACAGATAAAGACTCCATCCCCACCCCTAAAAAAAAAAAGTTTGACCATAACACGCAGTAAGAAATACACACACTTGCATGTACACAGTCTTATGAGGGAGTACTTACCATTACTATACAAGATATACAATGATGCTGTATTTCTATTTCATTTTCCAAAAGTGCTGGATACCCTAACTGAAATGATTTCACTATTCTCTAACATGTCATGACCCATAGTTTGAGATTGAGAGTCTTTTTTTTTTTTTAGTGCTATGTCTCCCCTCTATCAGGAAGATATGCTGTCTCTCTCTGCTGCCCAGGGACCTGTTACTTCTGGAGATGCTCTGTGAGGCCCCCAGGACACCTTGAAACCCCCCAGCCTCATTTGTTAGTCTGGTCCATGAGAACCCATCTTCCTTGGCTCATGGCTTCGTTCCCTCTGAAGGGCTTGGGTGTGCAGACACTTTGTTGGCTAAGTGAAGAGCATATAGGCGTTTCCACCATCCGCCACTTAAACTGGGATGTGACATACGTACCTAGGTGTCTGCGGGTCCCCATCTTTGCATAGGAATGCCTGAGCAGCTTCCACTGATCCACCTTGGTAAGTTAATATCGGGATCTGCGCCTTCAGAACACCTTGAAAATAAAGGTAAGCGGGGCACACATCAGCGCTAATGTTGGATTTGGGAAATTCACATTGGCTTTTCAAAAGCTTCTTTGAAGGGTATCATTACTGTTATTGAACAACATCTATCTGTAGAGCATGTTAGGTAAGCTGAGGCCATGACACAGAGGATATTTAAGTTTACTTTTGGTCCTGGGTAAACACTAGGGTTGACAGGGGTGGAGGGCGGAATCGGGCTAATACAGCCTAACAAATATGCTGCACCTAAGATACCCATAATACCATGGGAACAGCGGCCTGTTCTGGCCCACTGCCATCACGAGGGCTGAGCATACATTTATGTGCCCTCAGTGACAGTGCGCCAGCCCTCTGCTAAACACTCAATGTGAACACTCTGATTTAATTTTTACAACAATTCCATGTGATAAAAACCATCATGGGCTGGGCACGGGTGCCTCATGCCTGTAATTCCAGCACTTTGGGAGGCCGAGGTGGGCAGATCACGAGGTCAGGAGATTGAGACCATCCCAGCTAACATGGTGAAACCCTGTCTCCACTAAAAATACAAAAAATTAGCCTGGTGTGGTGGCACGCGCCTATACTCCCAGCTACTTGGGAGGCTGAGGCAGGAGAACCGCTTGAACCTGGGAGGCAGAGGTTGCAGTGGGCTGAGATCACGCCACTGCACTCCAGCCTGGGCAACAGAGTGAGACCCCATCTCAAAAAAAAACAAAGAACAAACCAAAAAACCATCATTATCCCCATTTTAAAGATGAGGAAAACTGAAGGTCAAAGATGCCAAACAACTTGGGCAAGGCCATGTATATATGTCAGTTTCATGGCTCCAATTCTCACCCCGAATTCTCACTCACTCCCTACCTCCCTGCATACCTTCAGGGAAGGTCAAGAACAACTGAAGGAAATTCCCAGAGTCTGTGCCTTGGGATACTTACTTATATTGGAGTGATTTCCAAAAGTGAATCAAACTGAATTTGACTCTTAAAAACAGGACCTTTTCTAATGACAAAAAGAACACATATTGTTATAGAATATGTGGGGAATACACAAAAATCCCAAAATAAGATAAAATGAACTTGGTTTTCATTAACCGATCTATCTCACAGCAGGTTGGGGTAGAATCCCAGCATAGTCACTGGCCAAAGACAAAGTCTCCACACAGAGCTTAAGACGGCAGGGAGCCAGGAGCAGGGTGTCTTGGACCCACTGTTATGGTCTAGTTGGTCCTGCAGGAGCTCCCAGACTGCTCTGTAGCCCAGGATGGCTGCCAAGGTAGCCTTGGAGGAGCTTCAGCCAGCTCCTCAATCTCCATCATCAGCTCCTCACACCACTCACGTAGAGCCAGCCCAAGGAGGCACTGCACCCATGTTCAAACTGCATGCTTGTACTGTAAATGCAGCTTCCAGACAGCGGCTCCCACCCCCAGCTACTCCGCCATGCCGCTGCCCCTGAGCTCTTTGGAGCCGCCACTGCCACCCCAGTGTGTCAATGGGGCAAGTTGGGGTGAGGAACAAGAATCATTGTCAGAAATCTTAAAGAATCCCTCACTGGCCAGGCACGGTGGCTCTCACCTGTAATCTCAGCACTCTGGGAGTCTGAGGCAGGCGGATCACGAGGTCAGGAGATTGAGATCATCCTGGCCAATGTGGTGAAACCCTGTCTCTACTAAAAATACAAAAATTAACTGGGCATGGTGGCGGGCGCCTGTAATCCCAGCTACTCGGGAGGCTGAGGCAGGAGAATCACTTGAACCCGGGAGTCGGAGGTTGCAGTGAGCCAAGATCGCGCCACTGCACTCCAGCCTGGCGACAGGGTGAAACTCTGTCTCAAAAAAAAAAAAAAAAAAGAATCCCTCACTGTGGCTCCTTCCCCATCCCTCTCCCTAACCTCAGCCCACATCTAAGTGGGGAAGGCAAGTAGCTGTTAGTCATTGTGATGCTCACGGAACACATTCTACATGTGAAGCCATAAGCTGGCAATTTGGGGTTGGGGGACAGTCACAACAAAGGGGAATGACCCAGCCCTTCCCTGTGCTGTGAGGGGCAGCCTGCCAATCTGGAAAGGGGGCTGAACTTAGAGCCAAACAGCCCTCGGTGGGAATGTCACACCATTCCCTTGCTATGTGACCTTGGGCAAGCTATGTAAGCCATTAGTTATCTCCTCTGCAAAATGGGGTAACACCCACCTCCCAGGACTACCGCGACAGGGCAATGACATGCTGTGTGCTAAGTACCTGGCTGGCCGTCATGCACACAGTCAGTGCTAAGTAAAGGATGCTTCTTTCTTACTGCCTCAAAATTGGATCAAGGATATAGGATGCTAGTAAGAAGAAGTACCAGGGAGTCCAGGAGGGCAGGGAACATAATGCATCCCAAAGTGGGGAACACACGAGAAAGGACACAGGAGAATCCCCAAAAAGGAAGGTCTGGGCAAGATGGGTTCCCACTTCTGAGCTATGAAGAAAGAGCTATGGTCCGTCTATGCTCAAGACAGGAAAGAAATGACAATGTCTAATCATCTTTAAAACTCTTTTTTTTTCTAAGATAGAATATCACTCTGTCGCCCAGGCTGGAGTGCAGCGGTACAATTTCAGCTCACTGCAACCTCCACTTCCCAGGTTCAAGCGGTTCTCCTGCCTCAGCCTCCCCAGTAGCTAGGACTACAGACGCGCGCCACCACACGCAGCTAATTTTTGTTATTTTTTGGTAGAGACGGGGTTTCACCATGTTGGCCAGGCTGGTCTCAAACTCCTGAGCTCAGGTGATCTGCCTGCCTCGGCCTTCCAAAGTGCTGGGATTACAGGGTTGAGCCACTGTACCCAGCCTCTTTAAAACTTTTCCTAGGCTTTGGTTATTAAAAAGGGAGCTGAAATAATTTTCATTAAAAGGCCAAATTGCTTTTACTTTCTTTATCCAAATGTAACAGAAGTTCTGTAAAATCCAATACAGCAAATTCCACCCTCTGAGCTCCCATGAGGACAAGAGACAAGACCCAGCTCTGAGTGGAGTCTGGCAGGCGTCTCCAAGCCAGGCTATCAGGTGAGCAGACAGGACAGAGCGACTTCTGCGAAGGGGGCAGCTGAAAATACCCAGCAACGCCGTTGTCAGATGGAAATGAGGTTGGCCTGTGAGCGGTGCTCTACGGTGTCGCTGGCCCTTCCTCCGGAGGCCTTTCTCTGCTCTACGGAAACATGGCCCCTTGCCTTTCCTCCGGCCTCAGCGCTGCTCCTTCTGGTCTCCCTCACTCATTGCTCCACCCTTCTCCTCATCCTCTTAACACAAGGAGACCGAGGACGCAATCCTGGGTCCTTCGCTCTGCCTCCATTTATTCCCACGGTGATCTCACCCAGTATCTTGACTTGAGAGCCCACCAACATGCTGACCGCCTCCCAATTTCTCCTTGCCCATGCTGCTCTCCTGAACTCTTTATACATCACTAACTGCCTCCTTGACTTCCCCACAGTGTGTCCAATAGACACCTCATACCTAACAGGGTCAAACCTGCATTCTTTTAAAAATTATGGTAAAATACATGCAACACAAAATTTACCGTTTTAGCCTTTTTATTTATTTATTTTGAGACGCAGTTTTACTCTGTCACCCAGGCTGGAGTGCATTGGTGCAATCTTGGCTAACTGCAACCTCCACTTCCCGAGTTCAGGTGATTCTTGTGTCTCAGCCTTCCAGGTAGCCGGGATTACAGGCGTGCACCAGCCACCACGCCTGGCTAATTTTTGTATTTTTAGTAGAAATGGGGTTTTGTTATGAGACAAACAGGTCCTGGTAGAAACCGGGTTTTGGACAAACTGGTCTTGAACTCCTGACCTCAAGCGATCCGCCTGTCTCGGTCTCCCAAAGTGCTGGGATTATGGGCATAAGTCATTGTGCTCAGCCTGTTTTAGCCATTTTCAAGTGTATAGTTCAGTAGCATAAAGTATTTCACATTGTTGTGCAACCATCGCCCCCATTCATCTCCAGAACTTTCTCATCATCCCAAACTGAACCCCTGTACCTATAAACAACTCCCTATTCCCCTCTCCTCCCAGCCGCTGGCAACCACCATTCTACTTTCTGCCCTGAGTTTACCTACTCTTAGGCACGTCATATGAGTGGAGTCATACAATATGACTGGCTTAATCCACTTCTCAAGATGTCCTCGAGGGTCATCCATGTTGTAGCATGTGTCGGAATTTCCTGCCTTTTTAAGGCTGAGTAATAATTATATACCACATTTTGTTTATCTATTCATCCATCGATGGGCACTTGGTTTGGTTCCACCTCTTGACTATCGCAAATAAAGTGCTATGGGCATTAGGGAACAAATACCTCTTAAGTCCCTGCTTTTCTTTTTTGGGGGTATATGCCTGGAAGTGGAATTGCTAGACCATATGGTATTTGCTATTTTTAATTGTTTGAGCCACTGCCATCTGTTTTTCATAGCATCTGCACCATTTTACAATCCCTCCATCAGGGCGCAAATGTCACACCTGGACTCTTGATTTACCCCTAAACCTGCCAGTCTTCCCCACCTCAGTTCACGGCAACTCCATCCTTTCAGTTACCAGGCCGAAAACCTTAGAGCAAGCCCTGATCCTTCTCCTCACACCCACATCCAATCCATCTGGAAATCATGTTGACTGTACCTGCAAAATAGATACAGCATCTGGCTACTTCTCACAATACCCCCTGCCCTCTGTATCTGTACTTTTTGTCTCTGGGTTTCTTTGAAACCAGAACTTGAGACTTGGGTGCAGATGGTCTCTTGGGAGGTGGTGCCACGAAGCATGTGGGAGGGAACAGGGAGAGTGAGGCTGGGAAGGAGGGAACGTGCACCTTCAAGGTTGCTGCTCTAGGGAGTGGGGCCTCAGTTCCACCAAGACCTGTGTGTCTCCAAAAGACAGGGGACGGGTCACTTACACCTCAGGTCCTGTCCCCTAGGGGTTGAGGGTGCCCTGAAGCCATCAGCCAGTGATTCCACATGGCTTTGGAGAGGCCCTGCAGGGCCCTAGCTTGTGGTGGGGTCCAATTGGGTCAGTGTGACTCAGAACATCCACCGCAGTGGCGGCTGAAATCAGAAGTGAGGCTGAAGGGATGTGCCATGAGGCACCCCCACTCCAAACCATCCTCCTCTCCCACCTTCCATAACTCACCAGTCTCCCATTTCCACCCTTGTCTCTGCACCCCAGTGATCACTTACAACCCACACAGAACATGGCTGTCCCCGACTCAGAGAAATCCCAGGCTCCCCATCTCACCCAGAACAAAAGCCCAGCTGCCCACAGGGTCCTGTGAGGCCCTGTCCCATCTGGTCCCTGTTATCTCTCTGTCCCTCGTCCCACTTCTCTTTTCCTCATTCACTCCAGGCCAGTCAGCCGGCATGTCATCCTTTCTTAAACCCACTGGGCCCCCACTCCACCTAATGGCCTCTGCCCCAGCCATTGCCACAGTCCAGGATGCCCTTCCCTCAGCCAGCCCAAGCCTCACGCCCTCATCATCAACCCGAATTCTGGACTCAAAGGCCACCTCCTCCAGGAGGTCTTCCTGGCCATCCTGTGTAAAGTGACAGCTGCCCCCCACTGCTGCCACCGCCCAGCCCCTCACTCTCCAGTCTCCTCATCCTGGTCCATTTTCCCCACTGCATCATCACTCGAACATACTGATTCATCTTTCACGTCGTTTCTTGTCTGTCACACTCTGCTGGAAGATACTCTCCGTCGGGGCAAGACTGTTGTCAGTTTTGCTCACGGGTGGATCTCAAGAACCTAAGAGTGCCTGGCACATACTTGAGCTCAACACACATTTGTTGCATGAAATGGATTCTGCACGTACAGACACAGGCTTTTGGAAGCTTCTGACATAATGGGTGCTTTAGGGTATGCCTTACTGAGTTTAAAGCCCTTTCTGAATGCTAAAAGGAAAAAAGATACCTCTGAAGAATGCATTTTGAGGGACACAGAGCGATCGGTAGCGGGAGGCAGGTGAGATTCACCAGGCTTCCAGCTCATGCCTAATAACACTTCCTGCAGGATGGAGGTGAGGTGAGCAGTGGTTGTTCACATTGAGCCCGAGGCTGATCTAGTTACACGGATAGTGGAATTACAGCCTCGTGTATCCAACACCTACAGCAATAACACCCACCTGGGTGCTCCAGGTGCAGCCCTGCCCATCACGACCAGGTGGGACTGCTGTCTGAGCCTTTCAGCCACTTCATACTCCACTACCCTCCCCAGCTCTGGTGGTCCAGGGCTGCCCCGGGTTGCTAAGAATACTCGGCAGGTCATTCCCCCCATCACACAGGGAGAGCAGCAGGTGTGCAGGAAGGATCCCATGCTTTGGAGCCTGGTGGACCCAAGTTCAAATTCCAGCTCACCATTTCCACCTGGGAAAATCCCCTGGACCTCTCAGAGCCTCAGTCTCTTGAGGCTATTTCTCTATGAAATCAGGCTATGCAGCTTACAACGGAGTTGTTCTGAGCTGGAAGGAGAATGCTCTGTACTGCAGATGCTGATTCCCTCCAGCCTTTGTCCACAAAGCCTGTTTCGGAAAATGGACCAAGCCCATCTCACTGCTTACCTTGCTCAACAGCATCTTCAATAATCTTCTGGTGCAAGTTCCAGGCCCTCTGGTCAACGATTATGGCAACTTCCTTCTCCAAGGCCTGCAGGAAGGCGGCCAGAGCAACAGCTCCTGGTGGGCCGTCTGTCTCTTCTGGAGGCTCATGATTAAAATGTGTGGGGAACCCAGTGGTGATGAGCACTGAGTGGGCATGGGACAGCGAGAGAGAGGCCTTCAGCAGCTCATCTTTACAGAGCAGGTGCCCAATCCCCCGGTTCCCTGAAATGACAAAAATAAAATAGAATGTAAAAGTAACTATATTTTTAAAATTGTTTTTATGTATGTATGTATGTATGTATGTATGTATGTATTTATTTATTTATGATAGGGTTTTGCTCTGTCATCCAGGCTGGAAGGCAGTGGCGCAATCACAGCTCACTGCAGCCTCGAACTCCTGGGCTCAAGTGATCCTCCCGCCTCACCCTCCTGAATAGCTGGGTTACAGGCACGCGCCACTACACCCTGCTAATTTTTTTGGCATTTTTAAAAAAGACAAGACCTTGCTATGTTGCCCAGGCTGGTCTCAAACTCCCAGGCTCAAGCAATCTTCCCACCTTGGCCTCCCAAAGTGCTGGGATTACAGGCGTGAGCCACCGCGCCCAGCCAAAAGTGATTATTTTTAAAGTAGAAACTTTATAGTAAGAGTAGTTTGGGTTTTTAGTTCGTTTGCTTTGTTTTTATGAGGGCTGTGGCAGAGACTGCAAATTGTTCACCACAGTGTATTCTACCCCCGCCCCCTGACCCCAGCAGCGAAGGAGAGAGGGGTAAATGGCCGAGGAGCCTCCCTTCAGTCAGGTGTGGCCACGAGATTGGGTCCTCTCTACTGGATCGTGACGGAAGTGACGCATGCCACCGCTGGGCCTGGCATGCACCTCCCACATGCACCTCCAAGCTCGTTCCCTTTTCCTGGCGGCTGGAGTATTGACAGCCAGAACCTCCTGGGGGTCACAGGATGTAACGGCAGACCTGCAGGGTCCCTGAGTGACTGAGTGGAGCAGATCCCCTTCCTGCTGACCCAGGACACTCACCCTGGAAGACCTACCCTGGCCTGCTATGTGAGAAAGGAACACACTTCTGCTGTATTTGAGCAAAGCATCCCGGGGCTTCTAGGTTACAGCACTCTAGCAAACCCTAACTAATACAGGGAAAATATAAGAGGGAAGGGAAATCGTACTGTCTTAGTTGGGGATTCCCTCATAGAAGACCCTGACACAAAGACCTGGGCACAAGTATTTCAGTGGGAGGTGATTCCAGGAAATGCAAGTGAGAAGATGGGGAAAGCGGAAAAAAAACCAGTAAAGGATTGTGAGTGAGCAAGTTAACTTCAAAGGCAACTGGGGCCCAGCGCAGCTTGAGATTCTCTAAGAAACCGTGGGGTCCTCGGAAGACAGGGAGACTGGGCATTTACCCACCTGCCTATTAGGGCGTTGAGCCCTCTGCACTACCAGGCTGTGCCTGCTGTGATGAGGGACAGAGGGGCGTCCTCAGATAGAGCAGAGAGACCCAAGCCTATGGTAAGAGGCTGTCGTGCTGGAAGCCGCCCATAATTCTATGCAGGTGAACCCAGGCAGCCCAGAGGATACGAGTGGGGAAGCTGTGGTGTGTGCTACAGATGCCCACCAGTGGCCGCCAAGCCAGGCAGCCGCCCTCATGAGGTCCCATTGTGCCTTTGTCTACATTCAGGTCACCTCAGAGCAAAACGGTGCATGCGAAGGCAGAGTGGGACACAGAACTTCCACTCTGGCGGTGGCCGAAATCAGCAGTGGACTGAAGGGACGTGAGAGGACGCTAGCTTATAGTTGAGGTGCCTGGAGAATATGAAAGACATGGGGTTGGCTGGGTGGGGTGGCTCACGCCTGTAATCCCAGCACTTTGGGAGGCCGAGGCGGGTGGATCATGAGGTCAAGAGTTCAAGACCAGCCTGACCAACACAGTGAAACCCTATCTCTACTAAAAATACAAAAATTAGTCAGGCATGGTGGCAGGTGCCTGTAATCTCAGCTACTTGGGAGGCTGAGGCAGGAGAATCGCTTCAACTCGGGAGGTGGAGGTTGCAGTGAGCCGAGATCGTACCACTGCACACTCCAGCCTGGGCGACAGAGCAAGACTCTGTCTCAAAAAAAAAAAAAAAAAAGAAGACATGGGGTTTGGATTTCTGTTATGGAGGAACCGTTCCTGACTTAGGACAGGGAAAATTGCATTCCAGTCCAGGTGCTGGCATATCGTAGCTGTGTGACCTTGGCCTCACCCCTTGACTTCTCTGAGCCTCAGTTTTCCCACATGGAGAATGGGAGGTAGACCAGGTGTAGGAGGGTCACAGGGACATGGCCCATCACACAGTGTGCTGGGAGGAGTGGACACTGGAGCAGTGCTGTCTGGAGGGTGATTTCTGTCTTAGATTTGTGCATTCCACTGGAGCCAGCGAGTCACTTCTCGTGCCCACTATTCCTAACAAAGTCATCATGGGCCTGTTTACAAACTTAGTAATAAGGATGTTCATCACAGCATTGTTTATGGTATTAAATAACAGCATATTAATCAAACAGTGGAACATTTGTAAAATAAAATTTTAGGTCTGGCACGGTGAGTCACATCTGTAATCCCAGCACTTTGGGAGGCTGAGGCGGATGGATCACCTGATCCATCACCTGATCTATGGTCAGGAGCTCGAAACCAGCCTGGCCAACATGGCGAAACCCCGTCTCTACAAAAATACAAAAATTAGCCGGGCATGGTGGTGCGCACCTGTAATCCCAGCTACTCAGGAGGCTGAGGCAGGAGAATCACTTGACAACTTGGGAGGCGGAGGCCGCAGCAAGCTGAGATTGTACCACTGCACTCCAGCCTGGGTAACAGAGCAAGACTCTGTCTCAAAAAAAGGATGGGGAGGGGGCAAGGAGAAGAATAACGACATTTTTAAAGAAAAAAATTGGGATGTAACCTACTTCCTAGGGCGTGGTGAGCACCAAAGGGGAGAAGAGGAAAGTGAGAACTTGGTCAACTGTAAATTGGTCAATACATTTATGATGATTTTATTATCAGTGCAAAAATCATTACTATAAACCCTATATCCCTTCATATTCCCCAGGCACCTCAAATGCAAGCCAACATCCTCTCAAAAATGACTGAGTGGGTCTATTATTATGCCCAGTGAGTAATGCTCAATACGCTGTTATGAATCTTCTATCTGCTTATTTAATATAGTGGGGATCAAAAGCATCTGTTGTTCTTGAGGATTAAAGACGGTCCTTAACAGATGACATCAACACATCCAACAGTTGTAAATCTGCCTCCCCCAGCCTCATCCTTCAAGCTTCGTCTTGCAGTCTGCACAGCATTGATGGGTGGCGTTTTTGGCTGACCTCTTAGCTCGTTTTATTAAGCAATGGGTGCACCACGTCTGCGATAAATTTACTTCCCAATTACTTTTTTTTTTTAATCTGAGCTAATGGTAGAGTTAATAATTCATCTTCCCTCATGACTCTGTGCTAAATGGAGAGCCATCGGCTTGGGTAAGAATGTTCGTGAAGGAGAAGTTATGGCAAAAATTTTAAAAATATATCCACCCAGAGCACCAGGAGCGGTGGCTCATGCCTGTAATCTCAACACTTTGGGAGACTGAGGAGGGAGGATTGTTGGAACCCAGGGGTTCAAGACCAGCCTGGGCAACACAAGGAGACCCCATCTCTACAAAAAAAATTAAAAATTAGCCCAGCATGGTGGTGTGCACCCGTAGTGCCAGGTACTCGGGAGGCTGAGGTGGGAGAGTACCTTGAGCCCTGGAGAGTGAGGCTGCAGTGATCTGTGATTACACCACTGTACTCCAGCCTGGAGGACAGAACAAGAGCCTGTTTCAAAAAAAAAAAAAAAAAAAAAAAAAAAATCCAGCTGGGCGCAGTGGCTCACACCTGTAATCCCAGCACTTTGGGAGGCTGAGGTGGGCAGATTGCATGAGGCCAGGAGTTTGAGACAAGCCTGGCCAACATGGTGAAACCCCAGCTCTACTAAAATTACAAAAATTAGCCAGACATGGTGGCACATGCCTGTAATCCCAGCTACGTTGAGAGGCTGAGGCACGAGAACTGCTTGAACCCAGGAGGTGGCGGTTGCAATGAGCCAAGATCACACCACTGCACTCTAGCCTGGGCAACAGGGTGAGATTATGTCTCAAAAGAAAAAAAAAATCCACCCGTGGATCAACTATGTAAGATACTTTATGTATACACAGTCATGAGCATAACCTATGAGGTGTATCTGTGGTGGGTTTATATCCTTAATTTACTATAGGATTATATGTAAAGGAAACCACATTCTCTACAGAATGAACGAATGAATGAACAACCTAACAGAAGACAAACAGGCAAAGAGCTATGTCCAGTGGTTCAGCAAGAAATTTAGTTACTACAGATGCCCCTGTCATTGGAAGACAACTTTTGCTCCTAGGCCCAGGAGAGAGAATCAGACATTTCTCTCCCTGCCTCTCTCCCTCCCTTTGTTCCTTCCTTGCTTCCGAATGAGACATTTCCCTTCTTTCCTTCCTTCCTTCCTTGAGAATCAGACATTTCCCTCCCTCTCTCCCTTCCTTCCAGAATCAGACATCTTCCTTCCTTCCTTCCTGCCTTCCTTCCCTCCAGAATCAGACATCTTCCTTCCTTCCTTCCTTCCCTCCAGAATCAGACATCTTCCTTCCTTCCTTCCTTCCTTCCTTCCTTCCCTCCAGAATCAGACATCTTCCTTCCTTCCTTCCTGCCTTCCTTCCTCCCTTCCAGAATCAGACTCCTTCCTTTCTTCCAGAATCAGACTCCTTCCTTGCTTCCTTCCTTCCTTCCTCCCTCCCTCTCTCTCTCTTTCTTTCTTTCACAGGGTATTGCTCTATTGCCCAGGCTGGAGTGCAGTGATGCAATCATGGCTCACTGCAGCTTCAACTTCCTGAACTCAAGCAATCTGCACACCTCAACCTCCCCAGTAGCTGGGACCATAGGCGTGTGACACCACCACATCTAGCTAATTTTTATTATTATTATTTTTTTACAGACAGGCTCTCTCTACATTGCCCAGGCTGGTCTTGAACTCCTGACCTCAAGTGATCCTCCCACCTTGGCCTCCCAAGAATTAGGTATTTCTAGGGCTGGTCTGCACTGTCAGATTCGTGACAGTGCTGGCCAGCAGGGGAAGGTCCCAGCCTGTCTGTTTTGGGGCTCTGCCTAGCTGCCATAGGCTTCAAACTGGTGCTGGAATCAGTCCTGTCTGGGCCCTGGGAGTCCGGCCCAGACAGCTGACCGCTGCTTTGCAGGCTGGCCTCACTGCTCAGCTCTCCACCGAGGTCGGCCACCACGGATCCAGGTAGCTACCTGGATCTCCCCACCGGCCCACCTGACTCTGGGGAATGAGTGTCAGGTGGGCCGGTGGGGAGGCCACATATGCCTTCTCCTCTCCAGTCATTCCAGGTGCCATGGGTGGTTTGTACCCCGGCTTTAGGAGCGTGGCCCATGAGAAGGTCCAGAAGACGGACGGGGGTGTGAACCAGGAGTCACTGGAGCACTCTTTCAACTGCCCAGGAAAGACTGTGACTTACCGTTTATACTCAGATTCTAATTTAGGTGACATTTATAAATCATGGGCTTGAAGTCAGAAGACATGGGTTCAAGTTCTGCCCTGACCACCTACTAGGTATGTGGACTTTGGCAAGTCTCTGCACCTTATCTGCCTCAGTTTCCTCACCTGTTAAATGAAGTTAATCATAGCTGCCTCCACGTAGAGTCATTGGGAGAATTTAATAAGATGAAACACGTAAATGCTTGCAGCCTGTTGCCTGGCACAGTACAACTTGGTAGGTGACACCATTAATCTTATTACGCATCACAACCCAGAGAGGCAGGCATAATTGTTATCACTCCTGTTATGCTGATGAGGAAACTGAGGTATGGTCTACACCGTAATTCTCTCATGAGTGTTTGCCAACGAAGGGATTTACCACACACAATGGCAGGTGAAACTGCAGTCTCTGCTGGCCACCTGGGATTAGAAATTCAGCCCTTAAATGAACACACAGCAGGAAGTTAAAAGCCCCTCAACCAGCTTTCGGCAAACCTCTTTCTAATTGGAATCAGCAGGGCCGGGCCTGGTGGCTCATGCCTGTAATCCCAACACTTTGGGAGGCTGGGGTGGGCAGACCACTTGAGCTCAGGAGTTTGAGACCAGCCTGGGTAACATGGCAAAACCCCGTCTCTACTAAAAATACAACAACAAATTAGCCAGGTATGGTGGTGCCAGCCTGTAGTTTCAGCTACTCAGGAGGCTGAGGTGCGAGGATTGCTTGAGCCTAGGAGGTGGAGGTTACAGTGAGCCAAGATCGCATCACTGCACTCCAGCCTGGGCAACAGAGTGAGATCTTGTCAATAAAAAAAAAAATAAAATAAAATAAAGTAAAATAATAAAATAAAATAAAATAAATAAAATAAAATTAAAATAAAATAAAATAAAATACTAATTGGAATCAGCAGGTCCCCTATGGGATCCCACCAGCCCTCTCTCATGTACAGAAGGCCAGTGGCTCCAAAGACACAGAAGGGCTATCCTTCCCCTGAGATGCATTATACAATATATAAGTTGACTGCAAACTGTTGTGAGGCTGTGGCTGTAGGGTCCTGCCCCACTGGAATCCCCAGAGAAGTAATCCTGCCCCCACCACGATCCCTGCTGTCCAGTATACAAATAATCTATTCCATGCCCAACCCCAGGGCAATGGCACAAAAGGGGGAGATTAAGGACATTATTAAATCCATAGAGGACAGGCTGGGTGGCTCATGCCTGTAGTCCCAGCACTTTGGGAGGCCGAGGTGGGAAAATCACTTGAGCCCAGGAGTTCAAGACCAACCTGGGCAACACAGTGAGACACCACGCCCCCATCTCTAAATAATAATAATAAACTACATAAATAACTTTTTTTAAACGGTGGCAGTTGCCTACCTAGAAACCATTCTCTCTTTTTTTCTTACCTACCTAACCCCATCTGCTTCTGGCTGGCAACATGGACAGCAAATAAACTCAACGAACTTCCTCACGTTTACTGTTACAGTTTAGAACAACAAGAAAAAGCCAAAAACAACTGGGTGTGGTAGCTTATGCCTGCAATCCCAGCACTTTGGGAGGCTGAGATGGGTGGATTACCTGAGGTCAGGAGTTTGAGACCAGCCTGGCCAACATGGTGAAACCTCGACTCTACTAAAAATACAAAAATTAGCTGGGTGGGGTGGCACGTGCCTGTAGTCCTAGCTACTCAGGAGGCTGAGGCAGGAGAATCACTTGAATCCGGGACGTGGAGGTTGCAGTGAATCGAGACTGCACCACCACACTCCAGCCTGGGCGACAGAGCGGGACTCCATTTCAAAAAAAAAAAAAAAAAAAGAAAGAAAAGAAAGAAAAAGCCATAAGGAAGAAAGCAAGGTTGGACACGGTGGCTCACGCCTGTAAACCCAGCACTTTGGGAGGCCAAGGTGGGCGGATCATGAGGTCAGGAGTTTAAGACCACCCTGGCCAACATGGTGTGAAATCCTGTCTCAGCTAAAAATACAAAAATTAGCCGGGTGTGGTGGAGCACACCTGTAATCCCAGCTACTCAGGAGGCTGAGACAGGAAAGTCACTTAAACCTGGGAGGCAGAGGTTGTAGTGAGCCGGGATCACGCCATTGCTCCAGCCTGGGCAATAGAGTGAGACTCTGTCTCAAAAAAAAAAAGAAAAAAAAAGAAAGAAAAGAAAAGAAAGAGAAAAAAAAAGAAAAGAAAAGAAAGAAAAAAAAGAAAGAGGAAGAAAGAAAGAAAAAGAAAGCAAGCAAAAATCACTCATAATAGCACTACCTAGAGACCATCAATGTCAGTATTTTGGTGTATTTAATTCTAGTCTTTTTGAGATTTATATGCACTATCAACATTTAAAAAATCATCCTGTGGATACATTATGCATCCCGCCTTTTTCACTGAAAATTACGTCAGCGGTGAGTTTCTCCAGGTGCAAATGTGTTGTTTCTTACCTGGGTCTATGCCGATCATAGACTCCAGTTCTCTGATCTTCTGAGAAGCGGAGACTGACGCGATGCTGTAGTGCAGAGGATCTTGGGAAATGTGATGGACCTCTGGAATTCTCTCTGGGGTGACACAACCAGCTGGAGCCTTTGCATCCTTCAGGTCAGTCATAACTGTGCAGCCTGGGATGCTAGCAAAAGCCAGTGGGGTCTCTAAAACACACAACGGGAGGGTCTGAGCCCAGCCACTTCATCAAGTCCAGCCTACCCTCATCTAGCCCACTGTTGATAGGCAATATAGCACCTGGCCATCAACTCAGCCTAAGCACTCCCTGTACCACCTGCTGGCCCCAAGGTCAGAATAAGCTGGTTTATGGCTACATCAAGTTCCACTTAAAACAGTTGCCTCTCATCTCTAGGAAAGCAGAGTTGAAAAGAAGTGAGATACAGCCACAGCTATAGCTAGAGCTCTAGGCAATTCCATCAATTTAACCCATGGATATCAGGAAGTATTTACTGGATTCTTAAAATTCATGAAGCCATCTTGCTTTGCTTTCCAGCAAACGTTAGGTTTGGAACCCTCTGTGAGCATCATTTCTATTTTTCCTTATGGCATCGTTTCTATTTTTCCTTATGGCACTTACATTTTGCTTTATGTTGATTTTATTCTTTAAAGACTCTCCCTTGTTAGATTTCAGGCAATGTGAAACACTCTAGCATAGTTATTAAGAACTGGTTTTAGCATTGTGAATATACTTGAATTTGAGATGACTTTATTCTTTTTTTTTTTTTTGAGACAGAGTCTTGCTGTGTCACCAAGGCTGGAGTGCAGTGGTACGATCTTGGCTCACTGCAACCTCCACCTCCTGGGTTCAAGCGACTCTCCTGCCTCAGCCTCCTGAGTAGCTGGGATTACAGGCACCTGCCACCACACCTGGCTAATTTTTGTATTTTTAGTAGAGACGGGGTTTTACCATGTTATCCAGGCTGGTCTCAAACTCCTGACCTCAGGTGATCGCCCACCTTGACCTCCCAAAGTGTTGGGATTACAGGCGTGAGCCACCACGCCCAGCCCTACTTTTTTCTTTTTTTTTTTTTTTGAGACGGAGTCTCGCTCTGTCACCCAGGCTGGAGTGCAGTGGCGCAATCTCGGCTCACTGCAAGCTCCGCCTCCCGGGTTCCCGCCATTCTTCTGCCTCAGCCTCTCCAAGTAGCTGGGACTACAGGCGCCCGCCACCATGCCCGGCTAATTTGTATTTTTAGTAGAGACGGCGTTTCACTGTGGTCTCGATCTTCTGACCTCGCGATCCGCCCGCCTCGGCCTCCCAAAGTGCTGGGATTACAAGCGTGAGCCACCGTGCCCGGCCGACTTTATTCTTTAAACCTGTTTCTTTGACTGTAAAGTAATGATAATGCCTCATGTGACTATTGTCAGAACAAAACTGGAAAATGTACATAAAAGTGTTTAGCAGGCCGGGCGCGGTAGCTCACGGCTGTAATCCCAACACTTTGGGAGGCCAAGGAGGGTGGATCACCTGAGGTCAGGAGTTCAAGACCAGCCGGGGCAACATGGTGAAACCTTGTCTCTACTAAAAATACAAAAATTAGCCCAGCTTGGTGGTGTGCCTGTAATCCCAGCTACTTGGGAGGCTGAGGTGGAAGAATTACTTGAACCTGGGAGGCAGCAGCTGCAGTGAGTTGAGATCACGTCACTGCACTCCAGCCTAGGCAACAGAGCAAGACCTCATCTCAAAAAAAAAAAAGTGTTTAGCATACTCATGTGGTTTAAAAAAGTAAAAAAAAATAAATTTTTAAAAAGTGTTCAGCAAAGTGCTTGTTTCAGAGTAAGCCCTCAATGATGGTTTGCATAATTGAACAAGCACTATATATATATATATATATATATATATTTTTTTTTTTTTTTTTTTTTTTTTTTTTTTTTTTTTTGAAACAGAGCCTTGCTCTGTCTCCCAGGTTGGAGTGCAGTGGTGCGATCTCGGCTCACTGCAACCTCTGCCTCCCGAGTTCAAGCAATTCTCCTGTCTCAGCCTCCTGAGTAGCTTGGATTATAGGCGTGCACCACTACACCTGGCTAATTTTTGTATTTTTAGTAGAGACAGGGTTTTGCCATGTTGGGCAGGCTGGCTTGAACTCCTGACCTCAGGTGATCCTCCTGTCTTAGCCTCCCAGAGTGCTGGGATTACAGGCGTGAGCCACCGCGCCCAGCCTCATATATATATATTTTTTAAAGACATAAGGCCTTGCTCTGTTGCCCGGGCTGGAGTACAGTGGTGCAACACAGCTCACTGCGGCCTCAAACTCCTGGGCTCAAGCAAGCCTCCTGCCTCAGCCTACCACAGTGCTGGGATTACAGGCATGAGCCACGGAGCCCGGCCTGAACCACGTAGTATCTTACTCATTCTTAGTTTCTTGTGCCTGGCTCTTTAAGTGCTTAATACCATACTATTTACCTCTTCTGCCTTCCTCAGTATCATTATTATCCTTGAGTACTCATCTCTACTCAGCTGTATGCTCCTGGAGAAGAGCGACCATTGCTCATTCATCTCAGGATCCCACAGAGTGCCTTGCACATAATAGGTGTTCAACAAATGCAGATGTGAATTGAGTAAATAAATCTTGGATTTCACAGAAACAATAAAGTTTCTTTTTTTTTTTTTTTTTTGAGACAGAGTCTCGCTCTATCACCCAGGCTGGAGTGCAGTGGTGCGAGCTCAGCTCACTGCAACCTCTGCCTCCGGGGTTCAAGCAATTCTTAGCCTCCCAAGTAGCTGGGATTATAGGTGTGTGCCACTACACCTGGCTAATTTCTGTATTTTTAGTAGAGACGGGGTTTCACCATGTTGGCCAAGCTGGTCTTGAATTCCTGACCTCAAGAGATCCGACCACCTCAGCCTCCCAAAGTGCTGGGATTATAGGCGTGAGCCACCACACTTGGCTTAAAGTTTCATATTTAATAGAAATCCAGAGTCAGCCAGCACTTCAAAATAAAAATCTGACCGATACATAACTTTTAGATTTGATGTGTAAGGGGAAGAAGTCATGAATCTGATGAATGTAATCATCACTTGTCTGTGTTTTGGATGGCACCTAAAACTGGTCACTCCAAAGCCAGGTAGACGTCAGAACAGTCAGCTCAGAGCATGACACCGGGTTTTGCCTCCATCAGTTGTGAGGTCTGCAGCAAATAATCTATTGCTAATCAAAGTTTAAATACTGAAGTTCAAGGTAGGCATGGTGGCTCACGACTATAATCCCAGCACTTTGGGAAGCTGAGGTGGGAGGATCGCTTGAGACCAGGAGTTCAAGACCAGCTTGGGCAACATAGTGAGACCCCATCTCTACAAAAATTTAAAAATTCGCTGGACATGATGGTGCATGCCTGTAGTCTAGCTACTCCAGAGGCTAAGGTAGGAGGATTGCTTGAGCCTAGGAGGTCAAGGCTACAGTGAGCTGTGATCGTGCCACTGCACTCAGCCTGGGTGACAGAGCAAGACCTTGTCCCAAAAAAAAAAAAAAAAAAAAAAAGGAATTTGAGAATGATTCAAGATTGTCCCTGTCTGATGTCATTTGTTCTCATCTACGATCAACTGTGCTGTCGCTGTCAGAACTAAAGGGCTGGAACATGCCATGCTGGGGTGCCCACAGCAGTGAGATCTCCTCTGCAGGGCACCTGCCACAGCCGATGGTGGGAAAGCGGTGAGGCCACTGGGCTGGGGGACGTTTACTGCACATGGGTGTGTGTGTCTACACACATGCCCACACACACACTCAGAAAAGACCATGAGCGCCCAGAGGAACTCCATCCTGTCCCATGGAGCACTGTACTCCTGAGGCCTGGGTGCATGCCTGGCACACAGCAGGTTGTCAACACAGTACTTAAATAAACGAACGAATGGAATCCTGTGGATCTTGGCAGCCATGCCTCATCACCACATTAGGGATGGTCTTTCCCTCGCATGAGGCCATTCTGATAGCTGAACTCTCCTGAATGCTTTAAAAATAAATTAAAGTAACACTAGATTCTGTGCTTACAGCGCAAGTGTGGCTGGCCTGGCCAGAATTTTCCAGTGTCCATGACCATGGTCTGCAATAGCTGTTATTTTTCATGTTTCTGTCACCTTCCTATCTTACTGAGAGCTCGGGAGGGCGCCCTCGTGTGTCTCTTCATTGTAATATCACCTAGGCCTTGGAAAAAATGTACTGCTGCTGGCCTTGTTTATAATCACCTTGCAAATACCACGGGAAATGACTTGTTCAGTTATATTTCTTGGCTTCACCTTTGTTTTCAAGGCCCCACCAATCTCCAAAATGTCTCAGAAAGCCAAGCTAAAGGTTAGTCCTCCTGCTAGAATGGGCTGGGATGCTTCAGCAGATAAAGATATATATTTAATCAAAACGGCTGAAGCAGTGGTTCATGCCTGTTATCCCTATGACTCAGGAGGCTGGGGCAGGAGAATCACTTGAGCCTAGAACTTTGAGACCAGTCTGGACATTGTAGCAAGACCCCATCTCTACAAAAAATTTCTAAAAATTGTTTGATATGGTGGCGTATGCCTGTAGTCCCAGCTACCTGGGAGGCTGAGATGGGAGGATCACTTGACCCCAGAGGTTTGAGGCTGCAGTGAGCTATGATGATGCCACTGAACTCAAGCGTGGGCAATAGAGTGAGACCCTGTCAAAGAAAGAAACAAAGACAAGACAAGACAAGGCAAGACAAGACAAGAAAAGAAGGAAGGGAGAGAGAGAAAGAAAGAAGAAGGAATGGAAGGAAGGAAGGAAGGAAGGAAGGAAGGAAGGAAGGAAGGAAGGAAGGAAGGAGGGAGGGAGGGAGGGAGGGAGGGAAGGAAGGAAGGAAGGAAAGGAAGGAAATATATTTAATCAAAACATATTTGAGGCTGGACACGGTGGCTCATGCCTGCAATCCAAGCATTTTGGGAGGCCGAGGTGGGAGGATCACTTGAGGCCAGGAGTTCGAGACCAGTGTGGCCAACATGGCAAAACCTCGTCTCTACTAAAAATACGAAAATTAGCCAGGTGTGGTGGCATGCACCTGTAATTCCAGCTACTTGGGAGGCTGAGGCACGTATCCCTTGCTTGAGCCCAGGAGGCGGAGGCTGCAGTGAGCTGAGATCGTGCCACTGCACTCCAGCCTGGGCGACAGAGTGAGACTGTGTCTCAAAAAAACCAAAAAACCAAGAACAACAAAAAAATTGAGTTGTAAGACAAAGTGCTCTGGTAAGGAGATCTAGCCCTGGGATTAAAAGAAGGAAACCAGGCCAGGCATGATGACTCACATCTGTAATTCCAGCACTGTGGGAGGCCAAGGTGTGCAGATCACGAGGTCAGGAGATCGAGACCATCCTGGCCAACATGGTGAAACCCTGTCTCTACTAAAAATACAAAAATTAGCTGGGCTTGCTGGCATGTGCTTGTAATCCCAGCTACTCAGGAGGCTGAGACTGAAGAATTGCTTGAACTAGGGAGTTGGATGTTGCAGCGAGCCGAGATTGCACCACAGCACTCTAGCCTGGCGACAGAGTGAGACTCTGTCTCAATAAATAAATAAATAAATAAATAAATAAATAAATAAATAAATAAAAGGAGACCAGAGAGAGATTCACTGTAGTTGTAGGCCTCTGTTTTGTGTTTTGTTTTATGGCTTTATTTTTAAATCACTGTACTGCGAGAATATGCTTTCAAGAAGTAGACCCCACTGGCCTCCATCCTAGGGCAGAGCGATTGCCCCGTTATCCCCCAACGTACCGCAGCTGCTGACAGCTCCGAGACTGGTCAGCGGAGAAGGCCAGAACACTGGAACCTCCCCTGGGGGACATACCACGGCATCCCCATAGGCAGGTTTGGAAAGCTCTTTGATTCCCAACAGTTCTGCAGATGGAAAAGGAAAATGTAATTCCCTCAGCAGGGAGCATCCAATTAGAACTGGTTTAGTAGTTTATGGTTCTTTCTCTAAAAAAGAAACACAAGTTGCAGGATTGTTGTAAATGGTATTTGAGGAAGAGGTGAAGGAGAATAGGGACTGAGGCTTTGACAACTCAGGGTACTCTATAATTTACAGTCCATGTGGAGTGCTGGTTTCAGAACACAGAATCTCAAACTGCGTGGCGTGATTTCTGGAAGGATCCTTGGGTGCGTTGATCCTAGCACTCTCATTGTGCAGATTGCTACCAAAGCCAGCCTTGGGGGGTTGATGTTGGTCCAGGCTGGGTCACATCTCATGCACCTAACCTCAGCTGCTTGACTACCAGCAGCAACCTAATCCCGAAGACAGCAAAGATGGATGTGCTGGGCCCAATCCATCCCCGCTAATGATAAAACTCCTCAGCAGACACCACCCTGGTGGGTGGTCCTGAATCATCCTCATGTGATGAAGCTAGCAAGTGCTGATTGCATTTTCACAAAAGGCTAGGTTCTGCCTAATGTTGTTGGTTATGCAGCTGAGCAAGTTCAGGTTATACCAAACTTGGACCCTCATCCAAGGCCCAGTCTCAAACTCTCATCAGGCCCTCTAAGAGGCCTGCACAGCGTCTTGATATTGGCTCTTCATCTTGGATCTGTTCACTCACTCTCAGGTTGAGTTAATACGCTGGGGATCAATGGATTTCAGCTCAAATTAACATATGGAACAAAGCCATCTCCTACCCAAATATACCAATGAATAGCAGCCCAGATTAGAAGTTACTTTGAGCTCAAATCTCTGGACAAAGAGCCCTGCTGTCACCTTTGGCCTCCCCCAACCCCAGATTCATTGGAAGTTCATAGGAGCTTTACCTTTATCAAAGATCCCCAGTGGGTGAGCGTGTAGAGAAAAAAACTCTACCTAAATGGTGTGTTTCCTCTGTGCTCACACCACAGTAACAGTCATCAACACAGAAGACCCCTGTGACCAAATTTGTAGGGGTTTCTCCCCACCATCAAGCAGGAGGCACCAGCTGGGTACCCTCCAATTCCATTCCACCTGGAGATAGCATCAGAACCCATGGACTGGGGGCTCAGTCCCCAGGGCCAGCCCCCTACAGACACCAGTTGCAAGTCCGGGCCTCCAGAACTTCTGACCAACTGGCCTCCAGTTTGACTAACCCTCTTTGGGTGTGATTAAACCCAAACTCTTTGAGTTTGATTAATTTCCTGGAGCAGCTCACAGACCTTGAGGAAACATTTACTTTTGTTTACCAGTTTATTATAAAAAATATTGCAGACCAGGTGCGGTGGCTCATACCTGTAATCCCAGCACTTTGGGAGGCCAAGATGGGCAGACCACTTGAGGCCAGGAGTTCAAGACCAGCCCGGCCTAACATGGCAAAACCCCATCTCTACTAAAAATACAAAAATTAGCTGGGCATGATGGTGGGCGCCTGTAATCCCAGCTACTTGGGAGGCTGAGGCAGGAGAATCGCTGGAACCCAGGAGACGGAGGTTGCAGTGAGCTGAGATTGCAACACTGCACTCCAGCCTGGGCGACAAAGGGAAACTGTGTCTCAAAAATAAACAAATTAATTAATTAAATAAAATAAAATAAGGGATATTGCAAAGGATACAGACAAAGAGATGCCCAGGGCAAGGTGTGGGGGAAGGGGTGCGGAGCTTCCATGCCCTCCCTAGGCACCACCCTCTAGGAACCTACATGTGTTCAGCTATGTAGAAGCTCACTGAAGCCTATCCTCTTGGGGTTTTACAGAGGCTTCATTACATGAGCATGATTGATTAAACCAACAGCCGTGGGTAATCAGCTTGACCTTTAGCCCCTCTTTCCTCCCTGGAGGTTGGGAGGAGGGGTGGAGCTGAAAGTCCCAACCCTCTAATCCTACCTTAGTCTTTCCGGTGACCAGCCCCACCCTGAACCTATCAGACAAAATACAGCATTTTGGAGGTTCTAAGAATTTTCAGAGTTATGAGCCAGGAATTGTGGACAAAACCCAATATATATATTCATTATATATATATATATTTTTTCCTATATATATATATATATTATTAAGCCTCGGTAAAAACCCAAAAGGATATGATATATGTAAACTTACACCACAGTGAGACTGGCTATTCTGCCAAGGGTGGCACCTTTAAACCTGAGGGGCATCTGTAAGCCCAGCCCTGATATAGCTGCCGGAGCCTTTGAGCCTTGTTCACGGCCTTTGCCCCTGGAGACCCCTGATAAAAACAAAGACAAGCCGTGGGAGCTTAGGAATGTGGCAAGCTCCTGTCTGCTTCTCGGGCCCAACTCCGAGAGAGGCTGTCAGGATCATGGGCAAGTGCGAGAGACACTGACCTGGGTCGCCGATGTGAACAGGTTGCCCCTGCTCATCCCCGAGGGAGCAGCAGGCCCGCACCAGCCTTTCTAGCTTGTCCTTGGGAATGGGCCTCATCGTGACCACCAGAGGGCAGCAGAAGCCAGCATGGGTAACACAAGGCACTGTTGTCTGACCAAAAAAAAAAAAAAAAATCAAGTGAAAATGTTAAAAAATGAAATTAGCACAGATTCAAGCTCTGAGCACCAGAGTTCAAGGCAGCTAAATGAAGGAGGAGTAGCTGTTATAGAAATTAGCTTCTATTTTTATGTGACATAGAGAGAGGGAGTTTGCTGCTAATTACTGGTTTAAAATAGGGAATCTTAACTTTTTGTGTGCCACGGACCCCTTTGGTAGACTAGTACAGCTGTGGACCCCTGGTCAAAATAATGCTTTTAACTGCATACAAGAAAATGCACAGGATTCCAAAGGAAACCAATTATCCTGCAAGCACAGTTATCAAATAATAGAAAAATGTGGCCAGGCACGGTGACTCACACCTGTAATCCCAGCACTTGGGAAGCCGAGGCGGGCGGATCACAAGGTCGGGAGTTCAAGACCAGCCTGGCCAGCATGGTAAAACCCTATCTCTATCAATAATACAAAGTTCGCCGGGCATGGTGGCACGCGCCTGTAGTCCCAGCTGCTCGGGAGACTGAGGCAGGGGAATTGCTTGAACCCAAGAGGCGGAGGTTGCAGTGAGCCAAAAATCACACCATTGCACTCCAGCCTGAGTGACAGAGCAAGACTCCATCTCAAAGAAAAAAAGGAAAAATGTGAGACAATATGCATGCTTCCTCAGTAGCAGCCTAAGAAACAAGATGCTAGTTCTACAATCATCGTAACTTTGAAGTAGTGATCAGTATGTAGGATATTTTTGAAACATCAGGAAGAACTCTAACGTGATGTGAAGATATCTGTGATTTCCGTTGCCAGCCATGAAGTCACAGGGTCTGCTGATATGACAGCCATTTGCTGCCTACATTCATAATTGAAGGAAATGCTAAATGTGAGTTGAGGTTATGAAAATAAAATTGAGGATGGGCAGTGGTTCATGCCTGTAATACCAGCACTTTGGGAGGCCAAGAAGGTTGGATCGCTTGAGCCCAGAAGTTCAAGACCAGCCTGGGCAATACAGCGAAACCCTATCTCTACCAAAAAAAACCCCAAAAAACAAAAAACCATAAATTAGCTGGGTGTGCTGGCGCATGCCTATAGTCCCAGCTACTCGGGAGGCTGAGATGGGAGGATCTCTTGAGCCCAGGAGGTTGAGGCTGCAGTGAGCTGTGACTGTGCCACTGCACCACTCCAGCCTGGGCAACTGAGCAAGAACTGTCAAAAATAAAAATAAAATAAAGAAAGGAGGGAGGGAAGAAGGGAAAAGAAAAACGTACTTTTTTTCCCATCCAATATCATAGAGCCTCTGAATTTCTCTAGGGACTGCAAGGGCCATGGACCACAGGTAAACAGCCTCTGGTGAATCACAGGCAGAGGGAGGCAAGGGAGAACATCACAGGAGGAGCTGGTGTTCACTCTGCCTCCTGAATCCACACCAGCGACAAGCCTGTCTCCAGACCCCATGGAGCACGGCCTGGTATCTCCTGCCTTAACAGATGTTGCCCGGTTTGATCTGTGTGACTTTTATTAGTGTTTCGCTCCCCCATCCCACCTCCTGAATGGTTTCTGGTGCCTGCAAGAAAGCTTATGAAAGATTTAGGACACGGCCAGGACTGTAATCCACTGTGACAGTCTTGGCCACCACCTAAAGAGCTTGCTATCACCACCCTGGCGGCAGCAAGATGGAACCTCGGTGTGGCTGCCAACAGTGTCTGCATAATAGCACCCAGGAGAGGGGACGTGCTGGAGCCACCGGCAGAGCCAGGCAGTGCTCCCCAAGGCTGAGACACATCCCGTCTGGGGGTGGCCAGTGGAATCCCAGATGGCTGTCTGGCCATCTCTCCCTGGAGCCCAGAGGCAGAGGTGTCAATATTAGACTGAAAGCTATTTGATAAGCATCGGGATCAGTCAGACCGTGTTGAGCACTTACTATGGGCACTTACTTGCACCTTTGTAGGCAACAAACAGTTGCCATATCAGCAGACCCTGTGACTGCAAAGCATCATTTAATTTTCACATCTCTGCTATTGACATTGTACAGATGGGAGCCAGGAGTTCCGGGTTCCCATCTGGCTTTGGGACTTGGGAAGTCCTTTTGTCTCTTTAGACCTCGGTTTCCTCATCTAAAATGAGAATCTGCATGTGACGAGCCACGGGGCCCCTCTCAGCTCCCACCTCCTACAAAGGGTGGTGTGTTCCAGAGCCAGAGCCTGCTGTGGGTGCCCGCCAGCAGCTGGGGTCCCATCCCCACCCTTCCCTAGCTTCAAGAGAACCACTGGGGCACACACTTCACCCATGAGGGCAGAACAGACTATGGGCAGCTTTGTTTCTGATCGGAGGCAGCTGGGGCCTCTCTGGCAGGAGCCCAAACCAAGACATTTTAATAAATGTCCCAGAGTCCAAGACAAAATCTCTGATTCAAGTCCTCCATAAATAAAGAAACCTGGAGCCTGGCTGTTTATGCTGGCTGACCACTGATGGAGCAGAGTGAACTCTCGGACTTTACCAACAGATGTCCAGGAAGGGTCTGTGGAACCAGGGAATCGAGTGCACTCACCTTGACAAGTAGAGGCTGGAAGAGGCACAGCAGGCATGTCCCAGAGACGCCGGCTGTGCTGTGTTTGCGACTGCCAGAGGCCACCTCCGGCCAAGAACATGACCCGGCTTTCTGGACAGAGATCTAACCCAGGAGCTACTGCCTGGCCGAGGCTCTGCCACAAATCCCTGGGTATTGAGAGAGCCAGGCTCATTCCCCCTGGCTGAGGCTCACCCAAGTCAGGGAGGATTTTTAAAAATCTCACTGAGGTGCCTGAAGTTAAAGGAGCCAGAGAAATCCCCAGCAGGTTTGGTTTATGGCACTGAACCATGAATATGGGCCACACTGGGTGCTCACAGCAGTCCCAGAGGTGAGTGGGACTGAGGCTGGCTCAGAGAGATTGATCATTTCTCCTGGGTTGCACAGCTAGAAAGTGGCTGAGCTGGGGCTGGAGCTTAGGTTTTCCACCTCCCGTGCCCATGTTCTCCCCGCCCCAGGAATTGTAAGTTGATCTGCATTTTCAGGCCATTCTGCCCTTGTGGGTTGTGGGCTGTGTCCCTACCTTGTATGCACCCGCCTGGCTGTGACCTGCTGGGTCTCTTCTGGGGAGCCCCGCTTTCTCCAAGGCGTCCTCCAGGGAGAAGCTGCAGCCCAGGAGGAAGGCCACCATGTCCTTCAGCTGCTCCGAGTACTGCTCCAGCGAAGCCAGGCTGCCGGTGCAGACACCAAACTCGTATTTCCAGAACTGGGGATGGCTCATCCTGGGGACATAAGGGGAAAGCTGGCAGGGCCCCAGACTCTCACTGTGGCCCCTGATAATACATTATAGAAGGACAGCGGAGAGAGAAGAGGATGTCTAGTGCTGAAATTTCCAGCCCTGGCACCAGGGTAGGGAGCATAGTTTTCAGCAGGGGGCCTTGCTGGCATCCTTCAAATGTCCCCAGATCGGAAACGATTAAATCAGCATGTATAGAACGCACCCCCACCTCCCACCCAGCGTGTCTCCTATACCCGCAATCCAAAACAAGCCAAACCACCGAGAAAAGTAAATGGTGGCCGGGCACGGTGGCTCATGCCTGTAATCCCAGCACTTTGGGAAGCCAAGGCGGGCAGGTCACCTGAACTCCGGAGTTCAAGACAAGCCTGGGCAACAAGGTGAAACCCCTTCTACACTAAAAATACAAAAATTAGCCAGGCATGGTGGCACACAGCTGTAATCTCAGCTACTCAGGAGGCTGAAGCAGGAGAATCGCTTGAACCTGGGAGGTGGAGGTTGTAGCCAGCCGAGATCGCACCACTGCACTATTCCAGCCTGGGCAACAGAGTGAGACTGTCTCAAAAAAAAAAAAAAAAAGAAGAAAAGTAAATGGTGGCCTCTCTGCTATGGAGGTAGGGCCAGTAGCCCAAAGGGGACAGAGAACATGTGTCTTGGGGAACCTCTCAGTGCCAGTAGTGGGTGAGGCCTTTCTCTTCCCTTAGAGGAAACTCTTCTGTAGGGATGAAAGATTTCTTTGGTTACAAGCTCATTCTTTACCCACTCCAAACTCTTTTACTGATCCGTGCCTCCACGCCAGGCACATGCTGGGTGATGGGGCTAGAGTAATGGAGAGGACACTGTCTCGGTCTTTTTTTCTTTTTTTTAATGTTTTTTATTTATTTATTTATTTATTTATTTATTATTTGTTTATTTTTTGAGACGGAGTCTCACTCTGGCGCCCAGCCTGGAGTGCAGTGGTGCGATCTCGGCTCACTGCAACCTCCGGCTCCCAGGTTCAAGTGATTCTCCCACCTCAGCCTCCCAAATAGCTGAGATTATAGGCCTGCGCCACCATGCCCAGCTAATTTTTGTATTTTTAGTAGAGACAGGGTTTCACCATGTTGGCCAGGCTGGTCTCGAACTCCTGATCTCAGGTGATCTGCCCTCCTCGGCCTCCCAAAGTGCTGGGATTACAGGTGTGGGCCACCGCGCCCATCCCATCCCAGCGTTTAAAGAGCTTGTAATC
Source organism: Symphalangus syndactylus (assembly GCF_028878055.3). Lineage (NCBI taxonomy): Eukaryota > Metazoa > Chordata > Mammalia > Primates > Hylobatidae > Symphalangus > Symphalangus syndactylus. Next base: position 25,878,101 of record NC_072430.2, read on the forward strand.
CTAATTGATAGGTGAGACTTCATTGAAAACAGATACTGGCAATACACAGCAGTGAATGTCAACTGTCTAGGTAGAGTGACACAGAGCAGGGAGAAATCAATTCTCTTCCACAAAGGAGTTAGGTGCTGAGTCTTGAGGCATGAATAGGAGTTTGCCAGTTGGGCAAAGAAGAAGGCATACCCAGGCAGAGGAAGTGGCATGTGGAAAGCCCACTGGGGGATGTGCTCTAGGAGTCTCCAAGTTGGCAGCACAGGAGGCACCGGGGAAAAATGTAAAGAAACAATTGTGGGCCCAGATGGGGTCTCCAAAGGACCTTCCCGTCCTAAAATGATCATGACAGAATGTTCCTGGGGAGTTTTCTGTCTCGGGAGCTGGTTGGGGATGACTGGAGTATCAGAGGTCAGGGGAGAAACTCAGCTGGGGCCAGGTCACCATGGGTCTTGAGATCAGGCTGAGGTCCAAGCCATAAGAAGATGCTGAAGAATTTTACTTTATTTTACATGTATATTTTTTGAGACAGGGTCTTGCCCTGTTGCCCAGGCTGGAGTGCAGTGACATGATCTCAGCTCACTGCAGCCTCAACCTCCTGGTCTCAAGCAATCCTCCTCAGCCTCCCGAGTAGCTGGGACCACAGATGTGCACCGCTATGCCCAGTTAATTTTTTAAAAAAATTTTGCAGAGACCAGGTCTTCCCTATGTTGCCCAGGCTGGTCTCAAACTCCTGGGGTCAAGCCATCCTCCTGCCTCAGCCTCCCAAAGTACTGGGATTACAGGCATGAACCACAGCACCCAGTCTGAAGGAGTTTTAAGAGGAGAGCCACGTAATCGGGTTTAGCATTAGAAAGTCACTCTGCTGGGAAAGCAGATGATGACAAGGTGGGGGAAGAAAGGATGAGACTAGGGCTAGGCCAGGGAAGATGCCAGTCTGTGCTGGTGCCCTAGGAAGGCAGACTCGCGGGAGAGGTACCCCGACCCAGCATCAGTGGGGCCATTTACTAGATACGTTCTAGTTTAAAAGCCTGGGAGAATAGACATAATATCTCTGTCCCTGGGTGTTGGTAATGCAAGTGTTTTTTATTTTCTTCTTAATCCTGTGCAGGCGGGTTTCTGGCTTGGGCGATGGAGTGGACAGATGGCAGAGCCAGTGGGATTTCTCCAGGGCTGGACTTTCTCCATGATCCCAAAGATCTTAGCCAGGACAGGGGCCAGGTGATAGGGGAAGGGGTCAGAACGGTGGGGAGGGCAGCTTTTTCCTGAGCAACAGTCACGAGTGAGGTTCTGTGCCAGGCACTGTGAAGGTCCCTGAGGCTGGACAGAGAGGTCCTGGATGACAGAGACACCTGGATACAGCACCGGGACACTCCCAAGCTTTAACCCACAGTAACCCAAGCTTTTTACCTGGTCTCTGAGATAGCACCTTGAGTGGGCAGCATCCACTTTTCTGGCTCACTCTGGCCCAGCAGGGGCAGAGGACCAGTGTTGGCCTGGCAGAATCTTTCAAAAGCTGGAGCAAGGGACCTGGGCAGGACCACCAGGCTGGCTGGTCGGAGCTCTGGGTATGGTGGGAGAAGGGAAAAATGTATAGTCAGCTGTTTCTCGGCAGACACTTTCTGATTTTTTTTTTTTTTGAGGCGGAGTTTTGCTCTTGTTGCCCAGGCTGGAGTGCAATGGCACAATCTTGGCTCACTGCAACCTCCACCTCAGCAATTCTCCTGCCTCAGTCCCCCCGAGTAGCTGGGATCACAGGCGTCTGCCACCATGCCTGGCTAATTGTTTGTATTTTTAGTAGAGACTAAAAATATACATGGGATATTTGTTGGCCCATGTTGGGCCAACTGGTCCATGTTGGACAGGATGGTCTTGAACTCCTGACCTCAGGTGATCCACCCACCTCAGCCTCCCAAAGTGCTGGGTTAAGGGCATGAGCCATTGCACCCGGCCCCCTTCTGATTTTTTTAAAGTGGCAAGGTCTTGCTATTCAAGGCTGGCCTTGAATTCCTGGACTCAAGTGACCCTCTGGCTTCAGCCTGCCAAGTAGCTGGAACTACAGGTGCACACTATCCATACCCAACTTCTAATGTAATTTTTTTTTTTTTTTTTTTTTTGAGACAGAGTCTCACTTTGTCACCCAGGCTAGAGTGCACTGGCTTGATCTTGGCTCACTGCAATCTGTGCCTCCTGGGTTCAAGTGATTCTCATGCCTCAGCCTCCCAAGTAGCTGGGACTATAGGTGTGCACCACTGTGCCCAGCTAATTTTTGTATTTTTAGTAGAGATGGGGTTTCACTAGGGTGGCCAGGTTGGTCTCAAACACCTGGGCTCAAGTGATCTGCCTGTCTTGGCCTCCCAAAGTGCTGGGCTTACAGGCGTGAGCCACTGCGACTGGCCTAATGTAAATTTTGATTGAAGCATTACCTACCCTCAAAAAAGTGTACACCACCCTGCAGGGAAGGACACGGGCCTGGCTAGTTTTGCTACCTGCTAATTGCAGAGCCCCACTCAAAAAAGTGTAGGTAATGCTTCAATCAAACACACACAAACCTATAGCTTGGTGAATTGCCATGAAATGAATGCACCCATGTAACCAGCATCCAGATCAAGGAACAAGAGCCAACCATCCTGACTTCTATCACCACATACGACTTTTGCCTGTTCTTGGACTTCATAGAATAAAATCACACACTATGTGTCTTTTAAGTCTAGCTTCTCTCACTCAACAATATATTGTGAGATTCATTCATATCGTTGCATTTAACAATAGTTCATTCTCACTGCTGCCTAGTATATGCGTGCAATGAGGATTTACCCAATCCTATTGCTGATGGACATCTGAGTAGTTTCCAATTTGGGGTTATGACAAATGGTGCTGCCATGAACATTTTAATGCCACAAACATGCATTTTGGAGTGCATCAATGTGCATTTCTGGGGCGGTAAGTTATACACATGTGCAACTTTACCAGATACTGCCAAGCAGTTTTCCACAATGGTTGTGCCAATTGACACTTGCATCAGTGGTATGTGGGCATCTCCAATACTTCATATTACCTATCTTTTTCCTTTTAGCCATTCTTGTTGGTGGGTAGTGGTATCTATCAGCTTGTGGTTTTCATTTGCATTGTCTAGGCTGCTAGTGTGGCTGACTGCCTTTTCATATGTCTTATTGGCCATTTGGGTATCTTTGTGGGGGGCAGCCTGAGCTGGCTCACAATGTTCACAGAGCTACAGGAGAAGACCTCCTACTCCACGCTGTAGCCTCCTCTGGGGGCAGCCAGCCTTCCTCTGCAATGGAAGTCCTTTGGCTTTGGTGGTAAAACACACCTGGGCTTGAATCCTGATCCTGTCTCTGACCAGCTGTGTGACCCTGGGCTGTGGCTTTGCATGTCTCAGCCTCAGCTTCCCCATCTATAAGATGGCAGCAGGCCGGGCGTGGTGGCTCACGCTTGTAATCCCAGCACTTTGGGAGGCCGAGGCGGGCGGATCACGAGGTCAGGAGATCGAGACCATGGTGATAACCCCGTCTCTACTAAAAATACAAAAAAAAAATTAGCCGGGCGTGGTGGTGGGCGCCTGTAGTCCCAGCTACTTGGAGAGGCTGAGGCAGGAGAATGGTGTGAACCCGGGAGGCGGAGCTTGCAGTGAGCCGAGATTGCGCCACTGCACTCCAGCCTGGGCGACAGAGCGAGACTCCGTCTCAAAAAAAAAAAAAAAAAAAAAGATGGCAGCAACCATACCTACCTCCAAGAGACCTCAGGGAGGTAACGTATGTAAGTTATTGAGCACCTCGGTGTTCAGGAAGCAGGGACTAAAGTTACTGTTCAATGAAATCCTGTGTAGATGTTTAAAATTATGGTTACAGAAGAAATACATAATGATTATGTTAAAAGATATTTGTGATGTGTCATTCAAGGAACTATACTAGATAATGAAACAACGTGTTGGACATATTCTCTTTTTTATAAAATCAGTGAGTGAAAGAACTAGAAGGAAAGGGGAGGGAAGAGTGGAAAGGACTGTGTCTTGTAATTTGAGTGCCAGCTCAGCCGCAATACAATAGAACACCAGGTAGGCATCTAAGGTTTTTGGCCGTAGTCCCTGACTCCCAGACAGCTCTTCTGGACTCACCCAGGGCCTGGGGGATCTCACCACCCTGCAGGGAAGGACACAGGCCTGGCTGGTTTTGCTACCAACTAATTGCAGAGCCCCACGGCCTTGAGCGAACATAGGCAGTTGCCAGGGAGTGGTTACAGCAGCACTTGGGCAAGACCCAGTGCTGTGCTGGCTTCAGTCTGGTCCAGCACAGTCACAGTGGTGGTGGCTACAGGGGTGATTGTGTCATTCCACCCCCAGCTTTAGGTGGCTCAAAACAGAGAGAGAGAGAGAGACTCTTTGGGAGAACGTAAGGGAAGAGAACAAGAGTCTCTGCCTGGTAAACCAGAGAATTCTCCTAGATCTTGTCCAAGACCATCAAAGCCGTACCTGTACTGAGTCTGCAAGAATGACGGAGTTACTGGGCTTGAGGTGCCCCCTAAAGCAGAAACAGCTTAGATCACAACACCCAAATCCTTTCAAATAACTGGAAAGCCTTCCCAAAACAGAGGACTACAAATAAGCCCAGATAGTGAAGACTACAATAAATACCTAACCCTTGAATGCGCAGACACCAAAGAACATCTACTAGAACTAGAAGGAAAGACATTACAAGTTAATCACGGTTGTCTCCAGGTGACAGAGCTGTGCATGCTTGTCATTCGCTTCTCTGTGCTTTTCTCAATATTCTAAAATTAAGACCATCCCAAAGAAAAACATAATTATGTTCTATTGGGCCGGGCGTGGTGGCTCACACCTGTAATCCCAGCACTTTGGGAAGCCGAGGTTGGCGGATCACTTGAGGTCAGAAGTTCGAGACCAGCCTGGCCAACATGGTGAAACCCCATCTCTACTAAAAATACAAAAATTAGCCAGGCATGGTGGCGAGTGCCTGTAATCTCAACTACTCGGGAGGCTGAGACAGGAGAATCGCTTGAACCTGGGAGATGGAGGCTGCAGTGAGCCGAATCACGCCACTGCACTCCAGCCTGGGTGACAGAGCAAGAATCTGTCTCAAAAAAGAATAATTATTATGCTCTATTGGAGAAACACCCTTGAGGACAATTGCCCTGTCAGATTTGCTCTATCAAGCCATGTCCCTTTCTCTCCTACAATAATCTTGTTGGCTAATATTTACTGAGTGCTTTTTATGTGCCGGGCTCCCCATGCCAAGTCATTTGCACAAGTAATTATATTTTATAGATGAGGGGAACGAGGCTCAGAGAGATGAAATGACTTTCCCAGGGTCACACAGCTGCTGCATGGCACAGCCAGCATTTAAACCTGGGAGGGGTGCCTGCGAGCTCGCCTCACTTCATCACAGAGTGGCCTCCGCTGGGCTGCAGGTATTGGGTTTCCCTAGGAGGGGAGTGCCGTCCTCCATGGGGACTGGGGAGTGAAACAGATGCAACCATCTGCTGGGAATGTCCAGGACCGGCTCCTGTTCAAATCGCAGTGCCCAGAGCTCATTATCACAGTCGCTACAGTGCCTGCCAATGCTACAAGCAGACTTTCCAAATGAGGACACGTGAGACGCCCCCAGCTGCCGAAAGCCCAAGGAACCTGATGCCGGTCTCAAGCAAGCCCAGCACGGCTCCGAAAGTGATCTGGAGCGAGGTGGGAGGGGATTTGGCTGGCTTAGAGGCCTCCCACTCCCTACTCACCCGCTTCTTACTGCCAAAGCCCCTTGTGAGAACAAACCGGATTTTTTTTTTTTTTTTTGAGACGGAGTCTCATTCTGTCGCCCAGGCTAGAGTGCAGTGGCACAATCTCGGCTCACTTCAAGCTCCACCTCCAGGGTTCAAGCAATTCCCCTGCCTCAGCCTCCCGAGTAGCTGGGATTAGAGGCAATGCCACCACAGCTGGCTAATTTTTTTTGTATTTTTAGTAGAGACAGGGTTTCACCATGTTGGGCAGACTGATCTTGAACTCCTGACCTCAGGCAGTCCGCCGGCCTCGGCCTCCAAAAGTGCTGGGATTACAGGTGTGAGCCACCACACCCAGCACAAATTGTGTTTTTAATACAATAAATCAGGATGGTATGTGCACAAAACTTCGTTTCCTTTTTTTTTTTTCTTGAGACATAGTTTCGCTCTTGTCGCCCAGGCTGGAGTGCAATGGTGAGATCTCAGCTCACTGCAACCTCCGCCTTCTGGGTTCAAGTGCTTCTCCTGCCTCAGCATCCCAAGTAACTGGGACTACAGGTGCATATCACCACACTCAGCTAATTTTTGTATTTTTAGTAGAGATGGGATTTCTCCATGTTGGCCGGGCTGGTCTTGAATGCCTGACCTCAGGTGATCCACTCACCTTGGCATCTCAAAGTGCTGGGATTACAGGCGTGCGCCACCGCACCCGGCCCTTTGTTTCCTTTTTAATTAAATGAACTTTGCAGGTTTTGTTTTGGTTTTGTTCATCTTCACAGCTGGAGATGAATAGAAAAGTCCCCAAGTTGTCCCCATTAATAACAGGACACAGAATAGAAGCCTTCATGGTCTCTTTCTGGAGAGAATGGTGGACTCTGGAGGCCTCACCTTATTGGAGGATACTTTATGGTCTCATGTGATTTGTGCATCCCCCAGCTGCCTTGGGGTCCATGGAAGGCAGTGACACTTTTCTTTGTAGATAAACTGAGTGATTTCTCTGAGTCCTTTTACCTCAAAATAATTTTTTTTAACTTAATGACAAGAAAGAGGAAAAAACACCCTTTAACATTTCTAATCTGAATGAAAGCCCCCAGAAGACAGCTCCAAGCTGGAGTTTTCCAGCTGTTTGGTAAAATGAGCTTCTCTCCTTGAGGTGCATTTCACAGCAGTGGGGAACAGCTCAGGTGTCCCTCCCGACAGTCCCACTGGGAAGGTTCTGCTGCTACTTTCATTGCGTAGGTGAGGCTTAGAAAGGTCACAGTTTGCTAGTAAGGAGCGAAGCTGGGACTCACACTCAGGCTGTCTCCCTCCAGGCTCCAAGGCCCTGGCTGCTCTGCTCTGTTGCCTCCCCAGGGCCCTAGCAAGCAGTCGACAACCTGGGGTTAAGCTGGTGTTCGCTGCTCGTATATAACGGGTTGCTGTAGACTAATACCTTGGTGGCTCTCTATGTATATATTAGGTAGTGCAAAGGTAATTGCAATTTTTGCCATTACTTTTATTAAAAAATGGCAAAAATTGCAACTGCTTTTGCACCAATTTATATAAACTATGCTCCCCAGTATTCACACCCCACTGTAGCCCCTTCCCCATTGACTCTGGCCTTGGCCGTGTGATTTGCTTTGGCCAATGGGACATTAGTAAGTGTGATGCAAGCAGAGGCTTGGTATGCGTTTGGGCATTAGGACTTATTCTCTTGGAATCTGTCTCATGGTGTCCCATGTAAAGAAGTTTGGCGACCATTATTGAAGAGGCTTCGTGGAGAAGAAATGTTCAGCCAGTCTCAGATGTTCCAGCCATCCCACTGGATGCCAGACATGTCAGGAAGAAGCCATCTTGGATGGTCTATCCCCAACAGACACCACATGGAGCAGAAGAAGCTCCCTGCTAAGACCAGCCTTGATTGCAGAATTGTGAGATTAATGGTTTTAAGCCACTAAGTTTAAGAGTGCTTTGTTGGGCTGGGTGCGGTGGCTCACACCTATAATTCCAGCACTTTGGGAGGCCAAGGTGGGTGGATCACGAGGTCAGGAGATGGAGATCATCCTGGCTAACATGGTGAAACCCCGTCTCTACTAAAAATACAAAAAATTAGCTGGGCGTGGTGGCGGGTGCCTGTAGTCCCAGCTACTGGGAGGCTGAGGCAGGAGAATGGCATGAACCCCAATCCGGGAGGCAGAGCTTGCAGTGAGCCCAGATCGCGTCACTGCACTCCAGCCTGGGCGACAGAGCGAGACTCTGTCTCAACAACAACAAAAAAGAGTGCTTTGTTATACAACAGTTAACTCTGTTAGCCCATACACAGCAACAGAGGCCAGGCATATTAATAAACTAAAGGAAAATGGTCTTGCTCTAGTACTTTAGACAGTGCTGATGGTTTTTCCTTGGGCACTTATACCATAACCAGAAGAGTCTTTTTTAATGTGAAATTTTGCCTGGACTTAGGTCAATGACAAATTTGGTATCTGTTTTCTCTTGCAGGAACTTTTAGAGCCTTCAGTGTCACTCCCAGGAGACAGTAGGGAGATGGGTGCCACCCAGAGAATAAGACCAGTCAAGGGTAGGAATAATTGGTCTGAATCAAAATCTGATTAAACTGCAGTGTAACCTGGGGGCACTTTTCCCGGAAGGGACAACCCTTTTCATCACCTGCTGGTGGTTCTCCATATGAGGCTGAGGTGATCAAATAGAACTGGGTGTCGTTAGACCCATCTGATGGGTTTCCGCACCTTGAGTCTAATCCAAGGTTCCAGTTTCTTCCAGGAAGTTAAGTAGTGACCAGAGCTAATGTCATTCTGCTCTTACTTTCTGTTTCCTATGCAGAATCCAGAAGTCTCAGGAGTCTGTGGGCCCTACACAGCTGGTATTTCCCAGGAATTTTCTTTCTTTCCTTTTTTTTTTTTTTTAACTATCTGGCACCACTTACCCTCAGCCATGCTGGATGTATTTCTGATGTTTGGTTTCTTTTGTAGAATCAAACTCCTTATGGCAGAGGGAAGGCGGGATCTCAGGTGGAGTGTGAAGGGCATCATGTCAACTTGAATAAGTAGCAGAGAATCTGGGTGAGGAGAGGAAAGGGAATTAGAAAGGTGGCACCCTGAAGGCAGCAGATTCAGCCTCACATAGCTTCACATACCACATCATAACCTACCCTTTCCCGGCCCTGTTCCTGGGCCTGCCTTGCGGTGGGCATTGTTTGGAACCCATTCTCCCCTTTGTCACATCTCAGTTTCTGATAAGAAATTCCTAACGCAAACTTCCCTGCGCCCCTCCCTTGGCCTGGAACATCCCCCTTCCCTTCCCTAACAGCTTTCCATTCCTCGGGAGCTGCAGAGTCTTCTCCAAAAGGCTGGTGCTGGGCTCCTTGGCCAGGAGTCATCGTGGCCTATTATTCTACTTGACTCTGAACTCCCTTCTCTCCCTAGGGCCTCGAAGGCAGGGACACATGTGAGACTTCTTCCACAGGTTCCAGAGCACCTATCACAGCCTATGCACATAGCACATGCCCAAAATACACACGATCAAATGAACAGACGAATGAACACTACCACAATTGCAAGTGAAATAAGAGGCCGAGTTTCTGTCAACATGTGACTTCCGTTATTTAGATTTAGGTTTCTAGAAGGTATAGGGACTTTGTGTTTTCTTCTTTGTGCTTCCCCTAACCCCACTCTAGGCACAGTGCCTTATACAATCTTTGGTGAGTAAATAGATATTGTAGATTTTTAAAAGTAGAATGTGTTTTTTAAAACACAATTAAAAGTTAAAAATATGATTTTTAAAAAATAGAGGTGGTCTCAAATCTCTAGGAAATTGTGCTCAGAAAGGAATCCTATAAGTTGACTTCTTTTTTGTTTGTTTGTTTTTCTTGAGGCAGAGTCTCGCCACTCTGTCTCCCAGGCTGGAGTACTGTGGCGTGATCACAGCTCAGTGCAACTTCTACCTCCTGGCTTCAAGAGATTCTCATGCCTCAGCCACCTGAATATCTGGGATTACAGGTATGTACCATGACACCTGGCTTGTTTTTGTATTTTTAGCAGAGGCGAGGTTTCATCATGTTGACCAGGCTGGTCTCAAACTCTTGGCCTCAAGTGATCAGCCCACCTTGGCCTCTCAAAGTGCTGGGATTACAGGCATGAGCCACCACACCTGGCCTAAATTGACTTCTTATGCTATAAAAAAAGAGGTTTTAGCCAGGTGTGGTGGCTCACGCCTGTAATCCCAGCACTTTGAGAGGCTGAGGCAGGAGGATTGCTTGAGGCCAGGAGTTCAAGACATGCCCAGGCAACATGGTAAAAACCCATGTCTACCAAAAAAAAAAAAACAAAAAACCAGGCATGGTATTGCATGCCTGTAGTCCTAGCTACTTGGGAGGTTGAGGTGGAAGGATCACTTGATCCCAGGAGGTCAAGGCTGCAGTGAATCAAGATCACCCCACTGCACTCCAGCCTGGGCAACAGAATGAGATCTGTCTCAAAAAAAAAAAGGTTTTATTATGTCAACAAAATCTAGAGCTAGATAACCACATTGTGTTGGTCTCTAAAGCATAGCCAAGGTCCTTTTCATCCAAATATACCCAGTACCTAGCATAGTGGCACAAAGGTGGGAGTTCAGTAAGTGTTTGTTGAATGACTAGCTGACTGCAGAACGAATGAAAGCAGGATTCAAGGACAGTGCCCATAGTGAGGATTCTGGACAAGCCTGACTTTCCACAATTCTTTCTATCTAAAGAGAAGAACTCAGTGGAATTCCAAACCACCAATTTATGTTTTCAACTCTAATCTCCTAGACAGAAAATAATGTAAACCCCAGGGCCATTTTAACAAAGAATTTGAGATTGCATGAAATCTCCAGCCAACAAAACAAAAAGAATATTGCTTTGGAAGAAGGAGAGATGTACTTAGATCCAACAGTGAGTACTTTAATAGCTGTGGGAACAAAGTGCCATGGGGACACAGGGGAGGGAACACTTAGTCCCCGCGGGCTGGGGGGAGGGGGTGCTGGGAGGAGTCAGGTGAGATAGGATTCCATTGCCCAGTGGAAGATTCTGAGGCTTAAAGCAGCTGCTTTGGCAGGTCAGGCCTGGGCTTGCCTAATGCCTGGGCCTGGCAAGCCTGACCCCCTTAGCCAAGCAACTGAGCTACCAGCCAGAGTCCTGAATGTCTGTGGTGTTCCCCAGGGTCACTGCACACTGCAGAGAGGACCTAGCACCTCTGCCTGGCACACAGCAAAGGCCAAAGAGAGAAGCTTTCCATAACCTTGTGGGGAATAGCAGCCACCCCTCTGATAACCGTCCTCATTTGCCCAAACCCACTGCAATGGGCCACCCCACAGGTACCTCCACCCACCCTCATTATTACTCTAGACGGCAGCAGGTACAAGCTGTGTGCTGTTTTGCAAATACATTTTAGCCAGGAGACCAAAGTCTGAGGGTTATTGCCTTCTCTTTCCTTTATTTATGTACTGTTTTAATGTAAATGTAAGTTGATTCTAGGTTGCTTTCCTGGCCTGGAGAGAAATGAGTGTTGCCAGAAATCCTGCCCTGTGAAATGCATGCTGGGAGTGTGCCAGGCACCCCAGTGTCACCCACTGTGCATGCTGGGAGGGAAAGAAGGCTGACAGCCCCTACCTTACAGAGTTGTCCCTTTGAAGGCAGGGTTAAACAGGGTGTAACTTGGCTCCTGCAAAGTAAAAAAAAAAAAAAAATGCCTTCAATATACACCAATCAGAGAATGCCCACTCACAGTAAATGATAGCAACTACCACCATATATGGGGACCCACAGTGTGCCAGGACCATGCTAGGGCCTTTACGTACATCATCTGTTAGTTTGTCACTATAGTCCCACACAGAAAAAAGGCATTGTTAATCCTATTACAGACAGAGACTGAGGTCCAAGGAGCTCAAAGAAGCTACCTAATAATAAAGCAGGTCTAAGTTCATGTTTGTTTGATCACTATTTACCTTTCTATATGTATGAATCTATGTATGTATCCATCCATCCAACCATCCACCCATTCATCCATCCATCCACCCATCCATTCATCCATCCACCCACCCCTCCATCCATCCACCCATTCATTCATCCATCCATCCATCCATCCATCCATCCATCCATCCATCCATCCATTCATCCATTCATCCATCCACCTATCCATCCATCCATCCACCCATTCATTCATCCATCCATCTCTCCACCCATCCATCCATCCATCCATCCATCCATCCATCCATCCACCCATTCATTCATCCATCCATCCATCCATCCATCCATCCATCCATCCACCCATTCATTCATCCATCCATCCATCCACTCATTCCTCCATCCATCTATCCACCCATACATCCATCCATCCATCCATCCATCCATCTATCCATCCACCCATTCATTCATCCATCCATCCATCCACTCATTCATCCATCCATCTATCCACCCATCCATCCATCCACCCATTCATTCATCCATCCATCTATCCATCCATCCATCCATCCATCCATCCATCCATCCATCCACCCACCCACCCACCCATTCATCCATCCATCCATCCATCCATCCATCCATCCATCCATCCACCCATTCATTCATCCATCCATCTATCTACCCATCCATCCATCTATCCATCTACCCATTCATTCATCCATCTATTTATCCATCCATCCATCCATCTATCCATCCATCCATCCACCCATTCATGCATCCATCCATCCATCCATCCATCCATCCATCCATCCATCCACCCATTCATTCATCCATCTATCCATTCACCCAGCCATCCATCCATTCACCCAGCCATTCATCCATTCACCCACCCACCCATTTTGTGGTGTTAGGAATCATATCCTCAGTATATTTTAAAAATAACTGGGACCTTCCCACTATCCCCAACAAGGTGATTTCAGGGCCAGAGCCTCTTCAGCCCATATGTTTTTAGGGACTGAATCCTGAACTTCTCAGACTTTCTATCGGGGCACTGGGGAACCCACTGATGCATGGCCCAGGTATCTTGTTTTCCTGAGTGGTCTTCCTCTAGAAGTGAGGTGAGATGGGATCCAATCAGTGAGCCCTGGCTAGAATCCAAAAAGCTACGTTTCTACTCTGAGCTCTCTCTTTTCTCTTTAGAGAACAAACTATCAAACCCAGAAACATCATTCCCTAACATCAAATATATCAGAGAGGAGCCCCACAGACAGTCAACCCCTAGCCAGATCTGACAAACCCCAAACTTCAGTGTGAAAATATCTCATGTATGCTTGTCACAGATTTCTGAAATTCCACCTTTAGAAAGTAATTTCTCTGTTTACCCAAGCAATCCAATCCTAGGACTGTATCCTACAGATGTGCTCAAACAGTGATGAAATGACTGAGTACACAGCCGCACTGTTTGTAATAGAACTGATTTAGAAACAGGCCAGGCACAGTGGCTCATGGCTGTAATCCCAGCACTTTGAGAGGCCAAGGTGGGAGGATCGCTGGACCCCAGCAGTTTGAGATCAGCCTAGGCAACATGGCAAAACCCTGTCTCTACAAAAAATACAAAAATTAGCCAGGTGTGGTGGTGCATGCTTGTAGTTCCAGCTACTTTGGAGGCTGAGGAGAGGCTTACTTAAGCCCAGAGGTCACCTAAGCCCAGGGGTCAAGGCTGCAGTAAGCCATGATCACACCACTGCACTCCAGCCTGGGTAACAGAGCAAGACCCTGTAAAAAAGAAAAAAAAAAAAAAGAAGAAGAAGAAAGGAAGGAAGGAGGGAAGGAAGGAAGGAAGGAAGGAAGGAAGGAAGGAAGGAAGGAAGGAAGGAAGGGAGGGAGGGAGGGAGGAAGGGAGGGAGGGAGGGGAGGGAGAGAGGGAGGGCCAGGCCCAGTGGCTCACACCCGTAATCCTAGCACTTTGGGAGGCCAAGGCAGGTGGATCACCTGAGGTCAGGAATTCAAGACCAGCCTGACCAACATGGAGAAACCCCGTCTCTACTAAAAATACAAAATTAGCTAGGCGTGGTGGTGCATGCCTGTAATCCCAGCTACTCAGGAGGCTGAGGCAGGAGAATCGCTTGAACCTGGGAGGCGGAGGTTGCAGTGAGCCGAGATCACGCCACTGCACTCCAGTCTGGGCGACAGAGCGAGACTCCATCTCAAAAAAAAAAAAAAAAAAAAAAAAAAAAGAATGAGGCTACTCTACACACCTTATCTGAAACAATCTCCCAATGATGCAAAATTAACAAGGCAAAGTGGAGAATTCTCTATCAACCGACATGCCCATGTTCTGTTCATATCCACATAGACATCTGTGGAAGGATGGAGAAGAGCCTGGTATCAGTGGTGCCCTCAGAGGGGAAAGTGGGAGACTGGGGCCTGAGCAGGAGTGGCTGTTGCACTATATTTTATGTGAATGGCGCCCTCTGGAGTTGTGCCTTGGGGTGGCCCTGATGGAAGAGAGGCTTTCTGCTCTTTATCTTTTCCGTACTTTTTTTTTTTTTGGAAACAGGGTCTTGCTCTGTTGCCCAGGCTAGAGTGCAGTGGTGCAATCACAATTCACTGCAGCCTCAAACCTCCCGGGCTCAAGCAATCCTCCCACCTCAGTCCCCTGAGTAGCTGGGACTACAGGTGAGCACCACCACGCCCATCTAATTTTTAAATTTTTCTTTTTGTACGAGACGGGGCTGGTCTTAAACTCTTGGTCTCAAATGATCGGTCAGCCTTGGCCTCTCAAAGTGCTGGGATTATAGGAGTAAGCCGCCGTGCAAGGCCAAAGCCACCACGCCAGGCCATCAGTCAACTCTCTAGCCTATAAAAACACATTTATCTCTTTGGAGATTCCAAGGATTTTAGAAGTTGTATGCCAGGAAACCAGAGGAAGACCAAATACATATCTCATAATATCACAGTACCTCACTGAGTGGCGGTAAGGGTTAAAGTTATAAACGCATGTAAGGCTCTCAGGACACTTCTGGCCGGTTCACAGTTAGCGCTGTGGAAGTGTTACCCATGTTTATTACTCTGGGCCCCGTGCCAAAAACACAGTGGTGAATAAGACAGTCACAGCCCACACTCAGAGGGGTTTACCATCCCAGGAGACAGACATTAAATGCATAATTAGCATCTACCATCATGTCTGTCTTCCAGGAAAAGACAGAAAAGTAAATCGCTAACTCTAACACCACGTGCTTAGCACTCCCGGGCCCGTGGACTTAGGGTGGAGGGAGAGAAGGGGCTGAGTCTAAAAGGAGAGTAGGGGTGAGACTAGAAGCAGGCTGGGGAGGGAGAAGGCCCTCTAGGCCCAGGGGCCAGCAGGAGCAAGGCAGGGAGGTACTGGGGGGGAACAGCTGTCCGTGCTGCAGAGCCCGACACAAGGCAGGAGGTGGCGGGAGCCGGGGCTGGGAGGGAAAGCAGAGGCCGGCTCATGGGGACCCACCTGTCATGTGAAGAAATTTAGATTTATCCCGGAGCCTCAGGAAATCACAGAAGGTACTGAGCAGTGAGTGATTTGTGAAATTTGCCTTTTAGGAAGATAGTAGGGCTGCAGGTAGGGGACAGACGGCAGGGCAGCCACACTGCAAAGTTGGCAGATGAGATGGGAGAGCAGGGCAGACAGGAGTGTCAGAAAGTCTCTCTCGCAGGTGTGAAAGGAAAATAAATCTTGAGACCCCAAAATCACTAAGCCAAAGGGAAAAGTCAAGCTGGGAACTGCGCAAGCCTGCCTCTCATTTTGTTCCTAAATAAGATCGTTAAAAGATGAATTCCTTGTGGGCTTCAACATCTTTACCCTAAAACAGTTCTATTGAATTTCACCCTGGCAATGTAAATTGACAGCTTATTTTCATGGGTGCCCGACAAAGGATAGACAGAATCCAAAGTCATCCCCCTGAGGCTCAGCTGAGACAAATGCCTATCTGATTGCTTCCTCTGCCCTATTGTTTACATAAAAATGTAGATTCACTGAGCCAGACTAAGGCATAAGTGACATTCCTCTACCCTCCTCTCACATGTAAATTGTGTATTCAGTGAAAGGCTGATCAATCTCATACATAGATTGATTTCTCATGTCTCCCTAAAATGTATAAAACCAAGCTGTGGCCAGGCATGGTGGTTCACGTCTGTAATCCCAGCACCTTGGGAGGCCAAGTTGGGCAGATCACCTGAGGTCAGGAGCTCAAGACCAGCCTGGCCAACATGGCAAAATCTTGTCTTTACTAAATATACAAAAATTAGCTGGGCATGGTGGTGCACTCCCAGCTACTTGGGAGGCTGAGGCAGGAGAACTGCTTGAACCTGGGAGGCAGAGGCTGCAGTGAGTTGAGATCGCACCACTGCACTCCAGCCCGGGTGACAGAGTGAGACCCTGTCTCAAAAAACAAACAAACAAAAATAATAAAAACCTGTACCCCGACCACCTTGGGTACATGTCCTCAGGACCTCCTGAAGCTGTGTGTTAAGGCTGTATGTTAATGCTGTGTCCTTAACTTTGGCAAAATAAACTTTCTAAGTTGATTGAGCTCTGTCTTAGATACTTTTGGGTTCACACAGGAAAGAACCTTGCAGGGGAGAGGCTGCCTTCATCCTTCATGGGCCCAGCAAGGCCTGCATGAGCAGGCAGTGCTGAGCACACCGTGGGGAGCAGCTGAGGTTGTTCCTGTGATGCAGAAACAAGGAAGCAGGCTCACACCCAAGGGAGGGGGTTTTCCTCCTTTCCTTTCAGTTCAGAGAAGACAAGACTTTCCATCTGTTGTACTCACTGCTGGATGTGCAGCATCAACAATGCCTGGCACACGGAAGGTGCCCAATAAATGTTCACTATCAGCCGGGTGTGGCGGCTCACATCTGCAATCCCAGCACTTTGAGAGGCCGAGGTGGGCGGATCACCTGAGGACAGGAGTTTGAGATCAGCCAGGCCAACATGGTGAAACCGGGTTGTCTCTACTAAAAATACAAAAATTAGCCAGGTGTGGTGGCGCATGTCTATAATCCCAGTTACTGGGGAGGCTGAGGCACGAGACTCACTTGAACCAGGGAGGCAGAGGTTGCAGTGAGCCGAGATTTCGCCACTGCACTCCAGCCTGGGCGACAGAGCGAGACTGTGTCTATAATAAATAAATAAATAAATAAAGCTCACTGTCAGGAGGGATGGGCAGAGCATGTGGCTCACATAAAGGCAGCTGAGAAAAGGCGGCCAGGGAGGCAGGAGAGAAACTTTATGATTCAGAATCAAGTATTTCAAGGAGGAATTTATGGTCTGGGGAGGTCAAGGAAGATAAAACCCAAGAAGCATCCACTGAACTTTATAACCTAGGCTCCTTCTCCCAGTTTATTCCACTGAAGCCCTCACAGCTCCGCCAGCCCACAAAGACAGGAAACACCTTATATTCATGTAGCATCATATTTAGAACTGCGAAGGGTGCACACGAAAAACAGAAGACACAGCTTCCTTGAAGCCTCCAGTCCAGTCAAGAAGATCCTATTATTTACAAGAATAAACAACTCACAGTGTTACGAAACTCCATTTTTGGTTTCTGTAGATGTCCCCTGGATCACTTCCCCAGAGTCCCACAACTTGATAATGGAAGAACAAAATGAGTAGGTATGCAGACCTTGTCTCTCTACTCATTAATTTTTGTGGTAGGAGTTGCTCAATGTTTGCCAAGAGAGTTGCTGGTGGTAGCCTAAATACAACTGCAAATTTGCAAAATAAGTGTTGCTGCAAGGAAGAAGGCATCCTAACTGTATAATCATTTTATTTAAAAAATGGTATTATAATAGCAGAGACAAAAGATTGGGGAAATGCTGGTAGTCATAATTAAGATTTGTTTCTTTAATAGGTTAAATACAAGGGCTCCCCACATGCAAAGAACTGTTAATGAAACAAGTATTTTCTTTCTTTTTTTTCTTTTTTTTTTTTTTTGACACGGAGTCTCGCTCTGTCACCCAGGCTGGAATGCAGTGGCGCAATCTCGGCTCACTGCAAGCTCCGCCTCCCGGGTTCATGCCATTCTCCTGCCTCAGCCTCTCCGAGTAGCTGGGACTACAGGCGCCCGCCACCACGCCCGGCTAATTTTTTTTTTTTGTATTTTTTAGTAGAGACGGGGTTTCACTGTGGTCTCGATCTCCTGACCTCGTGATTCGCCCGCCTCGGCCTCCCAAAGTGCTGGGATTACAAGCGTGAGCCACTGTGCCCGGTACTTTCTTTTTTTTCTTGAGACAGAGTCTTGCTCTGTCATCAGACTGGAGTGCAGGTAGTGCAGTGATGGTTCACCGAAGCCTCAACCTCTCAGGCTCAAGCCATCCTCCCACCTAAGCCTCCTGAGTAGCTTGGGACCACCACAGGCATGCACCACCATGCCCACCTAATTTCTTTTCTTTTTTTGTAAAGATGGGGGTCTCACTATGCTACCCAGGCTGTATTTTCTGAACTTCTGGGCTCAAGCAATCCTCCTGCCTTGGACTCCCAGTGTGTTGGGATTACAGGCATGAGCCACCACACCTGGCCAAAACAAATATTTTCAATGAAAGCAAATGGTGGTCCCTTCTCCGCCCCTTTCTAAACAATTCAGTCCTAAAGCCACAAGGTGGAGCTGAGTAAGGTAGGACTCCGTGGTGGGGAATGGCAGGCAGCGTCTCTTATGACATGAGACCCTGTCTATAAAGAAAAAAGAAAGGCCGGGTGGGGTGGCTCACGCCTGTAATCCCAGCACTTTGGGAGGCTGAGGCCAGGAGTTCAAGACCAGTCTGGCCAACATGGCAAAACCCTGTCTCTACTAAAAATACAAAAATTAGCCAGGTGTGGAGGCGCACGCCTGTAATTCCAGCTACTCAGGAGGCTGAGACAGGAGAATCTCTTGAACTCAGAAGGTGGAGGCTGCAGTGAGCCAAGATCGCACCACCGCACTCCAGCCTGGGTGACAGAGCAAGACTGCATCTCAAAAAAAAAAAAAAAAAAAAGAAGAAGAAAATAAAAAATAAAAAAGATGAATAATGAGATATAAAAAAGATTTTCTTTAGTACCATTCTTGAAATATTTTGTCACTTCGCAATTATTTTAAAATAAAAAAAATAGGCTGGGCATGGTGGCTCGCGCCTGTAATCCCAGCACTTTGGGAGGCCGAGGCAGGTAGATCATGAGGTCAGAAGATCGAGACCATCCTGGCTAGCACGGTGAAACTCTGTCTCTACTAAATAATAAAAAAAACTAGCTGGGCGTGGTGGCGGGTGCCTGTAGTCCCAGCTACTCGTGAGGCTGAGGCAAGAGAATGGCGTGAACCCGGGAGCCGGAGCTTGCAGTGAGCCGAGATCATGCCACTGCACCCCAGCCTGGGCGATAGAGCGAGACTCCGTCTCAAAAAAACAAAACAACAACAACAAAAAAATAAGAAACTATAGAAAAATTACGGATAAACAAAATGTGGTATATACATACAGTAGAATATTCTTCAGCCTTAAAAAGGAAATTCTGATGCATGCTACAACATGGGTGAACCCTGAGCACGTTATGCAAACTGAAATAAGTCAGACACAGGTGACAAATATTGTATGATTCCATTTCTACAAGGCACCCACAACGGACAGAAGAACAGAGATGGAAAGTTGAATGGTGGTGACCACAGGCTGGGTCCAGGAGACGGGGTGGGGAATGGGGAGTTATCGTGTAATGGGCAGAGAGTTTCAGTTTGGGAAGATGAAGAGAGTTCTGGAAATGGAGGGTGGTGATGGTTGCACAACAATGTGAATGTACTTAATGCCACAGAACTGTACACTTAAAAATGATTAAAATGGTAAACTGTATGTTGTATATTTTTAACCATAATAAAAATTTTAAATTAAAATGTTAAAAATCAAGTTGTGATTGTTAAGAAACATTCAGATTAAGGCCAGGTGTGGTGGCTCATGCCTGGAATCTCAGCACTTTGGGACACTGAGGCGGTAGGATCCCTTGAGTCCAGCAGTGCGAGACCCCCATCTCTACAAAAAATAAAAACTAAAAAAATTAGCCGGCATGGTGGCACACGCCTGTAATCCCAGCTACTCAGGAGGCTGAGACAGGAGGATTGCTTGAGCCCAGGAGGTCGAGACTGCTGTGAGCCACGATTGCACCACTGCACTCCAGCCTGGGGGACAGTGAGACATTCTCTCAAAAAAAAAGAAACATTCACATTAAATGTTTAGTTTCAAATTGTTGGTGTGAAAAGCAACAATTTTTCAATGTGTTGCTGAAAAGTACCACACCAGACTCAGTGTGTATCTTCAATATCAAATATTCTAGCCCCAGGGTCCCTGTTCCAGCTCCACAGGAAGGCGCTTATCTTGGGAAAGGAAGGTTTTATGTGGGTGCTTCACACAGGCCAAACTGGATTTTTTTTTTTTTTTTTTTTTTGAGATGGAGTCTCACTCTGTCGCCCAGGCTGGAGTGCAGCGGCGCAATCTCCGCTCATTGCAACCTCCACCTACCGGGTTCAAGCAATTCTCCTGCCACAGCCTCCTGAGTAGCTGGGATTACAGGTACCCACCACCACGCCTGGCTAAGTTTTGTATTTTTAGTAGAGGCAGGGTTTCACCATATTGGCCAGGCTGGTCTCAAACTCCTGACTTTGTGATATGCCCACCTTGGCCACCCAAAGTGCTGGGATTACAGGTGTGAGCCACCGCACCCAGCCCAAACATAAGCTTTATGACTCTGAAAATTTGGGAATAACTCTGTCTGCCCAGCATGACTGTGAATGTCCATTCTTAAGAGAGTTCTAGAATATTTGAGAGCCTCATTCTTCAAAGTAAATCTGCTTTCAGTTACTTAGCCAAATAAAGCAACCCAACCAAGTGGCAAAAGTCCAAGGTATGACTGCTATGGGCAAGAAAGGCCAACCTTTCTGTTTCACAGTTTTCTTGGCCTGTAAAACTAGAGCACACGTGTTTGCTTATTTAGTACAGAGTTTCTGCAATGGGTCCATCAGGCCAAATTCCTGTAACCACAAAACATGATGCACGAAATCTACATGCAGGTTGAATGTATGATACTGCCAACAGTAAACGCTGAGTCATCGGTTCCATGGTTAGTCCTAATGATAAACCAGGCAGTTACTTTAATGATGTTTAGCTACTTCTGGCACTGCACAGCTCAACCAACGGCCTGACCCACAAGCCTACTTCAAGGTCACCATGAGCACCACTCCCTGGTTGGAGAGACTGGGGGCTCCACACATCTCCATCACTGGGAGAGAACTTGCCAGAGTGATAATGACCTAGAGACACCACCTGCATACACAGAAGACATGCTGAACTAATAACAAAGTATGCCAACTCTTTGGGCCTCAGTTTCTTTCTTTTCTTTTTTTTTTTTTTTTTTTGAGATGGAGTTTCGCTCTTGTTGCCCAGGCTGGGGTGCAATGGCACAATCTTGGCTCACAGCAACCTCCGCCTCATGGGTTCAAGCGATTCTCCTGCCTCAGCCTCCCGAGTAGCTGGGATTACAGGCATCGCCACCACGCCTGGCTAATTTTGTGTTTTTAGTAGAGACGGGGTTTCTCCATGTTGGTCAGGCTGATCTCAAACTCGCCAACTCAGGTGATCCACCTGCCTCGGCCTCCCAAAGTGCTGAAATTACAGGTATGAGCCACCGCGCCTGGCCTTTTCTTTTTTTGAGACAGGGTCTCACTCTGTCACCCAGGCTGGGGTGCAGTGGCACAATCACGGCTTACTGCAGCCTTGACCTCCTGGGATCAAGCGATCCTCCTACCTCAGCTTCCTCAGTAGCTGCTACTACAGGTACACTGCACCATGCCTGGCTAACTTTTGTATTTTTTGGTAGAGACAAGGTTTCACCATCTTGCCTAAGGCTGGTCTTGAACTCTTGAGCTCAAGTGATCCTCCTGCCTTGGACTCCCAAAGTGCTGGGGTTACAGGCGTGAGCCACTGCGCCCAGCAAGGGCCTCAGTTTCTTCATGTCAAATGCCACATGTACAGGACAGACATTTTGTTAGCACCTTCTGGTTCTATCATTTTCGCCATCTGTAACTAAACAATAATTTATGAGTTAATGATGTTATTGATTTTTACGTTTTTGGTTTTTAAAATAAATTCCTAGCCAGGCACAGTGGCTCATGCCTATAATCCCAGCACTTTGAGAGGCCAAGGTGGGTGGATCGCTTGAACTCAGGAGTTCAAGACCAGCCTGAGCAAAATGGTGAGACCTTGTCTTTATTAAAAATACAAAAAAATAGCCAGGCATGGTGGTACACACCTATGGTCCCAGCAACTTGGGAGGCTGAGATAGGAGTATCGCTTCAGCCTTCGGGGTGGAGGTTGCAGTGAGCTGAGATGGAGCCACTGCACTCCAGCCTGGGTGACAGAGAGAGACCTTGTCTCAAGAAAAAAAAATAAATCCTTTGTTAGAGATGTGTGTTTCTTTCTTTTTTGAGACAGAGATTTACTCTGCCATCCAGGCTGGAGTGCAGCAGTGCACTCTTGGCTCACTGTAACCTCCACCTCCTTGGTTCAAGTGATTCTCCTGCCTCACCCTCCCAAGTAGCTGGGATTACAGGTGTGTGCCACCGCACCTGGCTAATTTTCGTATTTTTATTATAAATGGGGTTTCACTATGTTGGCCAGGCTAGTCTCGAACTCCTGACCTTAAGTGATCCACCTGCCTCAGCCTCCCAAAGTGCTGGCATTACAGTCTCACGTGAGCCACTGCACCGTGTCTATGTTTCTTTAATTGAGAATAAAATTACCTTCAGTTGGTTGGTGCTTAGAATTACTGGTCTCCGAATCATACACTGGTTCAGAATTACACTTGCCCTGCTCTGAAGAAGAATGCCACCTGAGAGCACAAATGTATAAAAAGAAATGTACATAATAAAGCCATCACAGAAGCAGATATGATGGGACAGATATAATAACAGATGCCCTTTAAACTTGATCCTCTCATGCTAGGCCTAAAATAAAAGAGTTAGATTTAGTGTGTATATATGGGTTACGTTTCGGAATACATGAAATTGGTCTAAATCTAAATAAAAATGAGCTAAGCTCTGCCTAGGTTCATTTACATTCATCTATCAACAGCCTTGCAGAGATTGTTATGTAAGTGCTACGGGATGGTTCCAGCACTTGTTTCAAAGGGTCTTTCAGTCCATTCAAGATGCATCCAAAAATAGTTGAGGCTGGGCCCTATTCTGTACTGCCTGTGGCTTCACAAACTGAAAACCACCATATCAGACATAGTTATGACCTACCTTGCTCGGCTTTCTGGGTTAGATCCTCTGAAATTTCATTTTATGAGTATTCCTGATTACCAAATGTTCAGAACTCAGCCCCTGCCCCACAAATTCTTTATGACATTGCATAAAACCAGTGACAGTGCCAAATCCAGGCAGGATGAGGACCACACACTCCTAACTATGGAGACAGGAATGCTGGCAGTGTTACTTTTGAGGTCACTGTTGGCCAAGATAATTGCTTCACTAGGCAAAGGCAAACCTCCTTAAGTGAGTTTCCTGAGAGGACTCAGAGAGGAAGGCCACAGGTGCTCCAGGAGGGAGGATGCACCATCAGGGACCTTGGACAATGACAGCAAGACAGTGAGAAGCCTCTGGGGACCATTCTACAGGGGTCTTCTTCCCTGGCCGTGCAGCTGACAGGCCCCAGGAAGCAGAGTCCCTGGGCTCTCCCTGGCAGCTCTCGGTGCATTTCCAGGGGAACGGCTTGGCAGCCCCGAGCTGGGTGGTGCGCTCCATCTATTTCTATGGTACCTATCACCATGGTACCTACTTGCCCTGAAAAACACAGCTAAAAACAGAACAAAAAGAAAAGGAGCACAGTCCGCTTCCCTGCAGTCACCTTCTGCAGCTGTTGTTATGCCTCAAGATTGCTCTCATGGGCCTCTTCCATTCTGAGTTTCCATGTTTTTGTTGTATGTGACCTTCAAAAACAAGAGGCTTACTATCCGCATCAGCCTCGTGTTGGGGACAATGTGTGTGGCCTGAGGCTTCAAAAATGTCCCACTCGTCTTGCTGCAGGTGTACATTCCTCCGGGGGACACATTCACCCAGGAAGCAGCTCCTCCCAGGGCTCGCTCAGAGCCCCATATCAGATGTTTTCAGGAAAGGGGAAAAAGTGGGAGTGGAGGATGACTGTGACGTTAGTGGGCATGACTGTGACGTTAGTGGGCATAGATGCCCCGAGGAGGGACCTGCGCTAATTCCAACAAAGAGGATCCTAAGCTTTCTCAGGAACATGCTGGAAATTGTGCTCAGGGAAAGATCCACAAGGCCAAATCACTTCTCCAAAGGTTTTCTTTAACTCAACAATTATCCTTCACAGCAGTGCTCAGCCCAGCCATGGTAGTCAGACAGAACTTGAGTTCAAATCCCAACTCAGCCACTTGCCAGCCATGTGAGATTAGTGGGCAACCTCTCGAAGGTTAAATATACTCATTTTTAAAATGGGGCATGGGACAGGCATGGTGGTACACGCCTTAATTCCAGCATTTTGGGAGGCTGAGGAGGGTGGATGGCTTGACCTCAGGAGTTTGAGACAAGCCTGAGCAACATGGTGAGACTCTGTCTCTACAAAAAAATACAAAAATTAGCCAGGCATGGTGGGGCAGAGCTGTGGTCCCAGCTACTCGGGAGACTCATGCGGGAGGATTGCTTAAGCCTCAGAGGTCGAGGCTGCTGTGAGCCATGATCAGGTCACCGCACTCCAGCCTGGGCAACAGGGTGAAAGCCTGTCTCCAAAAATAAAAAAGAAAATTAAAGAGGGAAAAGGAAATGGGGATGAGTGTATAGACCTTACAGGGACAAGCCCCTTGCTGTGACCTCGGCCTCCATGGTCATTTCTTGGCTTTCCCATCTACAAAATGGGGAGGATAATGGCACCTGCTTCAAAGAAGCTTTGGGATGGTTCCAGGAGATGATGTATGTAAAGTGCTGAGAGAGCACCAGGTACGCTGCAAGCGCTCAATAACTGCTGGAGATGCAGGTGTGAGGAGGAGGAGGAGTGGGATGGTGGTGACAGTCGGGACAAGGATGCTCTGTGGGTACTGTTTGTGACAACCCCATCTTGGTTCTCCTAGGCGTGACTTCCTTTCCTCAGTCCTGGTGGAGCAGGTACAAATGGGGCCTCAAATCACGAGTGGACCCCTCCCTCCAGACTCCCAGATGCATTCATCAGTGTCTCTGGGCATAGTGGATGTAGCTGAGGATAAGCTCAGGCTGCGAGGTGGGTACACCATGCAGAAGGGTCATCAGCCCAGGTGCTCGATGTGATACACAGGACAAAGGAATTCTCACGTCCTAGAGAAAACCCCAATGTGGTTACCTACTTGTCAGCTTTGGAGTCAACAGCCCTGAGGACTCAAGTCCCCTTTTGACAGAGTGGCTCTGGACAAGTCACTTGCCTTTCCTTCTCCATCTGTGAAATGGGGCAAAGATGGAGGTTGGGAGCATTAAAAGAGAAAATGTAGGAAAAGCCTTCAGCCTAGAGTCAGCACATAGTGGGCTCTTAGCAGCTGTGGGCTCCCTTCTTTTCTAACCCCCCACGCTGAACATTTTAGGCTGAGTAAATACTCCATTTAATGAATAAAGTATTAGGCTCTATAATAGGAGGAAACAGGCTCATTTCCTGAATTTGCTAGTAATCCAGTAAATGCTGCACTAAAACTCCCAGACTCACACAAAGCCTGGGGCCCTGCAGGCTCCCCACAAGGCCCCTTCCAGCACCCCCAACTCCCTCCCAAATGCTCCATTTCTCACAACTCACTTTCGAGAACAAAGAATGCTCTGTTCTGGCCAAAAAAATCTGTGGGCTACAATCATATACTGCTTGTGCCTTCCTGCCTTTTTATTTCACAAAAGCAACTTTCCTGTTGTGATCTTTGTGGCTGTCTCCCTGACAAACCCCACTTCCCATGAAAGCTCCCGATTTTCATTTGAGGGTCCATGTGCCTCCAAGGACAGAGCATGCCACTTAAGCTAAGCCAGTCAGCTCATTCCATCCCCCTGGTAGGCAGGGATTCCTGAGATCTAAGCTGGTCCAATCAGGATGACTCCCATGACTCCTTTTTTCTGATACACCGTCTCGCTCTTTTGCTAAGGCTGGAGTGCAGTAGTGCCATCTCGGCTCACTGCAACCTCTGCCTCCCGGGTTCAAGCAATTCTCTTGTCTCAGCCTCCTGAGTAGCTGGGACTACAGGCACCCGCCACCATGCCCGACTAATTTTTGTATCTTTAGTAGAGACAAGGTTTCACCATATTGGTCAGGCCGGTCTCAAACTCCTGACCTAAGGTGATCCACCTGCCTCAGCCTCCCAAAGTCCTGGGAGCCACTGAGCCCAGCCCTGCTCTTCCTGTTTTGACCATTTATATAGTTATTTGATAAATGTTTGTTACCAAACGGCCAATAGAATCTCCTGAAACCAGAAACACCCTGTCCCAGGGACCCTCCCGCCCCGGCTGAGCAGTCTGAAAAGTACCAGGCTCTGGGCTGAATGCTTAACATATGTCATCTCATTTTCAGAAAATGGCTCATTGCATTTATGTTATTCTTGGACCCAAGGGCTGGCGGCATTTTTCCAAGGCTTGTGAGTAGAGACTGTTTGGATTGGAAGAGGAGATCTTATACAGAGGAACTAACGCAGAGAGCGGTGGCCCTTCATGGTCGCACAGAGCTGGATGGAAAGGGCAAGGCCTTTAGGTTAAATTCTTGACTCTACTTATTACGTGGATGATCTTGGGCAAGTTACTTTGCATATTTGTGTCTCCGTTTTTTCATGTGGCAAATGAAGATGGAATCCCAACACCTCTCTGGGTTACTGGAAGATTAAATCATGTTAGTCAAATACCCAGCACAATGTCTGGCATAGTCTTGCTCTTTCTCTACTATATTTCTCCTCTGCTGAACACTGACCAGTGGCTGGGCCCTCACAGGTATATGTCCCCCCATTCTCTGTGGATGACCATCAACCCTACCCAGGAGCTGAAGGGTGATATAGAGATTCAAGAAAACATTGGCCACCAGGTGGGAAGAAGTCTCCATCCCACTCCTTGCCAAACACAGATTTGCTGTCAGAAAGGCAGAGCGTGTGGAGAAATGGTGTAGACCAGGCCACTCGTTTCATTGCAAATCCACTGTACTTAGATTACACCACCTAAGCCTTTGTCCTCTTGTCTCTGCTCAGCAAGCCATGAACACTTCCAGATCTGACAGCCTGAGCAAACTGTTCCTCAGAACTGCCAAAACTGCCATTAGATCCTCTTTTTTTTTTGAGAGGGAGTCTCTCTGTGTCACCCAGGCTGGAGTGCAGTAGCGCGATCTCGGCTCATTGCAACTTCCGCCTCTCCATTTCAAGTGATTCTCCTGCCTCAGCCTCCTGAGTAGTTGGGACTACAGGCATGCACCACCATACCGGCTAATTTGTGTGTGTGTGTGTGTGTGTGTGTGTGTTTAGTAGAGATGGGGTTTCACCATATTGCCCAGGCTGGTCTCGAACTCCTGACTTCAGGTGATCTGCCCGCCTCAGCCTCCCAAAGTGCTGGGATTACAGGCATGAGCCACCGTGCCCAGCTACAATTAGACTTTTGAGTGTTACCAAATAACCAGTACATGTTTGCTCAGGGGTTTGTCAGCAAAGGGCAATGTTATACCTCTTTAGGAAAATTCATTTGAGGTGCACTTTTCTGGGGCTTAGGTGGGGGCAGGGAGGCCTGAGAGACAGGAAGAGATAAGAAATCTTTGCATCTTATTACCCTCTTCTAACTTCCTCTTCTACTCAAAGGAGGAGGGAAAGCCCAGCATTTGGTCCACCCCAGAATAAGTCTTCTGTTACTGAAGAGTTTCATCTTTCTACTGGAAGCCGTGCAGTTTCTATTTGTGACAGGCAGTGTTCTCAAAGTGTAGCTCTCCAGGACCCTGGAGTGCTTGTCAAAAATGCAAATTTCTGGCACCATACTATTCCTACTGAATTAGACTCTGCACAAATGATTGTAAACCTTGGGTAGCAATTCAGACCACAAGTTCTAGAGTCAGATAAATATGGACTGAATGCCAAGCTCCAGCTCTACCACCTGTGATCCTTGAGCAGGTTAATTAACCTCTCTGGCCGAGCACAATGGCTCATGCCTGTAATCCCAGCACTTTGGGAGGCGGAGGCAGATGGATCACCTGAGGTCAGGAGTTCAAGACCAGCCTGGTCAACATGGTGAAACCTCGTCTCTACTAAAAATACAAAAATTAGCCAGGCGTGATGCTGCATACCTCTAGTCCCAGCTACTGAAGAGGCTGAGGCATGAGAATCGCTTGAACCTGGGAGGCAGAGGTTGCAGTGGGCCGAGATCACACCACTGCACTCCAGCCTAGGCAACAGAGCAAGACTCTGTCCAAAAAAAAAAAAAAAAAGGCCGGGCGCAGTGGCTCACATCTGTAATCCCAGTACTTTGGAAGGCTGAGGCGGGCGGATCACCTGAGGTTGGGAGTTCAAGACCAACCTGACCAACGTGGTGAAAGCCCATCTCTACTAAAAATACAAAGTTAGCTGGACACGGTGGTGCATGCCTGTAATCCCAGCTACTGGTGAGGCTGAGGCAGGATAATCGCTTGAACCCAGCAGGTGGAAGTTGCAGTGAGCCAAAATCTCACCATTGCACTCCAGTCTGGCGACAGAGTGAGACTCCATCTCAAAAAAAAAAAAAAAAAAATTAACCTCTCTGAGTATCCATTGTATCACCTATGTGAAGGTAATGCTGAACAGTCAAGGGATATGGAGCTCATGTGATTGTTCTAAGGATGAAATGAAATAATATTTGTTTAGCAGTGTTTGGCACATAGTAAATGTTCAATATATGATAACTCCTTTTTTTCTTTTCTTTTTTTTTTTTTTAGATGGCGTCTCGCTTTGTCACCCTGGCTGGAGTGAAGTGGTGCAATCTCAGCTCACTGCAACCTCTGCCTCCCAGGTTCAACCGATTCTCCTGCCTTAGCCTCCTGAGTAGCTGGAACTACCACACCTGGCTAATTTTT
The DNA here is from genome assembly GCF_028878055.3 of Symphalangus syndactylus. NCBI lineage: Eukaryota > Metazoa > Chordata > Mammalia > Primates > Hylobatidae > Symphalangus > Symphalangus syndactylus. Next base: position 25,906,821 of record NC_072430.2, read on the forward strand.
GTATTTTTAGTAGAGACAGGGATTCACCATGTTGGCCAGGCTGGTCTTGAACTCCTGGCCTCAACTGATCCGCGTGCCTCAGTCTCCCAAAGTGCTGGGATTACAGGTGTGAGCCACTGTGCCCAGCCTGGTAACTATTCTTTTTCTATAACACTTACACTCAAGAAAGCCGGAGCACCCTACAAGAAATAACAAACTCGGCCATCATGACCAGCCTTAAGAACTATCCACTGGTAGAAATTTTGACAAGTCTACAGACCAGCAATCAGACCTGAAGGTTTCCTGAGTCTCATGAAATCCTACAGGATTCACATCTGATCCTCAACAATAGCCCAGCCAGGAGAGGGCAGCAAGAGAAAGCCTGAGTCTAACTGTTGCTGTTTGAATCACAACCCCTAGGTGTTGTGGGCACTTTACTTGGGAATGTCCAGGTTGATAGTCATTTCAAAAGATGGCAGATCTGCTCGGTAGAGGTGTGGCAGCACAGATTATGAATGGGTGGTGACTGTTTATCAGGCTCTTCACTTTCATAAATTAGTTTCTGGTTTGTTTGTTTGCTTGTTTTGGAAACGGGGTCTCAACTCTGTCACCCAGGCTGGAGTGCAATGGCGCGATCTAGGCTCACTCCAACTTCTGCCTCCCACATTCAAGAGATTCTCCCGCCTCAGCCTCTCCAGTAGCTGGGATTACAGGCATGTGCCATCATGCCCGGCTAATTTTTGTATTTTAGTACAGACGGGGTTTCACCATGTTGGCCAGGCTGCTCTTGAACTCCTGACTTTAGGTGATCCGCCAGCCTCAGCCTCCCAAAGTGCTGGGATTACAGGCTTGAGCCACTGAGCCCAACCCATAAATTATTTTCTTTAGATAATCACTCAAGCATCACTATATTGTAGGAAACAACAAAATGTCATTGAGACATAGATTTTGGGAGACAGTTTAAATCAAACTGGCAAACTTTTTTGTAAGGTTTGTGAGCTAAGAATAGGTTTTACATTTTTAGGAGTTGTGAAGAAGGAGGAGGAGGAGGAGGAGGAAAAGGAAGAGGAGAAACAACAGTACTGTGAAGGAAAAACAAAAACTTGAACCCTGGTTCACTCTGCCAGAAGGAAGAAAATGAAGCTGAAAGCTGAGTCATGCAAGAATCTGTCTTTCCTTTTGTTCCTAAGCAAATAGCTACAGATAAAGGGTTAAAGATCTCTGCAGGTAGCTACTCTATGTTTACCTTATCTTACGGAGAGTGCTGACTTACTATTCCCCCACCTGCTCCCTTTCTCTTGCAATATGTGGATTCAGTCATGTGACTACAGCCTCCCTGTTCCCCCTCCATCCTGCTTTCCCACCTTTTAAATCCTGAAGTCCTCAAAATCATCTTTGGAGAAAGGCACAGACCCATCTCCTGGGCTTGCCCTTAACCTTGGCAAAAGAAACTTCTAAATCGATTGAGACCTGTCTCAGGTACTTTTTGGTTTACAGTGTGATGGTTAATTTTATGTGTCACCTTGATTGTATGACAGGGTGCACAAACATTTGGTTAAACTTCATTTTTTTGAGACAAAGCCTCACTCTGTTGCCCAGGCTGGAGTGCAGTGGCACGATCTCGGCGCACTGCAACCTCTGCCTCCCGAGTTCAAGCTATTCTCCTGCCTCATCCACCCAAGTAGCTGGGATTATAGGCACGAGCCATCACATCCAGCTAATTTTTGTAATTTTAGTAGAGACGGGGTTTCACCATGTTGGCCAGACAGGTCTCGAACTCCTGACCTCAAGTGATCCACCTGCCTTGGCTTCCCAAAGTGCTGGGATTACAGGCATGAGCCACTGCGCCCGGCCTGGTTATTTCTGGGTATGTCTGAGAGGGTGTTTTGGGGTAAAATTAGCATTTGAATCAGTAGACTGAGTAAGGAGGATCACATCCTTACCAATGGCAGTGGTCATCATGCAGTCTATGGAGGACCTGAAGAGAACAAGGAGGAGGAGGAAGGGAGCATTTGCTTTCTGCCTGGCTGACTAAGCTGGGCCTTTTCCTGTCCCCGTACTGGGATTTGCCCCATCAGCGCTCCTGGTCCTCAGGCCTTTGGACTCAGGCTGGAATTTAGTCCTTATCTCCAGCTTGCAGATGGCAGATCGTGGAACTTCTCAGCCTCCATAATCCTGTGAGCCAATTCTTTATACTAGATCTCTTTGTCTATATCTGTGTCTCCTATTGGTTCTGTTTCTCTGGAGAACAATGACTAACAGAAACAGAGATGCATGTGTCGCAGAAGCCTAAAATATTTAAAATATCTGGTTCTTTACCTAAAAGTTTGTTGAGCTCCTGCTGAGGAGCTGATTTTTGGTTTAGCTTATGGTCTCGAAGGCCAATATAACTTAGATTCATGCACCATCTGATATGGTCTGGCTTTGTGTCCCCATCCAAATCTCATCTCGAATTGTAATCATCATCATCCTCATGATGAGGAAGGGACCATGTGTGAGATGACTGGGCCATAGGGGTAGTTTCCCTGTTCTCATGATGGTGAGTGAGTTCTCACGAGATCTGATGGCTTAAAAGTGTGACATTTCCCCCCTCCCTCTTGCTCACTCTCTCCTGCCACCTTGTGGAGGTGCTTAAGTCTCCTTTGCCTTCTGCAATGAATTTAAGTTTCCTGAGGCCTCCCCAGCCATGTGGAACTGGGGATTAAGACTCTTTCCTTTATAAATTACCCAGTCTCAAATATTTCTTTTTTTCTTTTTCTTTTCTTTCTTTTTTTTTTTTTTAGACAAAATTTCACTCTTGTTGCCCAGGCTGGAGTGCAATGGCGCAATCTCGGCTCACCGCAACCTCCGCCTCCTGGGTTCTCCTGCCTCAGCTTCCTGAGTAGCTGGGATTACAGGCATGAGCCACCACACTCGGCTAATTTTGTATTTTTAGTAGAGATGGGGTTTCTCCATGTTGGTCAGACTGGTCTCAAACTCCCGACCTCAGGTGATCCAACCACCTTCGCCTCCCAAAGTGCCGGGATTACAGGTGTGAGCCACCGTGCCCAGCTGCGTATTTCTTTATAGCAGTGTGAGAATGGTCTGATACCCCATGGTCTAGATAGGCAGGAGACACTACCTTAGTGCCCAGAACATTTATCTGGATCAACAAAAACCCTCAGGACCAGAAGAAGACAAAGGCAGGACCAAAGAGGAAAGTGTCAGGTCAATGTAACTCATGAGTATAGATGTAAAAACCCTAAACAAAGTATTAGCAAACTGAATCAGGCAGTGTCTTTTTGGGGCTCAGAAAATGATATCCCAAAGTTTGGTGCTTTGTCATGCTGAGTAGTTTGAACTGAAGGACATTGCGGGGCTCAGAAGCAAGATGTTACTGACCTTTTCCTGTCCCCATCTCTCCTGCTCCCCTCTCTCCCAAGGCAGGCCATAGAAACTAGAATTCCTCTTCCCTAAGGCAGGTGATAGAAACTAGAACCCCTCTCTCTCAAAGCCAGCCATAAAACCTAGAAATATTACTCTAACCTTCCCTTGCCTTTCTGTGTAAGAGCTGGCCATAAAGAAATTCTCAGGCCAAGCACGGTGTTTCACGCCTATGATCCCAGCACTTTGGGAGGCTAAGGCGTGAGGATCATGAGGTCAGGAGATCAAGACCATCCTGGCCAACATGGTGAAACCCCGTCTCTATCAAAATACAAAAAAAAAAAAAGAAAAAAGAAAAATTAGCCGGGTGTGGTGGCGCATGCCTGTAGTCCCAGCCACTCAGGAGACTGAGGCAGGGGAATCACTTGAACCTGGGAGGTGGTTGCAGTGAGCGGAGATCGCGCCTCTGCATTCCAGCCTGGCAACAGAGAAAGACTCTGTCTCAAAAAAAAAAAAAAAAAAAAAAAAGAAGAAATTCTCTGCCTTTTCTGATAGTAGGCCATAAGACCCTTATTCCAAAAGAAGTCACATTCTACACTCCAGGTAAAAGAATGAGACACAGAGAGACCAAGAAGAATCTGAACAGGGCTGGGCATGGTAGCTTATGCCTGTAATCCTAGCAATTTGGGAACCTGAGGTGGGAGGACCCCTTTAGGCCAGGAGTTGGAGACCAGCCTGGACAATACAGTGAGACCATGTCTCTATGGAAAAAAAAAAAAATCTGAACAGACACGTTCTGCTGGGCCTTCTCCTCCCATCAGTCTATGAGCATTAGATCACTCTCTTTTGTCCAACCTTATTTCTACACAGCTGGCCATTTCTCAGCGAACCTAAGCATAAAAGTAGAGTTTTCCCTGAGGCTTGGGGGTCTGCATTTTTTTTTTTTTTGAGACAAAGTTTCGCTTTTGTTGCCTAGGCTAGAGTGTAATGGCACAATATCAGCTCACCGCAACCTCCATCTCCCAGGTTCAAGCAATTCTCCTGCCTCAGCCTCCCCAGTAGCTGAGATTACAGGCATGCACCACCATGCCTGGCTAATTTTGTATTTTTAGTAGAGACGGAGCTTCTCCTTCTTGGCCAGGCTGGTCTCAAACTCCTGACTTCAGGTAATCCACCTGCCTCAGCCTTCCAAAGTGCTGGGATTACAGGCATGAGCCACCATGCCCTTTTTTTTTTTTTTTTTTTTTTTTTTGAGACAGAGTCTTGTTCTGTCGCCCAGGCTGTAGGGCAGTGGCGCATCTCGGCTCACTACAACCGCTTCCTCCCAGATTCAAGCAATTCTCCTGCCTCAGCCTCCTGAGTAGCTGGGATTACAGGCTCCTACCACCATGCCTGGTTAATTTTTGTATTTTTAGTAGACAAGCGGTTTTCACCATGTTGGCCAGGCTGGTCTTGAACTCCTGACCTCAAGTGATCCGCCTGCCTTGGCCTCCCAAAGTGCTGGGGTTACAGGTGTGAGCCATAGCGCCTGGCCTGGGTCTGAATTTCTAAAGGCTCTCGTGTCACAGAAAACTTTCATTAAGAAAATCTGTTATGCTTTTCTCTTGTTAACTTGTCTTTTGTTTTAGGAGTATTGGCTTTGATGGGAAGGAAAGGTATCACACCTTTCCTTTTGCCCCTGTAGTATAAAAAATGCTAATGTGGCCGGGCGCGGTGGCTCAAGCCTGTAATCCCAGCACTTTGGGAGGCCGAGGCGGGCGGACCACGAGGTCAGTAGATCGAGACCATCCTGGCTAACATAGTGAAACCCCATCTCTACTAAAAATACAAAAATTAGCCGGGCGTAGTGGCGGGCGCCTGTAGTCCCAGCTACTCGGGGAGGCTGAGGCAAGAGAATGGTGTGAACCCGGGAGGCGGATCTTGCAGTGAGCCGAGATTGCAGCACTGCACTCCAGCCTGGGCGACACAGCCAGACTCCAACTCAAAAAAAAAAAAAAAATGCTAATGTATCCTAGCCAAGTTGGAATTACCCCAACAATCCAAGATTGGTTTACTATTAGAAAAGTGATTCACGTAATTCATCATATTACCATATTAAAGGCAAAAAGATACTATCTCAAAAAATGTAGAAAAAAATATTAGTAGCATTTAATATCTGTCAATAATAAAAACTCAACTAATTTGAACTAGAAGTTGATAAAGAACATCTAGCAAGGTTAAAAACAAAAACAACAAAAGCCTATACCATACTTGTTTTTTTTTTTTAAATGAGGGGGAGTTTTGCTCTTGTTGCCCAGGCTGGAGTGCAGTGGCACGATCTCGGCTCGCCACAACCTCCGCCTCCCAGGTTCAAGTGATTCTCCTGCCTCAGCCTCCCGAGTAGCTGGGATTATAGGCATGCACCACCATGCCTGGCTAATTTTTGTATTTTTAGTAGAGACGGGGTTTCACCATATTGGCCAGGCTGGCCTCAAACTCCTGACCTCAGGTGATCCGCCCGCTTTGGCCTCCCAAAGTTCTGGGATTACAGGCATGAGCCACCGTGCCTGGCCTGCCTATACCATACTTAATGGTGAATGTTGAAAGCATCCCCGTGAAGATCAGGTACAAGGCCTAAGAACTCCCAATATCATCAGATTATACCAGCCTGTGTAGTAGAACAAGAATAAGGAAGCAAATAAAAATGTGTAAGGCAGCAGGGTACAGTGACTCATGCCTGTAATCCCAGCACTTTGGGAGGCTGAGGCAGGAGGATTGCTTGATCTCAGGAGTTCTCAAGACCAGCCTAGGAAATACAGAGAAACCCTGTCTCTAAAAAAATTAAAAAATTAGCTGGGCATGGCGGTGGGCAGCTGTAGTCCCAGCTACTTCGGGAGGCTAGTGGGAGGACTGCTTGAGCCTGGGAGAGGGAGGTTGCAATGAGCAGAGATCACACCAATGCACTCCAGCCTGGGCTACAGAGTGAGATCCTGTCACAAAAAGAAAAAGAAAAAGAAAAAAATGTGTAAAGGCTTGGGAAGGAAGAAAAAACTTGCAGATATTATGATTGCATGGAAAACCCAACATTATCTACAAATAAATTATTAAAATTAGTGAGTTCAGGAAGGTTTCTGTATATAAAATCAATATGTAAAAGTCAACTGCACTTCTATACACCAGTAACAGTTAGAAATGTAATTGTGAGGCCGGGCACGGTGGCTCATGCCTGTAATCCCAGCACTTTGGGTGGCCAAGGCGGGTGGATCATCTGAGGTCAGGGGCTTGAGAGCAGCCTGGGCAACATTGCGAAACCCTGTCTCTACTAAAAATACAAAAATTAGCCGAACGTGATGGCACATGCCTGTAGTCCCAGCTACTAGGGAGGCTGAGGCAGGAGAATAGCTTGAACCCGGGAAGCCGAGGTTGCAGTGAGCTGAGAGGGTGCCACGGCACTCCAACCTGGGTGACAGATGGAGACTCTATCCCAGAAAAAAAAAGAAATGTAATTTTGAATGATACCATCTATAATAGCATGAATAAATATCAATTACCCAGGAATAAATCTAACCAAATATGTGAAATCGTATATGGAAAATATGGTAAAACTTTACTTAAAGACATTAAAGAAGAACTAATAAATGGAGAGACAGCATGTTCACGACAGAAAGACGCAATGTTGTAAATATATCTGTTCTCCCTAAATTGTATATTCTAGGCAATTCCAATCAAAATCCTAACAGGCTTTTAAAAAGGAACTGAACACGCTGATTCCAAAACTTACAGGGAAGGATCAAGGGCCAAAAAATAACACATCGCTTTTAAACAAGAGCAACAGACAGGGGTTGGAGGCTTGTCCTCTACCAGATATTAAGACATAGAAAACTATGGTAATTAAGATGGAGTAAAAGAGCTCCCACAACTCAACCCAAAAAACAAATGAATAGTCCAATTAAATGGGCAAAGGACTTGAATGGCCTTTTCTCCAAAGAAGCTATACAAATGGCCACTGAGCACATGAAAAGATGCTCAACCTCATTACAGAACTGCAAATCAAAACCACAGTGAGATACCACTTGACACATATTAGGATGGCTATTATCAAAGACAAAAGCAAAATTAGAAAAGAAGTATCGGTGAGGACATGGAGTAATTGGAACCCTTGTACATTGCTGGTGTGATGGTAAAACGGTGTAGCCCTCTGTGAAAACAGTACGGCCGTTCCTCAAAAAAATTAACATTGGGCTACAGGTGGTGGCTCATGCCTGTAATCCCAGCACTTTGGGAGGCTGAGACGGGAGAATGGCTTGAGGCCAGGAGTATAAGACTATCCTAGGAAACACAGTAAGACTCCCATCTCTAGAAACAATATATATAATTTTTAAAAATTAAACATTGAACTACCATGTAATCCAGTAATTCCACTTCTGGTATATACCCAAAAGAATGGGAAGCAGAGATTCGAGCAGATATTTGTATACGAATGTCCATAGCAGTATTATCCACAATAGCCAAAAGGTGGAAGCAAATGTCCACTGATGGATGGATGAATAGATAAACAAATTTGGTATATACAGACAATGGAATATTATTCGGCCTTTAAAAAGAATGAAATTCTTTGTTGTTGTTGTTGTTGAGATGGAGTGTTGCTGTTGTCGCCCACGCGGGAGTGCAGAGGCAAGATCTCGGCTCACTGCAACCTCCACCTCCCGGGTTCAAGCAATTCTCTTGCCTCAGACCCCCAAGTAGCTGGGATTACAGATGCCTGCCACCACGCCCGGCTAATTTTTGTATTTTCAGTAGAGGCGGGGGTTTCGCCATGTTGGCCAGGCTGGTCTCAAATTCCTGACCTCAGGTGATCTGCCCACCTCAGCCTTCCAAAGTGCTGGGATTACAGGCGTGAGCTACTGCACCCAGCCAAAAAAGAATGAAATTCTGATATATGCCATAACATGGATGTACCTTGGAGACATGAAAGACATTATAAGTAAAAGAAACTAGACACAAAAGGACTAATATTATAAGATTCCAGTGATATGAGGGACCTGGAATGGTCAAATCTATAAAGATGGAAAGTAAAATGGTAGTTGCCAGGAGCTGGGGGAAGGGAGGGATGACTGTGGAGTTGCAGTTTGGGAAGATGAAAAAGTTCTGGCTGGGCACAGTGGCTCACGCCTGTAATCCCGGCACTCTGGGAGGCTGAGGCCGGCGGATCACCTGAGGTCAGGAGTTTGAGACCACCCTGGCCAACATGGCAAAACCCCATTTCTACTAAAATACAAAAATTAGCCAGGCGTAGTGGTGGGTGCCTGTAATCCCAGCTACTCGAGAGGCTGAGGCAGGAGAATCGCTTGAACTCAGGAGGTGGAGATTGCGGTGAGCTGAGATCACGCCACTGCACTCCAGCCTGGGTAACAGAGCAAGACTCCGTCTCAAGAAAAAAAAAAAGAAAAAGTTATGGGTCTCCCAAGTAGCTTAGACTACAGGCATGCACCACCATGCTAAGCTAATTGTTTTATTTTTTTTGTAGAGATGGGATCTCACTATGTTGCCCTGCCTGGTCTTGAATTCCTAGGCTCAAGTGATCCTCCCACCTTCACCTTCCAATGTGCTGGAATTATAGGAGTGAGGTACCACACCCTGCCCATAGTAATAAATATTGGTCTACAATGAATTTTGGAAAAAAATGAAGTTTAACACAGGAAATTTGAGAGCTCAGGGAAAACAAGACAAAATAAAACCCATAGCCATGTCTAGAAACTTGATTTCTGACAGAGAGGGAATTGCAGACAAGTGAGTACAAAAGTAAAATTGGGGCCAGGTGCGGTGGCACACACCTGTAATCCCAACAGTTTGGGAGGCCAAGGTGGGCAGATCACCTGAGGTCAGGAGTTCAAGATCAGCCTAACCAACATGGAGAAACCCTGTCTCTACTAAAAGTACAAAATTAGCTGGGTGTGGTGGCACACCCTTGTAATCCCAGCTACTTGGGAGGCTGATGCAAGAGAATTACTTGAACCTCAGGCAGAGGTTGCAGTGAGCTGAGATCGTGCCATTGCACTCTAGCCTGGGCAACAAGAGCGAAACTCCGTCTGAAAATAAATAAAGTAAAATTGTAAGCTAATTATTAGTAACAAAAATCAAATCCAGGTAGATCAAATACTTAAATATTAAGTACGAAATACGAAGGATGAAATTAGAAACTTTTATAATAGGAAAGAATATCTCACGTTGGTGGACACAGGAAGGGGAGCATCACACACCCGGGGCCTGTGGTGGGGTGAAGGAAGGGGGAAGGGATAGCATAGGAGATATACCTAATGTAAATGACGAGTTAATGGGTGCAGCACACCAACACGGCACATGTATACATATGTAACAAACCTGCATGTTGTGCACATATACCCTACAACTTGAAGTATAAGAAAAAAAAAAGATGTTAGGCTTATAACCAACTATATCAGTAATGACAATGAATGTAAATGGAATAAAATTGCCCATAAAAAGACAAAAAAAAAAGAGAGAATATCTCAAGTTGGGAAAGGTTTCCTAGAGAAGATAAATTTGACATCAAAATTAAGAACTTCCGTCCAAAAGTCACCATAAATAAAATGCAAAAGCATTCCCAAACTGCAAGTAGATATATGAGCATATAACACTGAGACAGGCATGATATTGTGTCTATAATCCTAGCATTTTGGAAGGCCAAGACAGGAAGATCACTTGAGGCCAGGAGTTCCAGACCAGCCTGGCCAACATGGTAAAACCTCGTCTCTACTAAAAATACCAAACTTGGCCGGGCATGGTGGTACGTGGCTGTAATCCCAGCTACTTGGGAGGGTGAGGCAGGAGGCTTGCTTGAGCCGGGGAGGTTGAGGCTGCAGTAAGTCATGTTCTTGCCCCTGCACTCCAGCCTGAGCAACAAAGCGAGACCCTGTCACAAAAAGAAAAAAACATAAAACTGATATGGAATAATTACCATCCAGAACATATAAAGAACTCTTATTAATCAATAAGAAAAAGACCACCCATTCATTAAAAAAATGGGGGGAAAGATATAAACAGGCATTTACAGTACAGAAAAAAAAGTTGGTTTATAACTATGAAAAGATTATGCACTGTTAGCTGGGTGTGGTGGTGCACATCTGTGGTCCCAGCTACTTGGGAGGCTGAGGTGGTGAGATGGCTTGAGGCCAGGAGTTTGAGGCTGCGTGAGCTGTGACTGCACGACTGTACTCCAGCCTGGGTGACAGAATGAGACCCTGTCTCAAATAAAAATAAATAAGAAAAGATTCTTGGCCAGGCGCGGTGGCCCACACCTATAATCCCAGCACTTTGAGAGGCCAAGGAGGGTGAATCACAAGGTCAAGAGATCGAGACCATCCTGGCCCACATGGTGAAACCCCATCTCTACTAAAAATACAAAAATTAGCTGGGCATGGTGGCTTATGCCTGTAGTCCCAGCTACTCGGGAGGCTGAGGCAGGAGAATGGCTTGAACCCAGGAGGCGGAGGTTGCAGCTTGCTGAGATCACACCACTGCACTCCAGCCTCCCAACAGAGCAAGACTCTTGTCTAAAAAAAAAAAAAAAAGAAAAAAGAAAAGATTCTTCACTTCAAGAGTAATTAAATACATGCAAATTATAACTATAATGAGACATACAGGCCACACTCGTGGGGTTGACAAAAATTAAAATCGACAAGAATGAGGTCAACCGAAACACTATTACTGACTTTTAGTGCAAGGGTTGATTGTTATACACCACTTTGAGGAAAAAAATTCGCAATATCCCATACAGTGGAAACACCTTTAAACCTAGCAATTCCATTCTTAGTTATACACTCTAAAGAGTACATGCAATGTGGGAAAATCATACAATGTAATACTATACAGTGGTGAAAAATAAACTACAGCTACCTGCATCAACACAAACGAAGCTCAAAAACATCATGTTGAGGCCGGGCGCAGTGGCTCATGCCTGTAATCCCAGCACTTTGGGAGGCCAAGGCAGGTGGATCACCTGAGGTCAGGAGTTCGAGACCAGCCTGACCAATATGGAGAAACCCCCGTCTCTACTAAAAATACAAAATTAGCTGGACGTGGTGGCACATGCCTGTAATCTCAGCTACTAGGGAGGCTGAGGCAGGAGAATCGCTTGAACCTGGGAGGCAGAGGTTGCGGTGAGCTGAGATCGCACCATTGCACTCCAGCCTGGGCAACAAGAGTGAAATTTCGTCTCAGAAAAAAAAAAAAAAAAAAAAAAAAAAAAAAAATCATGTTGAATAAAAGTCACAGAAATATAGCATATTTTTTTTTAATTTTTTATTTTGTAGTGAAGGGGTCTCCCTGTATTGCCCAGGCTGGCCTTGAATTCCTAGGCTTCAGCAACTCTCCTGCCACAGCCTCTCAAAGTCCTGGGATTACAGGTGTCAGTCACCATACGTGGCTAGCATATTCTTATATACAGCATTAAAATAGGCTTCAGGGCTTTGCAAAACCAAACCATATAGTACTTAGAGGCTTAAGGGTATGTGTGTAAAGGAAAACTATAAAGAAAAGCATGAAATCTGTAATTTCCCTAGGGTAGAGACAGGAGAGCACACGACTGGGGAGAAGCACATATAGAAGCTTCTAAGAAACTGACTCTGGGCCGGGCACGGTGGCTCACGCTTGTAATCCCAGCACTTTGGGAGGCCGAGGCGGGCGGATCATGAGGTCAGGAGATCGAGACCACGGTGAAACCCCGTCTCTACTAAAAATACAAAAAAAAAAAATTAGCCGGGCGTGGTGGCGGGCGCCTGTAGTCCCAGCTACTCGGAGAGGCTGAGGCAGGAGAATGGCGTGAACCCGGGAGGCGGAGCTTGCAGTGAGCCGAGATCGCGCCACTGCACTCCAGCCTGGGCGACAGAGCAAGACTCCGTCTCAAAAAAAAAAAAAAAAAAAAAAAAAAAAGAAACTGACTCTGATCTATTTCTTAACTTGGATCGTAGGGACACAGTTGTTTACTATTCTTTAAGTTGAACATATGGCTTATATGTATATAGATTTCACAATTTTTAAAAACTTAAGAAAAGATAAAAAGTGTGTAGATGATGGCTAAGGATGCAGGAATAGAACTGGGTCCCCTGAGGCTCAAGGCAGAGTCTAGGTGGATTGTCAGGCTTCTGACCCACTGGAGAATGCAAACCAAGAACGTGCTGAGAGCCCAGCCCCTTAACATTTGATTTTGTCTCTCTAGCATTTTTTTTTCTTTCAGATACTGTCTTTCCCCCAATCCAGAAGGGCTGCCAATCATGTGGCCTTACCTGTCCCATCAATAGTGCCATGTGACTTAGGCCAACTAACCAGAGTATTTCCGCTCATCTGGCCTTGGTGGTTACTTAATACAGGGGGTGAGCAGAGGTCCCAACTGAGTCCAGTCAGAGTCCTCCCTGTGTCTTCTGTTGGAACAACTCAGAATCTAAGACGATTGCTAGACATAAATGCATTGTGAGCCTAGAGCTCCATGAAAATCAGCCTGAAAACCCATTAAAACCAGTAGAAAGGCAAGCAGAAAGAAGGGCTGGAGAGTCACAGGGGGCAAAGGGGGTGAGAAATAGACAAAGTCCTTATCCTGTCATTTAGGTATCTGGATCCAGCCTTTCCTGCTTCCCAGTTATATAGGCTAATACAATCCCCTTTCTGGATCTTTCATTTTTTGTTTTCTTTTATTTTTTTGGTTTCAGATAGAGTCTCGCTCTGTCACACAGGTGGGAGTGCAGTGGTGTGATCATGGCTCATTGTGACCTCCATGCCTGTGCTCGAGTGATCCTCCCACTTCAGCCTCTCCAGTAGCTAAGACTACAGGCACATGCCACTATCCCCATGCCTGGCTAATATTTTTGCTGTTTTTTGTTTGTTTGTTTGTTTGTTTTTTTGGTAGAGATGGGGTTTCTCCATGTTGCCCAGGCTGGTCTTGAACTCCTCGGCTCAAGCAGTCCACCTGCCTCAGCCTCCCAAAGTGCTGGGATTATAGGTGTGAGCCATTGTGCTGGGCCTGGATCTTTCTTAACATCAATTGCAATCAAGTGTCCTAAGTAACTCAGAATTCTGTACCAGGATCAGGGTTTTGCAAATGACAGACCCCAATATCTGGAATTTGCTGTGTTGAGGTGGGTGTAAGATGGGGTCCCCCTTCCTTACTCAGGGGTGAGCAACATCTGTCAAGTGATGCAAGGTAGCCAAAGCCTCTCCTGTTGAGCCCAGTGAGTCAGACCACATGCTCAATGAGGCTGGAAATTGGTAGGACTTGTTAAAAAAAAAAAAAAAAGCCAGGTGCCTGGGGTGTGCTGCCCCTTCTTCAGCCTTCAGTAAGCTCTGTGAGAAAAAGATGCACTTTCGTCCCAATTGACCTTTCTGAAAGCAGGGAAGGAGAAAAGAAAGCCATGAGTTTCTCTTTCCGCCTGGGGCAAGTAATTCAACTGAGCTGAGAACCAGAAAATCATACTTCAGGATTGCAAAAGTCAGATTCCCTGCCCCAGGCTAGGAGCACAGGTAAAGGCTAGGAGAAGGAAGACACAGTGTGAGAGGGGACAGAAACCGGAAGAAGCAGTTTCCCCTGGCTCCCTGCCAGCCGCTCCTGCCCTGCGTTTCCTGCCTGGCCAAACCGCAAACAGCCTGAAGGCAAGGGCCAGACAGCCCGGCCTCATCCCTCTGGCCCAGGCCCAGTGTGTTGGGGCGGAGGCCAGAAGGCTGCAGTCTGAAGGAAGACTCAGGGAGAACAGGGTATAGAGGGGGCAGGTGTAGCGAGGACAAGGTCCAGATTCTACAGCATGACTTGACTTGAGTTTCTAGCTCCAGTTGGCAGCTCACAGAGCTATCAGAAAATGGACTAAGGTCCTGGCATGGTGGCTTACGCCTGTAATCCCAGCACTTTGGAAAGCTGAGGCAGGATTGCTTGAGGCCAGGAGTTCAAGACCAGCCTGGGCAACACAGCAAGATCCTGTCTCTACAAAATATTTAAAAATTAGCCAGGCATGGCGGCACATGCCTGTGGTTCTAGCTACTTGGGAGGCTGAGGTGGGATGACGGCTTGAGATTGGGAGGTTGAGGCTGTAGTGAGCCATACTTGTGCCACTGCACTTCAGCCTGGGTGACAGAGGGAAATTCTATCTCAAAAAAAAAAAAAAAAGAGTAGCATCAAGGCCTGACTGAGAAGAATGTACATCGGCCAGCTTTGCTTGGATGTGGGCAGCCTATACCATACTGGGGTGGTGCATTTCTGGAATTGCTTATGTGGAAAAGGCCATGGGTGGATGCCAGGCAGTCAAGGGGTGGAGTGCAGTGGCTATCTATTTATTTCTGCCCTAAAGGGGGTGGAATTATGGCCCCCAAAGAGATAAATCCAAGTCCTAACCCTCCCCCCATACCTGTGAATATGACTTTATTTGGAAAATGGGTCTTTGCAGATGCAATGAAGTCAAAGATCTTGAGATGAGATTATTATGGATTAATTCAGTGGACCCTAAAACCAGTAACACATTTTTTTGTGTGTGGTGGAGATGGGGTCTTGCTATATTGCCCAGGCTTGTCTCAAACTCCTGGGCTCAAGCAGTTCTCTCACCTTGGCCTCCCAAAGTGCTGGGATTACAGGCCTGAGCCACCGCACCTGGTCTGACACTTTTTTTTTTTTTTTTTTTAATGTGTAGGGCATTTGTTTGCAGGGAGGTCACAAGCTCTGTGTCCCTTGTCACAATGACCCCAGATTCCTATTGGGTGTGTTGTAAACAGAGGAGGCATTCTTCGGGCCCCCTGCTCTGAGCACACCCAAACACATGTAATTATAAGAAAAGAAGGCACAGACATGACAGGAGAAACACAGAAGGGGCCATCCTGTGAAGATGGAGGCAGAGATTGGAGTGACGCAGCTACAGGCCAAGAACTCCAAGGATTTCCTGGGGCCACAGAAGCTGCAAGAGGCAAGGAAGGATTATTCCCTAGAGGCATCAGAGGGAATATAGTCCCCCTAATACATTGACATAGAACTCCTATCCCCTAGAGCTGTGAGATGAGAGATTTCTGTTGTTTTTAGCCACCAAGTAAGTTGGGATTCGTTGTGGCAGCCCTAAGAAACCATTACGTGCCCAGCAAATTGGGAAAGTGTCCCCCAGTACCCAGTGGGGCTGTCAGTCACTATCTCAGACCTAGGTGACAATCAAAATAGCCCATCCTCCTTAGCACAATGTTTGGGTTGAGGATGGTCACATGACCCCAGCTAGCCAACCAGAGTTATCCTTTGAATTTGTTTTGTTTTGTTTTGTTTTTTTGAGACTGCGTCCTGCTCTGTCACCCAGGCTAGAGTGCAGTGGCAAGATCTCGGCTCACTGCAGCCTCCACCTCCTTGGTTCAAGCAATTCTCCTGACTCAGCCTCCTGAGTAGCCCAGGCTCGGCTAATTTTTGTATTTTTAGTAGAGACAGGATTTCACCATGTTGGCCAGGCTGATCTTGAACTCCTGACCTCAGGTGATCCGCCTGCCTTGGTCTCCCAAAGTGCTGGGATTACAGGAGTGAGCCACAGCACCCAGCCTTACCCTTTATATAGCTGTCAGGAAAGAAGTATTTCTTACCTCTGAAATTGCTAGACACAGGGACAATGTGAGCATAGGCTGCCAGTGGTCATTTGTCACCCCACAGAGAGAGCTGGCTCGAGAAGGAAGCCAATAGACAAGACAGCAGAGACCCAAGAGTAAAAAGAGGCAGGGCTTGATGCTGTCATCCCTGGCCCTACAAGCAACCCTATCTAAACGCAGTTCTATCTCTGGACAAACAACCTTACCTAAACACAGATCTATCTCTGGGCTTTTCTGCCAGTCACTTCCCCTTTTCTGCTCAAATCAATTTGAGACAGGATCACAGCCATTCCAGAGGGCAGATTCTGCAGCAAGTACATGTTTGAAATGCTTGTTCCCCGGTGCCGTAAAGAAATAGTACTTGAACAGAAATTTAATTTCCTCAGCAAGGCCATTTTTAAACTTTCTGCAGAAAGGGTACACTCGCCAGTAGTTTTGCCCCATGAGTATATCAAACAAAGGAAACAGGGTCATTTATAACCTGACGTGTCCACCCTACTGCTGTGTCCAGTTTCCATTTGCTGGAACAGGACCTCACATTCTGTATTTGTCCCGATTGGCTGGCAACTTGGAACCTTTTAAAAGAGGCAAAGGAGAGGAGAACAAAGGAAGGAGGAAGTAACTTGTGGAATGTTGAGAAAGGTAAAAACACCTTCAAATAAGGAAGAGGAACATTAGGCTATGACCTAATGCTTGCTTGGACCAGTATAAGCATGCCAGGGCAAATATTCAGGCTAAGTTGTGGGAGATAAGAACATTAAAGTACATTGATTTCTTTATTACGGATAGCAGATATTTAAGAATGTTAGCACAGGTCTTTGAATAAATTTTGCTTCTAAGAGAAGTTACTATTTATTCCTAATTAGATGGGAAGGAAAGTCTTTGAAGAGGAACCTCCACTTCACTTTTTTACTGATGTCTCAAGTACAGCAGGTAAAAATCTCATCAGAACAAACAACAAAGGCTTCTATGAAACAGGCCGATTTGCTTCTGATTAACCACAGAATCAGAGTGAGTTACAACCAACCCCTGTGTAACAGGACACTTTCCTTGGCCTGGGCAACACGGCCTTCCACCAGCACTTTCTTCAGGCCTCAGAGAACTCGTGGTTGAAAAAAGCCTTGCCATTCACAGAAAGCCTAATCTGCCATGAATTAACAAGCAGCTATGCCCACAGTGGACCTGTTTCCTACCTCCAGCCTGAAGTCCTGCTGAACTGTCAACCCCATAGACCAAATGCAGTAATACAATAAATGTGGAAACCCCAGAGAGAAGAGGAGGCATCAGGAGGAGGGAGGATGGTGCTTCCATTTGCTCAGCTCCTTGACAGCAAATTAGTGAGGAGCAGCTGCTTCCCTTCCAGCTGGCTGGTTCTGCTGCTTTTAAAAGTCTGACTATTGGCCGGGCGTGGTGGCTCATGCCTGTAATCCCAGCACTTTGGGAGGCCGAGGTGGGTGGATCACAAGGTCAGGAGATCGAGACCATCCTGGCCAACATGGTGAAACCCCGTCTCTACTAAAAATACAAAAATTAGCTGGGCACGATGGCGTGCGACTGTAGTCCCAGCTACTCAGGAAGCTGAGGTAGGAAAATCGCTTGAACCCGGGAGGCAGAGGTTGCAGTAAGCTGAGATTGCACCACTGCACTCCAGCCTGGGTGACAGACTGAGACTCCATCTCAAAAAAAAAAAAAAAAAAAGCCTGACTATTAAAGCCAAATGATGCGTTGTTAAAAATTGAAAAAACAGGCTGGGTGCCATGGCTCATGCGTGTAATCCCAGCACTTTGGCAGGCCAAGGCAGGCAAACTGTTTGAGCCCAGAAGTTCAAGACTAGCCTAGCAACATGGCGAAACCCTGTCTCTACAAAAAATTAGCTGGCTGTGGTGGTGCACACCTGTAGTCCCAGCTACCTGGGAGGCTGAGGTCAGAGGATCATCTAAACCCAGGGGGTTGAGGTTGCAGTGAGCCATGACTATGCCACCGCACTCCAGCCTGAGGGACAAAGTGAGACCCTGTCTTGAAAAAAAAATCAGAAACAACCTGAAGTGCTGTTACAATGGACCTAAACTTGATGCATTAGGCTCCATGAGTGAGAGTTTAACGTTTCTGAAAGCATACAGTTCATTCTTTTTTTTTTTTTTTTAAACTGTCTCTACCTCATCTCTCCCAACCTAGCACGTCAGTATGACAGTTTTCCCAAACAGGGCTGCCCCGTTTCTAAATATTCACAAGTGCCATTTGCCAGGGCCTGCCAGGGCAGTGTTTATTGCTTCAAGATGTGCGCTAATATAAAGTGGCTTTGCAGCATGGGAATATGCTTGGCTGGGCCCCTCCGTTTACTGTCAAACTGATACCTTGGAATCCTGCTCTCATAAATGTTCTGTTGTGTGTTCATTATTTGACATTTTTGGAAACACCCAAGTTAGCCCTATAAAAATGGATTGATTCCGGCCGGGCGCGGTGGCTCACGCTTGTAATCCCAGCACTTTGGGAGGCCGAGGCGGGCAGATCACAAGGTCAGGAGATCGAGACCATGGTGAAACCCCGTCTCTACTAAAAAATACAAAAAAATTAGCCGGGCGTGGTGGCAGGCGCCTGTAGTCCCAGCTACTCGGAGAGGCTGAGGCAGGAGAATGGCGTGAACCCGGGACGCGGAGCTTGCAGTGAGCCGAGATTGTGCCACTGCACTCCAGCCTGGGCGACAGAGCAAGACTCCGTCTCAAAAAAAATAAATAAATAAAATAAAAAAAATAAAAATGGATTGATTCCTCTGTGATGATCCAGGTACTCAGGATGCTTCAAGTCTCGTGGCCGTCACTAGTAACTAAGGTGGTATGGGCTGAACAGAGTTCTCCCCGAGCACAGGCAGCAACTCTTGATTGTCTCTGTGGCTCAGGTGCCTGTCTCCTGCTAAGCCTAAGTCCTCCAAAGACAGAGACTGTGTCTTATCTGTCTTTATAGCCCACAAACCCAGAGTAGTGCCAGGTACATAGTGAGTGCCTCTTTGTTGAATGAAATGCAGCCTTAAGAAAGAACTAGCCAAGCGCCGTGGCTCACGCCTGTAATCCCAGTACTTTGGGAGGCCGAGGCGGGCGGATCACAAGGTCAGGAGTTCGAGAGCAGCCTGGCCAATATAGTGAAACTTCGCCTCTACTAAAAATACAAAAATTAGCCAGACGTGGGGGCAGGCGCCTATACTCCCAGCTACTCCTACTCGAGAGGCTGAGGCAGGAGAATCGCTTGAACCCAGGAGGCAGAGGTTGCAGTGAGCCGAGATCGAGCCACTGCACTCCAGCCTGGGCAACAGAGTGAGACTCCATCTCAAAAAAACAAAAACAAAAAAAAAACAAAAAAAAGAAAGAACTTTTTTCTCTTATTATAGTTAAAACACACATAACATTGACCATCTTAATCATTTTAAAGTGTACAATTCAGTAACATTAAATACACTCACAGTGTTATGCGATGTCATACTTTTTAATTTAAAAGAAAAAATATCTTTCTTTTTTTCTTTTAAAGGTGCAATGGCTCATGCCTGTAATCCCAACACTGTTGGAGGCCAAGGCGGGAGGATCGACTGAGCCCAGAAGTTTGAGACCAGCCTGTGCAACACACTGGAACCCCATCTCTACAAAAAATAAAAAAATTAGCTGGCCAGGGTGGCACGTACGTGTGTTCCCAGCTACTCAGGAGGCTGAGGTGGGAGCCCAGGAGGTCAAGGCTGAAGTGAGCTGTGGTTGGTGAACCACTGCACTCCAGCATGGGGAACAGGGCGAGACCCTGTCTCAAAAAAAAAAAAGTCTCCTTAATAAAATTACTCTAAATAGGTTAACAGTTTTTTCTAAGAAATAAAAAAAACGAAAGCTATCATACAAAGCCTGATTTCAAGGCAATCTAGACAACAGGTTGTGAATACTGTTCTCCACTAAATACAACTGTTATCACTTCTTAGCTCTTCTGTGATCATCTCCCAGTGCTCAAAACGTATTCATCAAGCAAATGTGTTGGGCACTCTGTTAGATGATGGGAATAAACAGATGAGCAGACATGGCCAGTGCCTGTGAGGTGCTTAAAGACCAGAGAAGAGACAGATGCTTCTTTCTAATTCCCCACGCTATCCTGCGAAGCTCTTAAGGGTAGGGGTTTTTGTCATTTTTTTCCCCCGCTCTATCCCCAGTATCCCGAACAGTGCCTGGCACACTATAGGCATTTAAAAAATACTTGATGAATAAATAAATAATGAAAATCTGGCTGGGGAAGTAGGAGAAAGCGTCACTAAAGACATTAGTTGAGTTTGTTCTTGAAATTATTATTATTATTATTTTCGAGATGGAGTCTCACTCTGTCACCCAGGCTGGAGTGCAGTGGTGCAATCGCCACCACATCTGGCTATTTTTGTATTTTTAGTAGAGATGGGGTTTCGCCATGTTGGCTAGGCTGGTCTCGAACTCCTGACCTCAGGTGATCCAACCACCTCGGCCTCCCAACATGCTGAGATTACAGGCGTGAGCCACTGCGCCCAGCCAAAAATATTATTTATTGAAGAAAGAGTTACAGACATCCCCACAGGAGAGGAGGGTCTTCTCAGAAGCTTGGGTACAGAGCAGGTGGCACGATTGGAGGTGGAGTAGGACATGGAAAGAGCCATGCAGTTCACTCTTTTGCCATTTAGAGAGCACTTTCTGTGTGTCGGGCAATGTGCTTAAGCACTGGAGCTGCTAATGAGGAAGAGGCAAGGAAAACTGTGTTGACAGCGTCAGGCAGGTATGGTCTGGGAGGCATTGCATGAGCTTCGACAGACAGCTGGAAATCAGCACTAGGAGAAAGGTTGAAGAAGTCTCTGTAGGTGAAAGTGTGAGTGGTTGGCACACTGGGATAAAGAGGGAGAGGGGCTGGGAAGATAGACAAAGAGATGCTTGGGAAGGAGCATGTGAATAACGTGAAGGAGTATGAGCTTCATCTAAGACGCCCAAGAGCACTAAGGGTGGGAGGATCCCCTGAGCAGGCAGCACTTGGTGGAGGATGAATGTGAAGAAGAACATCCCTCAGAGACCCTTTGTCGTAGCTATTTGAGAAGCAATCAAGTCTTTCCCCAAAGTGAGAGAATGAGAGGAAGGGCTGATTTGAGGAACTGGAAGAGGTAGACTCACCAGAACCTGATACCTGATTGAATGTATGAAAAAGGTGCAACAAAAGAAAGGAATCACAAATAATTATCAGGGCTGGGCGGGGTGGTTCATGCCTGTAATCCCAGCACTTTGGGAGGCTGATGCAGGTGGCTCACCTGAGGACAGAGTTCAAGACCAGCCTGGCCAACATGGTGAAATGCTGTCTCTACTAAAAATACAAATATTAGCCAGGCACGGTGGTGGGTGCCTGTAATCCCTGCTACTCAGGAGGCTGAGGCAGGAGAATGGCTTGGACCCAGGAGGTGGAGGTTGCAGGTTGCAGTGCGCTGAGATGGCATCATTGCACTCCGGCCTGGGTGACAAGAGTGAAACTCCATCTCAAAAAAAAAAATAATAATAATAATTATCAGATTTCTTTTTCCTGGGATGGGCAACTAGCTAACTGTGACATTCATGAAAATAAATACAAGAAGAGACTCATGAGGAATTTGGTTTTAGAATGCTAAGTAGGAGGAGCCTGTGAGACAGCCCCAGGCAGAAGTCCATGACAGGGTGGACATTCAGCACCAGAAGTCAGGAAGGACACCTGCCTGGAGGAGGGAGAGCTGCGAGTCATCAGCTTCTACGTGGCTGAGGACACTAAGTGTATTAGTGAGCGTTCTCTAGATGGGACAGGACTAACATATGAAGGGGAGTTTATTAAGGAGTATTGACTCACACCATCACAAGGTGAATTCCCACAACAGGCCGTCTGCAAGCCGAGGAGCAGGGAAGCCAGTCCAAGTCCCAAAACGTCAAAAGTAGGGAAGCCAACAATGCAGCCTTCTGTCTCAGGCCAAAGCCCCGAGAGCCCCTGGCAAACCACTGGTTAAGTCCAAGAGTCCAAAGCTAAAGAACTTGGAGTCAGATGTTTGAGGGCAGGAAGCATCCAGCACGGGAGAAAGATGAAGACTGAAAGACTCGGCCAGTCTAGCCCTTCCATGTTCCTCTGCCTGCTTTTATCCTAGATGACCTGGCAGCTGATTAGATGGTGCCCACCCAGATTGAGGGCGGGTCTGCCTCTCCCAGTTCACTGACTCAAATGTTAATCTCCTTTTGGCAACACCCTCACAGGAACAAGACTTTACATCCTTCAGTCCAATCCAGTTGACACTCAACATTAAGCCATCACACCGAGGGAGAGGGCAGAAGGCAAGAAGGGCCGTGGGTGGAACACAGAGACCCAGGGGATATTTAGGGAGTTAGTGGAACAGGAGGTCTCTTTGAAGGAAATGGAAAAAAATGTCCAGCAAAGTAGGGTGGGAACTTAGAAAGAGGAGCACTGCAGTGAGAAAGAGTCTTCAGGTATGGGAGCACAGTAGTAGCAAAGGTCCAGAAAGAAAAGCCTGGGAAGTCTGGTCAGGGAAACAGAGTGGGTCAGGGAATATGAGTGAAAGGAAATGTACAACTCTGAGGTATATAATTTAGAAGGGAGCTGTTTGCCCTCTAATTCCTCCCCTCTTCCCACTACAGGCAGGAACAGAAGGTGAAGGTGATGTTGAGTCAGTTTTGACTATGCAGAAAAGGGAGCAACAAGATGGAGGAAGCTGGGTTCCTGAATGACCCTGTGGGGCAGAGTTGTTTGCCTGTCCCGGACTGACCATTTACCTGTTAGCTATTATGTGAAAGAGGAAAAATCTACCCTTTTTGAGCAAATGTACTCTGGGATCTTTTTTACAATTTAGCCTGTACCCTAACTAATACAGAGTATGTCCCAAAGGCACAGATAATAATAATTTTAGTAGTAGTAGTATAATTAAAAAAATTTTTTTTTTAACTTTTTAGGTAGACTTTTTAGGGTCTCACTATGTTGCCCAGGCTGGTTTCGAACTCCTGAGCTCAAGCAATCCTCCTGCCTTGGCCTCACAAAGTGCTGGGATTACAGGCATGAGCCACCGTGCGTGGCCCCACTGATAGGAATATTTCTTGAAAGTATAAACCAAAAGTAAAATTCTAAGCCCTTCAACCAATTGAATGGACCCCCTTTCAGCCAACAGCATTCCAAAGAAACCTGAAAAACTAGTCCAGGCCATGATGGGAGGGGAATGGCTAAACATGCCTCATTATACCCCCTCCACTTGGGAGTTTAGATACAACTGACCAGCATTAACATTAAAACAGAGATCTTAAGACAGACAAAAGAGACTCTTTGTAGCCATAAGATACCAAATTCCAACGTGACTCTATCAAATGACAGATAAAGATGGAAATCAAAATATCTTACCCCCAAATGTTTCTTTTCTTTTTTTTTTTTGAGACGGAGTCTCGCTCAGTGGCCCAGGCTGGAGTGCAGTGGTGCGATCTTGGCTCACTGCAAGCTCCGCCTTCTGGGTTCACGCCATTCTCCTGCCTCAGCCTCCCGAGTAGCTGGGACTATAGGCGCCCACGACTACTCCTGGCTACTTTTTTTTGTATTTTTAGTAGAGATGGGGTTTCACCGTGTTAGCCAGGATGGTCTTGATCTCCTGACCTCGTGATCTGCCCGTCTCGGCCTCCCAAAGTGCTGGGATTACAGGCGTTAGACACCGTGCCTGGCCTCCCCAAATATGTTTCTTCACCATATTTTGAAACTGCTTTTTGCATCTGTAAAGAATCTATTAACTAGCTCTTTCCCCTTCCAGGTCCTCCCACCCTTAAGAGAGTAATGAAGAGTCTGGCACCTTTTAAGGCCTGATAAGAGAGATTTACCTGTAATCCCAGCACTTCAAGAGGCTGAGGCGGGTGGATCACTTGAGGTCAGGAGTTCGAGACCAGCGTGGGCCAACATGGTGAAACCCTGTCTCTACTAAAAATCTAAAAATACAAAAATTAGCCAGGCGTGGTGTGGGGGTGGTGCCTGTAATCCCAGCTACTCAGGAAGCTGAAGGAGGTGAATCGCTTGAACCCAGGAGGTGGAGGGTGCAGTGAACTGAGATCATTCCACTGTACTCCAGCCTGGGCAATGGAGTGAGACTCCATCTAAAAAAAAAAAAAAAAGGGTGGGGGGAGAATTTACCATCCATTCTCTCTGAAGCCTGCTACCTGGAAGCTTCATCTACATAACAAGAACCTTGGCCCTTGGCTTCCACAACCCCTTTCATCTTAAATCCAAGCATTTCTTCCTGCTAACATCAACTTTAGGCAAAGCTTAACTAATTTAACTAATTACCAATTGGGAAATCTTTGAATCTACTTATGACCTGAACACCTCAATTCTGGACTGAATCAATCAAACCAATGTGTACCTCACATGTATTGGTTAATGTCTATGTCTTCCTAAACTGCATAAAACCAAGCTGTATCCCAACCATCTTAGGCACATGTAACATTCCTAGTCACAGGATGAGATAGGAGGTAGGCACAAGATACAGGTCACAAAGACCCTGCTGATAAAACACTTTGTGGTAAAGAAACCAGCCAAAACCAAGATAGCAATGAAAGTGACCTCTGGTCGTCCTCGCTGCTTATTATACACTAACCATAATGTATTATCATGCAAAAGACACTCCCACCAGCACCACGAAAGTTTACAAATGCCATGGCAACGTCTGGAAATTACCCTATATTGTGTAAAGAGGGGAGAAACCCTCAGTTCCAGGAATTGCCCACCCCTTTCCTGGAACACTCATGAATAATCCATCCCTTGTTTAGCATATAATCAATAAATAACCATAAGTATACTCAGTCGAGCAGCCCATGCCACTCCTCTACCTATGGAGTAGTGTTTTTTTTTTTTGAGACAGAGTCTCGCTCTGTCCCCAGGCTGGAGTGCAGTGGGGCGATTTCGGCTCACTGCAACCTTGGCCTCCCGGGTTCAAGCGATTCTCCTGCCTCAGCCTCCCAAGTAGCTGGGATTACAGGCGCATACCACCACACCCAGCTAATTTTTGTATTTTTAGTAGAGATGGTGTTTCACTATGTTGGCCAGGATGGTCTTGATCTCCTAACCTTGTGATCTGTCTGCCTTGGCCTCCCAAAGTGCTGGGATTACAGGCATGAGCCACTATGCCCGGCCTATTCCTTTACTTTCTTAATAAACTTGCTTTCACTTCCACTTTACTATGAACTTGCCCCTAGTTTCTTCTTGCACAAGGTCCAAGAACCCTCTCGGGGTCTGGTTTAGGGCCCCTTTTTGGTAACAGAAGTATTCTGGATTGAGATCATACTTTCAGTCACTATGCTTTTCAAAGCATAACTTTTTACAATTCCACACAGTCAAAAAGACACAGCTTGGTCTTCCAGAGATCTGTGCCTGAATGTGAACCTCAACATTACTGAAGGACCAAGGGCAGTCATTTAGTTTCTCTACAATTCTGTTTCCTCCAAGACAGCACCAGGAGATTCAAATTACAGACTTCATGCAGCTTCTGGAAGGATAAAACAAATTCAAGTCTGTTTAAGAAATGCTTTGAAAGCTGTAACATGTGGCGTAAATGAAATATTGCCTTAAGGCAGGTTGGAAAATCCTAAAACCCAAAATAAGAAAATAAACTCTTTTTTTAAATGCAAATACCCTCTAGCAACTTGGCAGATCGCCTGGAAAGGCTGAGAAATCTGTCAAGGAGAGGGTTAGTTTTGTGCATCTGTCATGCTCCACTGAAAAAGGGAGATATTAATTGAAATTAATAGAAAGAGCATATACCTGTGCACTTGGACGAGAATCATTATTATCAAACCAGGAGGAGCAGCAATCTGCATTGCCCACAGGAACCACACAGGTACAGAAGTTTTGGGGTGGGTCAAGGAATGCAAAGCTCATAGTGCAGGAGAGGTGGGGACTTTGGCAAACGAGCAGCTCCAGCACCAGCCGCCCTGCGGAAACGTGAGCCCATTCTTTCACAACGCGTGAAATTTCCCAAATTTCCAAGAGTCTTCACGCTTACAAATAAAACATGTCAGGGGCCCACCAATTGGCCTCCTGGGATCCAGCCCTCAGCTGGAAGTGACATCTGACTCTTTTAAGATGCTTCCTGGCCAGGTGTGGTGGCTCACGCCTATAATCCCAGCACTTTGGGAGGCCAGGCCAGGTGGATGGCTTGAGCTCAGCCTGGCAACACGGCAAAACCCTGTCTCTGCTAAAACTACAAAAATTAGCCAGACCTGGTGGCACGTGCCTGTAGTCCTTGCTACTTGGGAGGCTGAGGCAGGAGAATAGCTTGAACCCAGGAGACGGGGGTTGCAGTGAGCTGAGATCACACCACTGCACTCCAGCCTGGGTGACACAGCGAGAACACAGCGAGACTCCGTCTCAAAATGAAGGGGAAAAAAAAGGTGCTTCCTCATAATTATGTACAAGCCACAGTCTGGCCTTCTTTCAGTTAACTCCACCCTGCCCTGCCCTTCCCACCCATCACCTCCTTCCCCTTCCTGCTTCCTCAGCTTCACTCTACCCCTCCAGTGAAGCCAGCTTTCCTTCTTCCTACTTTCAGCCTCTCCTTTCCTTCTTTTTAGCTCATACTCAGTTACCTTTAAAGCACAAAGCAGCTCTCCTCCCCTGCGTGCCAATCAATGCCAACATTCTTCCTGCCAACATAATCTCAACCTGCTGCCCTCCTCCAGCACTGGGATAATTTCTGCAATTTAGTGTGGTTCTCATGAAGGAAGGTGGGTTATAGCTAGCTCGATCTCCCGTAGTAAAAGAGGACAGAGGAGAAGTACAGATAATCCTAGAGAAGAGACCCCCACAAAGTCACTTGGCTCTGCCTTTAGCCTTGGGTGAGTACACAGGTCCAAAGCACACCACTGCAGTCCCCTGTGCCATGTTGGTGTTGATGCTCCCAGAGGAGGCTGAGATGAGCTAACCAGTGGCCTGGAGAAAGACTTGGTGAGGATTTACAGAATTCTGCCTCCAGCCAACGCGGGGGTGATCAGCCTGGCCGCTATATCACAGCCATCATTCACTCCTCAAAACAGGGAGGGACCTTTGGGCCCTGCAGGTATCCACAAAGCTCTGGCCAGTGTGCCTGCGGCAGCCCAGAACCCCTTCCCCAACTGCCACCTCGATTAGCCTTGTCACCTCACCCCCAGCAAGCCTGTGGCTCAAAGGCAGTTTCAGTTTCACTTTCTTCGCCTTCGCGTGACCTGGGAGTTCTCAAGGGCAGTGACAAGGACTGAAAGGGCCTTGTAGGAGAGAGAACAGAGGAGAAACACTACCAATACCTGATGTGTTATGTCCGTCCTCAGGTGCTATCTGGCTTGAGCCAAGCCTTGACTTTTCAAGGAGAGGAATAGTTGGGCCTCAGTGGAGAATTTCAGGGAATTTTCTGCTTTGCTCACTGGTTTTGCCCTGCCTTGGGCTCCTTAGGTGGGGCGGGGCAAGGTGGATGTTGCCTGGGGCGGAGGGAGGGATTGTGCTCTGCTCTGTTCCCTTCTGACTTACTGTTTGTTTGGGGCGTCTGGACGAGGGCTACAAACAGTTCTTCTCTTTGTTTCCATGGCCTTGCAGAATGTGTGCTTCCCTCAAAAGGGCATAAAGGCCCCCTTTCTTCTGCTCGCCCGCGCCATGGGGGGTTGTTCTGCAGGGCTCCGGTCTACAAGCTGGGGCCAGCCCCAAGCGCTGACTGTGGCAGCTCCATCCGCTCCCACAGCCTGAGCTCACGTGGCCCATGCAGCAGCGTGGTCTCCTCGGCAGCCAGCCCGCCCCAGTTCTTAAAGCTGCAGAGCTGCTGGCAGCTGGCTGGACCCTGCAAGCCCAGTTCTCCCTGCAAGAGTTAACCTGCTCTCCCCGGCTCAACGGAGGGGTAATTTTGAAAAATCCTGATGCCTGGGTGACAGCCCCAGAAATGCAGCTGTAATTGATCTAGGGGTGTATGGCCTGGGCACTAAGGATTTTTGAAATCCCTCAAGTGATTCCAATGTGCAGCCGATCTGGCGAATCGCCATCTGTGCTGTTCAAACTTCAGTGTGCACTGGGATCACTAGGGGATCCTGTGAAAGTGCAGGCTTGATCCAGAAGATCTGGAGTCAGGCAGAGATTCTGCATTTCTAAAAAGCTCCCACAAGATGCAGCTGCTGGTCCGTGGGACACGCTGTGAATAGCAAGGGTGATGTTTTGAGCTTGGATCTGCATTCAGCCACCCACATTTAGAGGTCTTGGTAAGTTTCTAGGCCTGTTTCCTCCTCACTTATCTTGCTTGGCTGCTCTGACGATCGACTGAGATAATAAGCATTACGCACTAGAACAGTATCAGCACTTAGAAAGTGCTCAAAAGATGGTGACTATGACCATGATTTTCTCCTGATCTGTTTTTCCCCTGCTGCAAAGCCATCAGGACTTATACCTTTGGACCCCGTACAATTGACCCTTGGACAATGTGGAGCACCAAACCTCATGCAGTTGAAAATTCATGTATAACTTTTGCTGTTGTTGTTATTTTGAGACAGAGTCTTGCTCTGTCACCCAGGCTGGAGTGCAGTGGCGCAATCTCTGTTCACTGCAACCTCTGCCTCCCAGGTTCAAGTGATTCTTCTGCCTCAGCCTCCCCAGTAGCTGGGACTACAGGTGTGCGCCACCACACCCAGCTAATTTTTGTATTTTTAGTAGAGACGGGGTTTCACCATGCTGGCTGGGCTGGTCTCGAACCCCTGCCCTTGTGATCCGCCTGCCTCAGCCTCCCAAAGTGCTGGGATTACAGGCATGAGCCATCGCCCCCAGCCTATTTTTTTTTTTTTTTTTTCCTAGATGGAGTCTCACTCTGTTGCCCAGGCTGGGAGCAGTGGTGCGATCTTGGCTCACTGCAATCTCCGCCTCCTGGGTTCACGCCATTCTGCCTCAGCCTCCTGAGTGCCACCACACCCGGCTAATTTTTTGTATTTTTAGTAGAAACGGGGTTTCACCATGTTAGCCAGGATGGTCTCGATCTCCTGACCTCGTGATCCGCCCGCCTCGGCCTCCCAAAGTGCTGGGATTACAGGCGTGAGCCACTGCTCCTGGCCTATTTTTTTTTAATTCGTTTATTTTGGTTTTGGTTTTTTGGTTTTGCTTCTTTTTCTCTTTTGTTATCATGCATCTTGTTCTTTTTTTTTTTTTTTTGGAAGTGTTCAATAATGTTGGAGTGAGTGAGTGAATGAATGAATAAATGAACAGGTTAAAGTGAAAAGTGAAAGATCTCTTTTATTATAGAATCAAAAACCCCATGTCATGCAGCCTCACCCACCCAGGGTGCCATCTCTGACCTGCTGGACCCTCAGGCATCGCTCTGCGAAGGTCCATAATGACCACAGCTACCCATCATGTGTGTTCTCCAGCCCCAGCTTTCCTGCAGAGCCCTGCTGTCTAAGTTGCTCTGTTTGGTGTCATGGTGTCATGTTTCCAGAGAATGAAATAGAATTGATCAAAAGGTAGTTGTTAAACTGAGGCCAGGCTCGCAAAGGAGAGAGATCCCATCTGTTATGTTAAACTTTTTTTTTTTGAGACAGAGTTTCGCTCTTGTTGCCCAGGCTGGAGTGCAATGGTGCGATGTTGGCTCACTGCAACCTTCGCCTCCTGGGTTCAAATGATTCTCCTGCCTCAGCCTCCCGAGTAGCTGAGATTACAGGCATGTGCCACCACACTCAGCTAATTTTGTAATTTTTTTTTTTTTTTTTTTAGTAGAGACGGGGTTTCTCCGTGTTGGTCAGGCTGGTCTCGAACTCCCGACCTCAGTGATCCACCTGCTTCAGGCTTCCAAAGTGCTGGGATTACAGGTGTGAGCCACCGTGCCAGGCCATGTTAAGCTTTATTAGACAAGAGCCAAAAGGTGGAAACAACTTGTGTCTATCAACAGATGAGTAGGTAAACAACATGTGATACATACATACAGTGGAATACAATTCAGCCACAAAAAGGAATGAAATTCCTATACATGCTACAACATGGATGAAACTTGAAGGCTATATGGTCTGAATGTTTGTATTCCTCCAAAATTCATACATTGACATTTATATGTTGAGCCCTAATGATGGCATTGAGGCCCCAAAGAACTGCTTTGTTTCTTCCACCTTGTGAGGACACAGCCAGAAGGCACCATCTATGAATCAGAAAGTAGGCCCTCGCTAAGATCTGAGAGTGACAGCCTAGTAAGTTTTTAAAAATATAAATAAAGGCTGGGCGCAGTGACTCACGCCTGTAATCCCAGCACTTTGGGAGGCCAAGGTGGGTGGATCACAAGGTCAGGAGACTGAGACCATCCTGGCCAACATGGTGAAACCCCGTCTGTACTAAAAATACAAAAATTAGCTGGGTGTGGTAATGTGCGCTTGTAATCCCAGCTACTTGGGAGGATGAGGCAGGAAAATTGCTTGAACCCAGAAGGCAGAGTTTGCAGTGAGCCGAGATGGTGCCACTGCACTCCAGCCTGGCCATGGAGTGAGATTCCGTCTCAAAAAAAAAAAAAAAAAAAAAAAATACACACACACACACACACACACACATAAAAAATAAAAAGAAAATGAGCCCTCGCCAAACATATTATCTACTAGCACCTTGATCCTGGACTTCTCAATCTCCAGAACAGTGAGAAATAAATTTCTGTTGTTTATAAGCCACCCTATTAATGGTATTTTGTTCTAGCAGCCTTAACAGACTGAGACAAAAACGTTAAGCCAAGTGAAATCAGCCAGACACACAAAAAAATATTGTACGATCTCACTTACATGAAGTACCTGGAGTTAGGCAAATTCATAGAGACAAAAGTAGAACAGCAGTTACCAAGGGCTGGCAGAAGGAGAACGAGGAGTTACTGTTTAACGGCTACAGAGTTTCTGTTCGAAATGAAGAAGTTCTGGAGATGGATAGTGATGATGGTGGCATACCATTGTGAATGTACTTAATGCCAACAAATTTTACACTTAAAAATCATTGAATTTTACGTTATGCATATTTTACTACAATGAAAAAACTTGATTAGAAACCCAAACTATTGGCTGGGCACAGTGGCTCACACCTGTAATCTCAAAACTTTGGGAGGTTGAGGCACGCAGATCGCTTGAGGTCAGATCAGGAGTTTGAGACCAGCCTGGCCAACATGGAGAACCCTCATCTCTACTAAAAATACAAAAATAATCCGGGCATGGTGGCAGGCGCCTGTAGTCCCAGCTACTAGGGAGGCTGAGGCATGAGAATCTCTTGAACCCTGGAGGCGGAGGTTGCAGTGAACTGAGATTGCGCCACTGCACTCAAGCCTGGGTGACAGAGTGAGACTGTCTCCAAAAAAAAAGAAAAAGAAAGAAAGAAAAACCAAGCAGAGCTCGGAGGATTCCTTGAAACCAAGCCCTAGCTTTTCCTTTTCCATTTTCTCTTAAGGCTTAAAGATGAGATGCAGAGCCTCAGAAGGTTAAACTGTGTGTATGGCCAGAGGTGCAAAGAATGCCAAATATTAATATTTACAGTTGGTTTTTTCAGTGGGTGAGATCCAGGCAAAATTGCTCAGGAAGAGAAATATTATAATATTCAGCTGGTGTCACAGTGTACTTGGGAAGGGAAGCAATTCCTTGTGTCAAAAGAATGTGGAAGTATAATCAAGCTATTGTTTGCAGTTGCTTAGCTAAAATGAGGCCCCCTCCAGGGGAAAAAAAAAAAAGAAATTAAACCTAGGTAACTATTGTATGCCAAGTAATCGTAGCTATTTAAAAGTTCAAAAAGAGAAGGCAATTGAAGGGATTCAGTGAGCCGATAGAAACAGGAACTCAGGATGTTTTTCCCAAAGAAGTTCCTCAACCTGAATTAGATATGAAGCCTCCAGATCATGGTCGGCTCTGACAATGGGGAATATTATGGACTGAATGTTTATATCCCCTCCAAATTCCTGTGTTGAAGCTCTAACCCACAATGTGATGGGTTCTGGAGATGGGCTTTTGGGAGGTAGTTAGGGTTACATGAGCTCATGAGCGTGAGGCCCTGGTCTGATGGGATCAATACCTTTAGAGACCCCAGAGAGCTTCCTTTCTCTCCTTCTCTGCCCTGTGACACACAGTGATAAGGTGGCCATCTGGGAGCCAGGAAGAGGAACCTCATTAGAACCCAATCACCATATGTTCTGACCCACTTGTGCCTCAGGGAGTTACCGCTGTGTTCCCTGCAGCCTGCAGCCACTAACTACTGCTGATGAAAATGTTGATCTAGGACCAAAGCCTGGGGCAGGGAGGGTTTCCTGTGACCTCCTCATAAATCATACTGTCTTCATGGTGCCTGGTGGCACCCAGCCAGCCACTCTCCTCGACAGTGCCAGGCCCTCACTACCTTTCTTGAAATGTGAAGCAACTTGTCCCCAGTCCTAGGAACACAGCGGCTCTTGAGTCCACACTGCTGTTGGAGCAGAGGAAAGTCATGGCCCCTGTTGGAATGGAGCCCACCCAACAGGGAGACTCCAGAAGCACAACTAGGCTTCAGTGCAAGGGTTCCAGGGTTTGCAGAGTTTTCAAAAGTATATTTCTCAGCCACAAATAATACCATTGTCACGGCAGCACTTCCTGTTTTGCACAAATCAGTCATAATAAAAACAGAAAGAGGCATGAGGCCCGCATTCATTGTGTCTTTTCAGTTGTTTGGGAAATGATGAATTCTAGGGGTGGTTTAGAGACAGGCAAAGACCCATGAAAGGCAAGGAGCAGCCAGCTTTCCTTCCCACACCTCCTGTTCCTATACTGTGGGCCTGGGGCATCACAATCCATTTCCTGACAGGTCCTTGCTCTCTGGTCCCTTTCCTCATCCTCCACACTGCTTCTAGACCAATCGTCCCCAATATTTTGGTTACATCATTTATTTGCTCAAGATCCTTCAAGGGGCTGGGAATGGTGGCTCATGCCTGTAATCCCAGCACTTTGGGAAGCCGAGGTGGGTAGATCCCCTGAGGTCAGGAGCTCAAGACCAGCCTGGCCAACATGGTGAAACCTCATCTCTACTGAAAATACAAAAATTAGCTGGGCATGGTGGCACCCGCTTGTAGTCCCAACTACTAGGGAGGCTGAGGCAGGAGGATCCCTTGAACCTGAGAGGTGAAGTTGCAGTGAGCCAAGATCATGCCACTGCACTCCAGCCTGGGCGACAGAGCAAAACTCTGACACACACACACACACACACACACACACACAGATTCTTCAAGGGCCTTTCCAGTGACCACAGAGTCAAGTCTAAAGACTTAGACGGCCCTCCTCTAGGGACTATGAACTTATCAACACAGACTCTGCTCCAAGGGCTGAAACTAGGGTGAAACTAGTGCAAAGTTTAAGGGAGCACCAAACAACTCAGTAACCAATATGAGTGCTAATTTTTTTAAAATCAAAGTTAACACAAAAATTCCACGATGAACACAATACCAAAATTTTAAACGAGGACAGGGGCTGACCCTACACTTGTACGCTCAACTCCCACCTGGCCCTATTGCTTCCTCACTGAGCTAATCAGCCAATCGACTCCTTGTTTCCAAAACCACAAAGACACTTCCACCTGCACACATTTGCTCCTACTGCCTTCTCCCCGGCACCCCACAGAAGACCAGCCCCGCTCCCCTGCTCACCAGAGCCTTTTTCTCTTCCCGCTCTCATCTGCGTCACAAACCCTTCCCTTTGCTCTCGCTTCTCTGAGCTCCTCTCATTCTTATTGCCTTTCAAGGGCTTCAGGCTTCCTTGGCAGCAGCACCTGGCAAGCACAAAGCTCACTCCCTGATCTCCTTTACATCTTTGCTCCAAGGCCGCATCCTCAGTGAGGCCTGGCCTGGCACCCTCCATAAAGTAGCTCCCTGTCTCGTGTCTCCCACCCCCGCCAGCTACTCATCCCTCTGGACCTGCTTTAGTTTTCGCAGCACTTATCGCCATCTGATATACCATTCCATTGTTTTCTCTCTAGCTATTCTCCGTCTCCCTGCGCTGGAATCTAAGCTTCACAAGAGCAGGTCTTCATGTCTGCCTGTTCATGGCTAAGTTCCAGAGCCTCCAACAGAGCCTGACACGTGGCACAGAGTCAGTAAACACGTGTCAAACAGAATCTCTTCATACTCACTCTTAGCTGTAATCTCAATATATCAAGCAGATAAATGAAGAGTTTTTATTTTTTTATTTTTTTTGAGATGGAATCTCGCTCTGTTGCCCAGGCTGGAGTGCAGTGGCGCGATCTCAGCTCACTGCAACCTCTGCCTCCTGGGTTCAAGCGATTCTCCTGACTTAGCCTCCCAAGTAGCTGCGATTACCGGTGTGAGCCCCCACCCCGGCTAATTTTTGTATTTTTAGTAGAGACGGGGTTTCACCATGTTGGCCAGGCTGGTCTCGAACTCCTGACCTCAGATGATCCACCCGCCTCAGCTTGCCAAAGTGCTGGGATTATAGGTGTGAGCCACCACACCTAGCCAAATGAAGGGTTTTTAGTTAGTATGAAATAAGACATGAGAACATATAAGAACATTATATGTTCAAATGTATATGATTACTTGGAAAGGCAGCCAAATGAAATGTTTTAGCTCGCTTGTACATAAACATTTGAAAATTGATGCTATGGACACTTGTGGACATCAGGCACCATCTCCTAGCATCCTCATTTCACTCTAAATTTGCATTTTTCTTTGCACAAACTCAAGAGAATCTTGATTCACTCAGATAAGCAACTGCAAATTGTAACTGTTTAAAAACCAAAACTTTAAATGGGTGAATTGTACGGCATGTGGATTATATCTCAATAAAGCTTTCAAAAAATAGTTTCTCTCCAACTTTTATCTGGGTGAATCAAGATTTTCCTTTACTAAACAGAGAGGGAAGCAGACACTTCATTACAGCCTGGACAAAAATCTATTAACCTGAAACAGAACTTAATGTGTTGATGATCTCCACTGTTTTGAAATTTCACCTTCAATACATTCATAAGTGAGGTTTTTTTTTTTTTTGAGACAGAGTCTCACTTTGTTGCCCAGGCTGGAGTGCAGTGGCGCAATCTGGGCTCACTGCAACCTCCACTTCCCGGGTTCAAGGGATTCTCATGCCTCAGCCTCCCGAGTAGCTGGGATTACAGGTGCACATCAATCACCATGCCTGGCTAATTTTTGTATTTTTAGTAGAGACGGGGTTTCACTATGTTGGCCAGGCTGGTCTCAAACTTCTGACCTCAGATGATCTGCCCGCCTCGGCCTCCCAAAGGGCTGAGATTATAGGCATGAGCTACTGTGCCTGGCCAAAGTTAGTTTTTTAAACTACAGTTTTAAGATATAGTCATGTGCCATATAATGACAATTCAGTTAATGACAGACTGTACATACAACAGTGGTCCATAAGTTTTTTTTGGGGGGGTTGGGAATGGAGTTTCTCTCTTGTTGCCCAGGCGGCAGTGCAATGGCAGATCTCAGCTCACTGCAACCTCCACCTCCCTGGTTCAAGCAATTCTCCTGCCTCAGCCTCCCCAGCAGCTAGGATTATAGGCGCACGTCACCACGCCGGGTTAATTTTTATATTTTTAGTAGAAACGGGGTTTCACCACGTTGGCCAAGCTGGTCTCAAACTCCTGACCTCAGGTGATCCATCCGCCTCAGCCTCCCAAAGCGCTGGGATTACAGGCGTGAGCCACTGCACCCGGCCCCATAAGGTTATAATGCCATATTTTTACTGTAGCTTTTCTAGGTTTAGATATGTTTAGGTACACAAATGCTTATCACTGTGTTACAATTGCTTACAGTAGCAACTGTAACACAGTCACATGCTGTACAGGTTTGTGGCCCAGGAGTAATAGACCATATCATATAGCCTAGATGTGTAGTAGCCTATGCCACCCAGGTTTGTGTAAGCACAGTCTATGACGTTTGCACAATGACGAAATTTCCTAATGATGCCTTTCTCAGAACTTATCCTTATTGTTAAGTCAGGAGTCTGACTGTAGTTTAAAATATACTTTAAAACAGAAATTGGAACTCAAGAGTTTGAGGACGCCCCTTGAAGTGTCTCTGAAGAATGAGTTTCATAGAATGCTATTTGGCAACTACTGGTCTCTTAATAATTGGGCACCTATTATAGCTGCCTGACTTTTCCATGTATTCCTCTATGTTGCTCTCCTGTTTATTCACCATAGGCAAGCTCTCTGGAGCAGAAATCCTGCTTTGCACGTCAGGAAAAAAACTTAGTACCAGGCCTGGCACAGGGCTCATGGTCAGCCAGTGGCTTGTTCTTGCTGTCATTTCAATGAAATAGAATTAAACACCTGTCTCGATGTGATCTGGTGAGTCCTCAGCACCTGTTCTTGAGTTGTCTGGTGAAAAGTAAAACGACAATGCAATTTTTTTTCTTTTTTTTCTTTTTTTTTTTTTTTTTTTTGAGACGGAGTCTCGCTCTGTCGCCCAGGCTGGAGTGCAGTGGCACAATCTCGGCTCACTGCAAGCTCCACCTCCCGGGTTCACGCCATTCTCCTGCCTCAGCCTTTCCAAGGAGCTGGGACTACAGGCGCCCGCCACCACGCCCGGCTAATTTTTTGTATTTTTAGTAGAGACGGGGTTTCACCGTGGTCTCGATCTCCTGACCTCGTGATCCGCCCGCCTCGGCCTCCCAAAGTGCTGGGATTACAAGCGTGAGCCACCGCGCCCGGCTAATTTTTTTTCTTTTTTTGTATGAGATGGAGTCTCACTCTGCCGCCCAGGCTGGAGTGCAGTGGTGCGATTTTGGCTCACTGCAACCTTCGCCTCCCAGGTTGAAGCAATTCTCCTGCCTCAGCCTCCTAAGTAGTGGGGATTACAGGCATGCACCACCATGTCCAGCTAATTTTTGTATTTCTAGTAGAGACAGGGTTTCAACATGTTGGCCAGGCTGGTCTCAAACTCTTGACCTCAAGTGATCCTCCCACCTCAGCTTCCCAAAGTGCTGGGATTATAGGCGTGAGCTACCATGCCCAGCCAGTAATGCAATTTTTATGTAATAGAAGTTACAAATAAAAATAACAGCTAATATGAATTAAACTCTGTGTCATAAGATGTACTTGGATTTCCTCATTCAGTTATCACAACTCTATGCAGTAAGTGCTGTTATACCCCCATTTCACCGAAGAAAAAACTGAGGCTGCCAGATCACAGAGGAGAAATTGTGGCTATAGACAACAGCGGGGAAGCTGAGAGCTGGGACTCCAACCAGGCAGTCGGACTCCAGAGCCAGCTTAGAAATGATCTGAAGCCACTGGACAGGCCAATTTGGAAGACAAAGGAAAGAGAAATCCAAGAGCCCAGGATAGAGTCAGGCAGAGGAGGAACCTACAAAGGAATGGCCACTGGACAAGAGGAAAACCAGGAGAGAGAAGTGTATCATGGAAACCAAGAGAGATGAGCTGGGTGTGATGAGTGTGGAAAGTCGTTTCTCGGACTTGGCGTCAAGGACGCTCTTGGTAACCTTGACAAGAGCAGCTCCTACATCCAGGTTTCTCAACTGCGACACTATTGACATTTGGGGCCAGATAATTCCATGTTGTGGGGGGCTGTCCTATGCATTGGAGATGTTCAGCAGTATCCCTGGCCTCTGCTCACTTGATGCTGGTAGCAACACCCTTCCCCAGTCGCGACAATAAAGAATGTTCTCGGCCGGAGGTGGTGGCTCACACCTGTAATCCCAGCACTTTGGGAGGCAGAGACGTGAGGATCACGAGGTCAGGAGATCGAGACCATCCTGGCTAACACGGCGAAACCCCGTCTCTACTAAAAATACAAAAAAATTAGCCGGGCGTGGTGGTGGGCTCCTGTAGTCCCAGCTACTCGGAAGGCCGAGGCAGGACAATGGCGTGAACCCGGGAGGCGGAGCTTGCAGTGAGCCGAGATCGCGCCACTGCACTCCAGCCTGGGCGACAGAGCGAGACTCCGTAACAAAAAAAAAAAAAAAAAGAATGTTCTCAAACACTGCCAAATGTCCCCAGGTTCTCAAACACTGCCAGATGTCCCCAGGTACAAAATCATCCTAGGTTGAGCACTACTGCTCTGTAGAGTGGTGGGCGGAAGCCAAATTGGAGTAGGCAGAGGAGGGAATGGCAGACGAGGGAGAGGAGAAAGCTTCCACAGACATGCGCAGAAGTGGGAGCTGGAGGTGGGGGCGGGGCCAAGGGGATGTTGTTCTAAAACTTTCATGTATGTGTGTGCATATATATGTGTGTGTGTGTGTTTCATATATGTGTTTGTGTGTGTGTTTATATATATGATAAGAGCAGAGAAGGGCTGTAGGTTGATGGCAATGACACAGGAGAGAGCGAATGTTTGCTGATTTGCTGATTGAAGGAGAGAGATATATAAAGAGAGAAAGACAGAAACAGCAGGTGTGAATTTCTGGGGTAGGCGACAAGAAATGGGATCCAGACTACAAGTTGCGGGATTTGCCTTTGCAGGAGTAGAGACATTTGCTCTGGTATCAGAGAAGGAAGAGAGGCCCTATGTAGAAGTAGATGTAGGAAGGCGTGTGTATTTGGTGATGGGGAGAGGAGGGAGCTCCCATCTGTTGGCTTCTATTTTCCCAGCGAAGCCTGCGACAGGGTCATCAGCAGAGCTGGGATGGAGACGGAGGAGGAGGGAGGAAAAGGCACAGAATTCTTATCTTGGAGTGCAGCAAAGCAGGCTAAAAGGAGAAGGGGGAAGGATTGCTAGGCCGTGTTGATAGCCCATTTGCAGTCTGAGGCCAGGAATTTGAAATGAGGCCAGCCCATGTGGTGTGAGAATTTTCCCTGGCAACTTCATCGGCTCTGGGAGCAGCATGGAGTGCGTGGATGAAGCCTCGGTGACTGGCAGCAGCTCCCCAGGCAGCCTACGGGAGCAGGGTCCTCATTAAGGACCAATCATTAAGTTGCTCTCCCTTGGGCCTGAGAGAAACATGGGGGTATCTTTGCACTTTCAAGATCAAGAACAGAGGGGGTGCCGGGCACGGTGGCTCACACCTGTAATCCCAGCACCTTGGGAGGCTGAGACAGGCAGATCATTTGAGGTCAGGAGTTCGAGACCAGCCTTGCCAACATGGTGAAATCCCATCTCTACTAAAAATACAAAAATTAGCCAGTCATGATGGGGGGGTACCTGCAATCCCAGCTACTTGGGAGGCTGAGGCAGGAGAATTGCTTGAACCTGGGAGGCAGAGGTTGCAGTGAACCGAGATCACGCCACTGCTAGGTGATAGAGCGAGACTCAGTCTCAAACACACACACACACACACACAAACTGGAAGGGGTCCCAGCAGCATCCTCCCATCCCCAGAAGCAGATGCACAAATCTGCTAGACCACATGCAGTTCCCCATATCCATGCCCTGTAGAGCCTGTGAGCCCCTATTTTACCCTACCAAGAAGAAAACCAAAGTCTGCTGACATTCCACAGTCTCTCCATGGACACCACTGCTCCTCTGCCATTCACACCTGCCTCTACCCCCAGTGCCACTTTCCTTTTGGCTCCCATCGACAGTCCCGGGGCAGGGGGATGGGGCGGCAGGTATGAGCAATGAGACCAGGTGGAAATCAACGTGGAAAATTCTAGACATTATGATCTGCTCGTCTTGAAACGAGGGAAGTTCACTATTGGACATGAGACAAAAGGACACTTTCTCGAGAAGGATTTAAATTCACCCTAATACTGGACTTCATCCATTGCCTCACAGAGAACTTAAGAGTAAGACATTCCAGAAGCCTTGAACACTGACCACTTCATTGGAGCCTGAAAGTCAAATTAGAAAATCTCTGGTGATTTATTTTTTAAAACTATATTCACTTATTTAATATTTTTATGGTTTTTAATTTATTGATACATAATATACATATTTTCGAGGCACATGTGATAATTTGATACATTCATATAATCAAATCAAGGTAATTGGGATATCTATCACCTTAAATATTTATCTCTTCTTTATGCTAGGAACATTTGAATTATTCTCTTCTGGCTATTTTGAAATATACAATAAGGCCAGGCATAGTTCATGCCTCTAGTTCCAACACTTTGGGAGGCCAAGGTGGGAGGATTGCTTGAGCCCAGGAGTTTGAGACCAGCCTGAGCAACAGAGTAAGACCCTATCTCTAAAAAAATAAAAAATTAGCTGGACATGGTGGCACACATCTGTGGTTCCAGCCACTTTAGAGGCTGATATGGGAGGATTGCTTGAAGCTGCAGTGAACTGTGATCGTGCCACTGCATTCCAGCCTGGGTAACAGAGCAAGATCCTGTCCTCCCCAGAAAGAAATGTACGATAGCTTGATGTTAACATAGCTATGATTTACTTTGACTTGACTCAAGAATGCGTCCATAAGCCAATTTTATGATTTGTGTGGCATTTGGAACATCCTTGAAGTGTTAGGATGTGACCCAGCAGCAAAGGAGTGCACAACTTCCAATGTCCTGGTGGAAATGTCATATCATTGTAAGGGCATCGGGGATGCTTGCTTTCTGAGCATCTCCACAGTGTGGCAGCTGGCCAGGCTATCGCCGAGAGGTGGCCTAACCTCACACAGGGGCTCTCAAATGAAGTGAAAAAGACAAATACTGCATGATTCCACTTATATAAGATTTCTAAAAGAGCCAGATTTAGATAATCCAGTAGTAGATTGATGGTTGCTAGGGGTCGGGGAGGGGGCTAAGGGTGAAGAGTGGGCTCCTAACCAAGGAGCATGAAGTTTCAGTTAAGCAAGGTGAATAAGCTATAGAATCTTCTGCCCAGTGTTGTACCTATAGCCAACAATGATGTAAACATAGTTACCCCACTGATCTATCGAATATCTTTATTGACACCCATAAAACTTTGTTAAGAGGATAGATCTCATGTTAAATGTTCTTACCACAATAAAATAATTTTTTTTTTTTTTTTGGAGATGGAGTCTCGCTCTGTTGCCCAGGCTGGGGTGCAGCAGCATGATCTCGGCTCACTGCAACCTCTGTCTCACGAGTTCAAGAGAGTCTCCTGCTTCAGCCTCCCGAGCAGCTGGGACTATAGGTGTGCACCACCATGCCCACCTAATTTTTGTATTTTTAGTAGAGACAGGGTTTCACCATGTTGGCCAGGCTGGTCTTGAACTCCTGGGCTCAAGTGATCCACCTGCCTCGGCTTCCCAAAGTGCTGGGATTACAGGCATGAGCCACTGTGCCTGGCCAAAATAAAATTTGTAAAAAAAGAATTCACTGGAGAGCTTGTTAAAACACAGATTCCTAGATACCAGGGATAAGGCCCAAGAATCAGCATTTCTCAGCTCCCCAGGAGGCTGGTGCTGCTGGTCTGGGGACCACACCTTATTACCACAGTGGAAGAAGATGGGATGCTGTCAGGTTGGAGTTTGAATTCCAGCCTCATCCAGCTTTGCAAACTTGAGCAAGTAATGTCAATGCTCACCTGTAAAATGGGAATCAGAGTATGGTACACCTTGGAAAGTTGTTTTGGAAATCAGACAGAAGTCACGTTAAGTCCAAGGTCCTAAGTAGGTGCCCAGTAAAAGAAAGCAGTTGCTATTTTTGTCACCATTTTAACACACCTCCACAACTCACAGCTGTTTGGATTAGGCATTCAAGACAAGCATTGACTTAGCCTCAAAAGTCGTGAGGAGGTTACTGAATTGGTAATCTCTCCACCCTCTCTTCCTCCTCTTCTGAACACCCAGGCACCAAAATAGCCCCTAACACCCACCAATGCACTGCCAGCGATGACATTTCTAAGCGGAGGAGATAACTGATCACTTTCAAATTTTGTAATATTTT
This sequence comes from Symphalangus syndactylus, assembly GCF_028878055.3. Taxonomy (NCBI): domain Eukaryota; kingdom Metazoa; phylum Chordata; class Mammalia; order Primates; family Hylobatidae; genus Symphalangus; species Symphalangus syndactylus. The sequence goes on from NC_072430.2 coordinate 25,948,530, forward strand.
AAGTACATTATCTTTGAAATCTGGGTCAGGATGAATATTGAACTTGGGCTCATCAAATGTTAGAGCTGAGAGGAAACTTCAAAACCATCTAATTTTCTTTTCTTTTCTTCTTTTTTTCTTCTTTTTTTTGAGACGGAGTTTCGCTCTTGTTGCCCAGGCTGGAGTGTAATGGCACGATCTTGGCTCACCGCAACCTACTGCCTCCCGGGTTCAAGCGATTCTCCTGCCTCAGCCTCCTGAGTAGCTGGGATTACAGGCATGTGCCACCATGCCCAGCTGATTTTGTAGAAACCATCTAATTTTCTAGTTAAAGGTGAGGATGTTGAAGGTGAGGAAACTGAGACCTAGGGAGGGGTAGCAACTTGCCCAAGGTGGCACAGCAAGTCCAAGGGTAAGGGCAGACCTGGAAACCACGTGTGCTGCCTGCCGGCCCTGGCTCAGACTTTCACAGCCTGATTCTCAGCCCAACTGACCCAAAATGCTATGCTTTCCTAAATAAAACTGCAGATCTCCTGGGTTGGTGGGGATACCCAGAACTGAGTAGGAATAATTCTCATTCTATGGTGACATTCACCTAAGGGAACAGATCAGAATCTCTAAGAAAAGAAGGGAGATTTTTATGCTTATCAGCAAAGGGCATTTTTTTTTTTGAGATTGGGTCTCTGTCGCCTAGGCTGGAGTACAGTGGTGCGATTGCAGCTCACTGCAGCCTCAACCTCCTGGGCTCAAACAATCCTCCCACTTCGGCCTCTCCAGTAGCTGGGACTACACGTGAATGCTCCCATGCCCGGCTAATTTTTGCATTTTTAGTAGAGACAGGGTTTCACCGTGTTGGCCAGGCTGGTCTCGAGCTCCTGACCTCAAGTGATCTGCCTGCGTCGGCCTCCCAAAGTACTGGGATTACAGGCATGAGTCACCGTGCCTGGCCAGTGAAGGGCATTTGTTTAAAAGTGTTTGGAAACTCTGACCCAACACCATGTGACCTCCTTTCTTAAACTGCTATTCTCTTCAGTAGGTTAGGAGGTAGTCCCATTTGTTGGCCTTAATTCTTCTAAAGCTACCTCCTGCATCAAGCAGCCTCCTTTCTTCTGCTCTTCATCTTCTCTCATTCTCCTTACACTGTACCCCAAATGCACAGAGAGCTTGCTCTGTGCCCAGAGCAGAACAGACATCTTTTACTTAACTCATAAAGATAAATAAGCTAAAGACCTACATGCATTTTCTTTTATTCCATTATTTTCCACGATTCAATCAGCCAATATTTATAGGAGCCTGTTACTTGCTAAGCATTCATTAACTGTTGCTGTGCTTACAAGGAAAGTCCCTTACTCTCATTCCACAAATATGCACTGAGTGTACCCAGGATGTGCTGGCCATGGGCCACATGGGTTATTCAATGATCAACAAGGTAACACAATCCCTGTCCTCATAGAGTATCCAGTCTGCCTTCTAAGAAATGACATCTTTTTGGCAAGAGGACAGGCCTGCAGCAGTGGTCAGGATGAGGCAGGTACTCATCCTGAGGCTGGAGGTGGCTCACACAAGCTTGCAGGAGCCGAGTGTTAAATTTTCGGCAAGTTTGTGAGCCAGTTGTTAAATAGAGCCATTATTAGAAATTAAATCATATAAACATAATTTAGTAAGTTATATTAAAAAACAAAGGTAATACACACTCAAAGCTCATCACCTGCTAATTATTTTATTTTTTATTTTTGAGACAGAGTCTCGCTCTGTCACCCAGGCTGGGAGTGCAGTGGTGCCATCACAGCTCACTACAGCCTTGACCTCAAGCTCAAGCAATCCTCCCACCTCAGCCTCCTGAGTAGCTGGGACTTACAGATGCGCACCACCATGCTTGGCTAATTTTTGGTTTTGTTTTAGAGATGAGGTCCCACCATGTTGCCCAGGCTGGTCTCGAACTCCTGGGCTCAAGTGATCCTCCTGCCTCAGCCTTCTGAAGTGCTGGGATTATAGGCATGAGCTATGAACTATGGTGCCCAGCCACTTCCTAATTATTTTCTGATGTTTTACTATCATCTCTGCTCTTAGGGCCCTTTACACCTATATGGTAGAAATGCTATATAATGGTGGCCTGTGGGGCATTTCCTAGCTCTGCATTCAGTGCCATCAGGTTAACAGCTTGACATTGGCTGTAGTGGGGAATATTTATATTACGAACATTGGCAGATGCTACAAGTTAGTATTTTTTTTTTTCTTTTTCTTCCAGAAAGCTGGTTGTTAAACATTTACTAAAACATCACTGGATACAAGTGACATCATACATGGTAGGAAGAGTCAAATGAGTAATTAACATTTGGAGGAGGAGGCAAAATTAGCTGGGCATGGTGGCACACGCCTGTAATCCCAGCTACCAGGGAGGTTGAAGCAGGAGGATTGCTTGAACCCAGGAGGTGGAGGTTGCAGTGAGCCAAGATCATGCCATTGTACTCCAGCCTGGGCAACAAGAGCGAAACTGCATCTCAAAAAAAGGGGGGCGGGAGGGGGTCCTTGAACGCCAAGTAGAGAGAGACAGGGTGAAGGTGAGGGTGGGCAAGCTGTCTACAAGCCTGTCTTGTGGGGACTGTCTGTGTTGAATCGTTTTTGGAGGGAAACATGAGGCTTAACAAATAGCTTTATTGAGATTTAATTCTCAAACATACACATTTCACCTATTTAAAGTGTATAACTCAATAATTTTTTGCATATTCATGGAACTTTGCAACCTCACAATTTTAAAACATTTTCTTTGTTTTTTTGTTTTTTGTTTTTTTTTGAGACAGTGTCTTGCTCTGTCACCCAAACTGGGGTCCAGTGAGGCAATCACAGTTCACTGCAACCTCCACCTCCTGGCCTCAAGCAACCCTCTCACCTCAGCCTCCCAAGTAGTTGGGACCACAGGCACGTGCCACATCCAGCTAATTTTTGCATTTTTTCGGTAGAGACAGGGTTTCACCATATTGCCCAGGCTGGTCTTGAACTCCTGGACTCAAGCAATCCTCCTGCTTTGAACTCCTAAAGTGCTGGGATTACAGGCGTGAGCCACTGCCCCCAGCCTAAAACTTTTCATCACCCCAAAAGAAACTCCCAGACCTGTTAGCAGTCACTCCCCATTTACGCCAATCTCTTTTTTTCTCCAGCCCAAGGCAACCACCAATCTATTTTCTGCTTCTATAGATTTAAGGCTATTTTTTTAAGCTGACACAGAAATCTGAAATTGTACGAGTTAATCTTGGAGAGTGTTTCATGGGCAGCATGCCCTGTGCCAACCCAGCAATGTCTCCAATTTTCCCAGTGTGAGCTCAGTAAAATTGCCTCTTGACCACAGCTGACCCACTCCCGCTCAGTGGGCCAACTTGTTCCCTCCCCTGGGAAGGATCAAGGGAGAAAAGTTCCTACAGGTGAGCTGAGTGGTCAGCCTCAGGCTGAATGTACACACTGAAACCTTGGTAGGTGCAGAAGTTGGAGGAACAAGCCAGGGGGGTGGACAGGGGAAGGCGCTCAGCTGAACATGGGCCTAAGTGTGAGTGTGGACCCCGACACTCTAAGGGCAGACAAGCCTCTCTGGAGAACTGTGCTGTGGTCAGTCCCCAGGCAATTTCAAGAAAAGTCACAACCTGTATGGCTGTACAAACTCCTCCATCTGTCACTGACTTGGCCCCAGGAGGAGTCACCAGTGAGAGGGTCTCACTCCCCAATTTTCAATAATGCATCTCCCTGCTGGTTCTTCCTTCCCACCCCCGGCCCTGAGATGGAGTCTCGCTCTGTCACCCAGGCTGGAGTGCAGTGGCACAATCTTGGCTCACTGCAACCTCTGCCTCCCAGCTTCAAGCGATTCTCCTGCCTCAGCCTCCCAAGTAGCTGGGATTACAGGTACGCGTCACCACACCTGGCTAATTTTTGTATTTTTAGTAGAAACAGGGTTTTGCCATGTTGGCCAGGTTGGTCTTGAACTCCTGACCTCAGGTGATCTGCCCGCCTCAGCCTCCCAAAGTGCTGGGATTACAGGTGTGAGCCACCACGCCCAGCCTCCCTACTGGTTCAATTGGCCACTTGTGCAATACAAAGTGAGGAGATGACAAAGACCCCCACCTATCTCAAAACATTCCCACTACCAAATACTAGCATCTGAAATCTTTGTCATTCCTTTGAGTTATACCATTATCCCCAGAGGCCATGAGTGAAATTCTTATTATAGGGGATTGGAAGCGGGTGGAAGGGCACTAGCATCTGGCTCAGGTCAGCAAGACTTTACCTTGGAAAGCAGGGGCTGGACTCTGCGTGCAGTGGGACACTGAAGATGTGAGCTTTGGATTGAGGTAGTGATGGTTCTAGATGACAAAGATATAGAAGATGTGTTCTGGGGAAAGGTGGGCCCAGATGGAAAGCTGGGGAGGGAGGGGTGGGCCAATGGAGAGTGCCACTGAAGAGGTGTATAAAGGAGAGCTGCCATTTTTCTCCCCCCTATTTGCAGAGTCTTCTTCCACTCCATCTTCCTCTCTTCCCATCCCACACTATAAATAATTGCAAGTCTTTGTTCTTTGCCTTGGGAATAGCTTCTCCAGCTGTTGCCACATTTCTGAACCGAATAAAGCGTCTCTTTTGAAATCCATGAAAGAAACAGATTGAACTATGGTGTATTCTTTTTAAGAGGCTTGACTCTACTAGGAAAAGAAAGCTCCCTTACCAAAGAAAGAACATGGAGTGCATGTCATAGCCACTTGCCTTCACGTGTAAAGATGCGGTGACAAGCACCCTTAGTCTTCTTAGCCACTGGCCTTGTGGCAGGAAGCGAGCCTGGCAAGGACAGGGCACAGGCAGAGTGGCAGCCTCTGCCGACCCTGAGAACCAGCCTCCTCCCCCTCCTGGTGCCCCTAGGAATCAGCATATCCCAACCATGACTCCTGGAAGCTCTTCAGGAACAGGTGGACTAATTTCTCAGCAATAGTCACTGTTTTTGTGATATGAAGGAAAGCAGTTCTAGAAGGCAGGACCGCCGAGGAAGGACACCTGCTCTGCTGTTGCTGAGAAGAAAAGCAAGTGGGCACGTGGTCTGCTTTCAGGGGTAAATGAACTTGGGGGCGGGGGGAATTTCTCATGGGTGCTGTCTCATGACCAGAGGAGATGGCTAGAGTTTTGTGTGGCTAGGAGAGGTGACCGGCTGCTGGAGGGCAGCTGCTGCTTTAGATCACCCATGCCTGGACCCAGAGTGAGCAGGTTCCATTCATCACAGCTTGTGTTGGATCCTTTTACAAAGTGGTATATCCTTAATATAGATGTCCACAGGCTGATGACAGCCCTGTCTCATGAGATCACGGCTTGAGTTCTCACTCCAGGCCTGAAGACTTTTTTTTTTTTTTTTTTGAGACAGAGTTTTGCTCTTGTCGCCCAGGCTAGGGTGCAATGGTGAGATCTTGGCTCACTGCAACCTTCGCTTCCTGGGTTCAAGTGATTCTCCTGCCTCAGCCTCCCGAGCAGCTGGGATTACAGGTGCCCATCACCACACCCAGCTAATTTCTGTATTTTTAGTAGAGATGGGGTTTCACCATGTTGGCCAGACTGGTCTTGAACTCCTGACCTCAGCCTCCCAAAGTGCTGGGATTACAGGAGAGAGCCATTGCGCTCGGCCCAGGCCTGAAGACATTCTGAAGCACTCCCACCTGTGTCTACAGGCTCCCAGCTTCTGTCTGCATGGTCACCTCTGCCTCTGGGATCCTGTTTCCACATGGGGCTGTAGTTGTGTTTTTTTTTTTTTTTTTTTTTTTTTGAGACAGAGTCTCGCTCGGTTGCCCAGGCTAGAGTGCAGTGGCGCGATCTTGGCTCACTGCAACCTCCACCTCCTGGCTTCAAGCAATTCTCCTACCTCAGCCTCCTGAGTAGCTGGGATTACAGGCACCTGCCACCGCACCCGGCTAATTTTTGTATTTTTAGTAGAGACAGGGTTTCACCATATTGGCCAGGCTGGTCTCGAACTCCTGACCTCATGATTCACCCACCTCAGCCTCCCAAAGTGCTGGGATAACAGGCGTGAGCCACCATGCCCAGCCTGTAGTTGCTCTTTTTGACTTTTGTTGTAAATTGTGGTAAAATGCACATAAGATGCACTTGTTTTCAAGTGTACAATTTAGTGGTATTAAGTATCTGCATAGCGTTGGGCAACTATCAGCACTATCTAGTTCCAGAACTTTTCATCACCCCACATGGAAACCCTATATACCTGTTAAGCAGTCACTTCTCATTCCCCAGATCCAGTCCCTGCAACCACTGATCTGCCTCCTCCCTCTATGGCGTCACCTGTTTGGAACATTTCATGTAAATGGAACCATACAAGATGTGACCTTTTGTGACTGGCTTCTCTCACTTAGCATAACGGTTTTCTGTTTGTTTGTTTGTTTGTTTTGTTGCTCTGTCATCCAGGCTAGAGTGCAGTGGCTCGATCTCAGCTCACTGTAACCTCCGTCTCCTGGGTTCAAGCAATTCTCATGCCTCAGCCTCCCGAGAAGCTGGGATTACAGGCATGCACCGACACAACTGGCTCATTTTTGTATTTTTAGTAGAGATAGGGTTTTGCCATGTTGGCCAGGCTGGTCTCAAACTCCTGGTCTCAAGCAATCCACCCACCTTGGCCTCAAGCAATCTACCAACTTTGGCTTCCCAAAGCGCTGGGATTACAGGCATGAACCACCATGCCCAGCTAGCATGTTTTGAGCTTCATTCATATTGTTGCATGGATCAGTCTTCAATTCCTTTTTATAGCTAGATAATATTCCATTTCATGGATCTACCACATTTCATTTCTCTGCTGGTGCTGTTTTGTACCTCATCTACCCAGATACAAAACTTGCATTTCCATTTCCACAACCACCCCTGCTCACAGTTTCCTCATGGGGACAATGATACTTCATCACAACCTGTAAGGGTTAAATAATACACAACAGGTAAAGCAACCAAAAGCACCTAGCAACTAGTACTCAATAACATATTATTAATTATTATATCATCATTATAGCCATTATGCAATCATTACGATCATATAGATTCCTCCAACCTCTTGTTTTCTGTTGTATCTATTCATTTGTTTCACAAATTATCTTTTTTTTTTTTTTTTTTTTGAGACTGAGTTTCACTCTGTGGCCCAGGATGGAGTGCAGTGGTGCGATCTTGGCTCACTGCAACCTTTGTCTCCCGGATTCAAGCGAGTCTCCTGCCTCAGCCTCCCGAGTAGCTGGGACCATAGGCGCCTGCCACCATGCCCGGCTAATTTTTGTATTTTTAGTAGAGACAGGGTTTCACTATGTTGTCCAGGCTGGTCTTGAACTCCTGACCTCAGGTGATCCACCTGCCTCGGCCTCCCAAAATGGTGAGATTACAGGCGTGAGGCACTCCACTTGGCCCACAAAATATCTTAAATGCAACCATGGTTGGATAGCTGCAGAGAAATGTCTGGATTAGGTACTTGCAAGGATTATGTTGAACTGCATACTCCTTTGGTTCCCAATCTGGGGCCAGGAAGCCATGAGATCTCTATTATACTGTTACAGCAAGGAGTTCATGAACCACATCTGCAGCAAGCATTTTCAAGCACTCAGTGGCTACCCTTTCTCTCCCACACATACAGGCACTACTGTTTCTCAAATGTGTGCAGTCTCTGTTGAGAATGAATAAAAGATAAGTCATATAAAAGCCTTTTATCATCATGTGTCTTCTCAATCTAACCAATACTCCAGATACCACTTTTCTCATAGGGAGATCTTCATATTTGAGAAGATTAGAACCCACTAGCATACAGCAACACTAAAAGAAACCAAAACAATTCAACTCAGTATGGAAATCAAATGATTAACAAGAATTTATTGAACACCTACTACAAGTTTGGTACTATTCTAAGCACCATGGTGGGGGAGTGTGGATATGAATATGCAGAAGATAGTTTCTGTCCTGCACACTCTGTAATTGGGAAGAGCAGCCGTAGGCCAGTACAGTAGTCAAGAATGTGTCAGCATAAGATCAAGCATTAAATTAGTACTATGGCTAATACATGAAATTAACATGGGCTGAAGTCATCAGGAAAGGCTCCAAGCAAGAGTCTGGCTTGAAGCATAGGCATGTTTTTAAAGGGGCAGGGAGCTCCAGGTAGGTAGAGACAGGAATGAGCAAGGAATCTTAGAGTATAGATGTTGGCCTGCCTGGAGTCAAGGGTTTGATTTGGAAGACATGGTCAATTTCTGTGAGTAGGACATCAGAGGACAGAGCCCTAGAGGTGCAAGGATGATTGAGGGGCAGTCAAAAGCCACTGACGTTTTAGAGCAGAGGAGGGTTGAAGGAAGGCTGTGTCCCAAAATGCTCAGCCTGGCTGAGGCAGGAGAGTCTGTGTTCAGGGGACTTGGGTATGTTCATTCCCGGATACAGTCATTAAAGGGACTCCATAAGGGATGGAACAGGGGTCTCTGTACTCAGACTGATCTCTTACGACAGCACCTGGGTGTCTTTGCTCTCTATACCAACTATCTTCTGCCCCAGACATGCACATGTGAATTGTCCAGACAGGCTATGGACCTTTGTCCAGTTGTCAGAACTTTTTGCATTATTTCCAGGTTCAAGTAAAGGCATATGCCCTCTGAGAATAGACAAATGGACAGAAGTTTTTATTTTTCATTTTATTTTTATTTCGTTTATTTATTTATTTATTCATTTTTGTCGCCCAGGCTGGAATGCAGTGGCGTGATCTAGGCTCACTGCAACCTCTGCCGCCCAGGTTCAAGCGATTCTCCTGCCTCAGCCTCCCAAGTAGCTGGGATTACAGGCACTGCCACCGCGCCTGGCTGTTTTGTAGTTTTTAGTAAAGACGGGGTTTTACCATGTTGCCCAGGCTTGTCTTGAACTCCAGAGCTCAAGTGACCTGCCCACCTCGGCCTCCCAAAGTGCTGAGATTACAGGTGTGAGCCGCTGCGTCCAGCCGGAATTTTTTTTTTTTTTTTTTGTGGGGGGGGGGGGGCTTTCCGGAAGAGGAATTTATGGAGAGGAATGTATTGTATTATATATTGTATTATATGGTATTGTATTGTATTTTTATTTGGTGCTTTTCAGTAAAGACCAGAAAACCTGCTAGACAAATTCTAAAAGAGTTGTAACACTGGACGGGGAATTTGCCAAGCTGGCTTAATAGATGTCTTCCCACCCTCAACACTCCTTAAAGCAATAGCCCTTCAGGGGTAAAGTCCACGCTGACCACACCTTCCTCCCTCTCTTGCAGAGGGCAAAGGGTAGAAGACCAAGAGGCTAAGGTGTTTGGAGAAGCCGGGGAAACGGGTGGATTCACCCTGCAGGATGCAGCCTCTGAGCTGTAGGATGCTCACCCCAGTCACCCTGGAAGATGGAGCCATCCCCATCCTATACTACTGTTTTGCCCTTCCAAAGTGCTGGGATTACAGGCATGAGCCACCATGCCCAGCCTCTCTTAACTTTGAAAAATCACACCACCACTACCCTCCCTTGATAAACACAAAATCTCAGGCTCTGCTTTAACAATTTTGACACACAAAAATAAACATTGTGAGTACAAAACAAAAGTGCAGGCAGGAGAAGGCATTGCCTTGCTTCCAGTCTGCACATCCTTACACCCACTTCAAGTCCAATGTATCTCCCCAGGGGTGCCTCTCTCCTTCTCCATGCTGGAAGTCAGTCCACTGGTTGGAGTGGAGCAGACCAAAGCTAAGAATTATAGAGAGGAAAGCACCCTGGTGAGATTCAGGAGGAACATTTGGTGACAGAGTGGGCTAGAGATTGGTGCAGACTGAGCAGTTACTACCACTGTAATTGCTTTAGGGCTTGAACGTTAGTGCTGGGGGGTGGGAGAGATGGAGAAGAAGAGATACATAAGAGACAGATGGGCTGGGCATGGTGGCTCATCCCTGTAATCCCAGCACTTTGGGAGGCCAAGATGGGTGGGTCACTTGAGGTCAGGAGTTCAAGACCAGCCTGACCAACATGGTGAAACCCCATTTCTACCAAAAATATAAAAAATTAGCCGAGCATGGTGGTGGGTGCCTATAGTTCCAGCTACTCGGGAGGCTGAGGCATGAAAATCTCTTGAACCCGGGAGGTGGAGGTTGTAGTGAGCCGAGATCGGGCCACTGCACTCCAGCCCGGGTGACAGAGCAAGACTCCATCTCAAAAAAGAAAAAGAAGAGAAAAAAAGAGAGACAGATGATGGTGGAGAGAACTGCTAATGCTTGGAATTGAATAGATGGGGGGCATCCAGGAGCTCAGGCCTTGGCCCAGTCAGCACCCCTCATTCATTCAACAACATGTATTGCCAGCCCTACTGTGTGCCAGAGACTATGCTAAGCACTGAGGACACAGCAAGAACAGGACAGGGAAACTCCCTACTTCCCAAAGGAGGAAGACCACCAGCAGCAAAGAAGAAAATACATAAATGAACAAGATCATTTTGGATAGTGGTCTATGCTATGAAGCCATTCAAGCAGAGAATGGAGATGAGATGAACAGTAATAGGGCTGGAGTGGATAGAGGGAAGCTATATTAGACTGGGGGCCATGAAAGTGACTCCAAGAAGTGACAGCCAAGCTGAACCCCGAATGATGCTTTAGCAACGAGCCATGGAAGATCTAGAGGCCCCAAGGTGGAAACACATATTTCTGACACATTATTAAAAAAACAACAGAAAAACATTGCTGGCATCTCTGTTCTCAAGTTGACACAAAAGCAAAAAATGCCTGCATCCCCTAGGAAGGAACTTCAAGGAGTGTATTCTCTTGCTGCTTCTTCTCTTGCTTGCTGACAGTAGGACATCTGGGTCAGGCCTGGAGACTCGCTCTTTTATGGATCATTCTCTCTTTGTTGTTTTTTTTGAGACGGAATCTCTCTCTGTCGCCCAGGCTGGAGTGGAGTGCCACAATCTCAGCTCACTGCAAACCCTGGCTCCCAGGTTCTAGCAATTCTCCCACCTCAGCCTCCCAAGTAGCTGAGATTACAGGCATACACCATCATGCCCAGCTAATTTTTGCATTTTTAGTATAAATGGTGTTTCACCATGTTGGCCAGGCTGGTCTTGAACTCCTGACCTCAGGTGATCCACTTGCCTTGGCCTCCCAAAGTGCTGGGATTACAGACGTGAGTCACTGCGCCTGGCCTTCTCTCTCTGTTCTTTAAGTGGGAGGCAGACCACTACCTCCGATGTGTTGGAGATATAAGTGTGCTTAGAGCAGGCCACAAATGTGGCTCTTTTCCCTGCACTGTTCCCAACATGTAGGCATAAGGCTGAAAGTTGGGGCAGGGCATGCAATGCCTGTAGATCTTTCTGAGATGTAAACTCTGATGGGCATGATGGCTCATACCTGTAATTTCGGCCTTTTTGGAGGCCAAGGCAGGAGGATCACTTGAGCTCGGGAGTTTGAGACCCGCCTGGGCAACATAGTGAGACCCCCACCTCTACCAAAAAAATTTTACAAATCAACCAAGCATGGTGGCGCATGTCTGTAATCCCAGCTACTCAGGAGGCTGAGGCAGGAGGATTGCTTGAGCCCAGGAGGTCGAGGCTGCAGTGAGTTGTGATCACACCATTGCATTCCAACCTGGGTGACAGAGCAAGGCCTTGTCTCAAAAAACAAAACAAAACCAAAAAAGATGTGCAACCTACATATCTAACACATTCACCAAAGGCCTGTGACAATGAAGCTGATACCAACAGGAACTTCATGAGGATCCTTTGGCCTGCCGTTAATCATTTTCCAACACTGAAAGGAAGAGGCTTGCAATTAATTGTCACCTTCAAATTTCTAACAGCTGGCTTCAACCTTACAGAACATGATAAGGATTGGGAAATGTCCAATTATAAGAATCACCACCTCTGTAAGTTGACAGCAAGCCATGTGCTCATAAGAATTGCTGGTATTCCTGGCATTGAGATGAGGTGGACTTTGTTCTCCACAATGTTCCTGAAGTAATCACAATAATAAGCTTCACATGGCTGTTTCTGATAAGGCCTCCAAACACAAGCCCAAGAGCAACAGAGTAAAAGTGAAGACATTTGGTTAAAATGGTGGTCAGAACATCATACTGGCTACACTTGGGTCAGGTACCTCTTTCATGGGAAGGGGGGATGTGGCTCACTTTTTATCTTGGAATTCCTCCCAAATAAGAAAGGGTGTTGCATGCAGTCAAACTGACAAATACCCTCTACATGCTCTATCACAATTACCTTCTTCTCTGCTTTTCCAAATGTTACCCAGCTATAGCGGGCTGAATAATATGCCCCCACCTCCAACTCCAAAAGATGTCCACATCCTAATCCCCAGAGCCTGTGAATATGTTACTTCACATGATGAAATTGAGGACCTTAAGGTGGCTGCATTATCTTCGATTTTCTAGGTAAGCCCAGTGTAATCATGAAGGTCCTTATGAGTGGCATGACAGGAGGGTCAAAGAGCAGAGAGGAGATATGACAACAGAAACAGAGGCTGGAGAGGCCAGGCGTGGTGGGGTGCACCTGTGATCCCAGCTACTTGGGAGGCCATGGCAGGAGAATTGCTTGAACATGGGAGGTGGAGGTTGCATGGGCTGAGATGGTGCCACTGCACTCCAGCCTGGGTGACGGAGTGAGACTGTCTCAAAAAAATAATAATAAATAAATAAAATAAAATAAAAATAAAGAAACAGAGGCTGGAGAGATGGCCTTTGAAGATAGAGGAAGGAGCCACAAGGCAAGGAGTGCAGACAGCCTTTGGAATATGAAAACGGCAAGGAAGCAGTCTCCCCTAGAGCCTCCAAATAGGAACACAGCCCTACCGATGCCTGGATCTTAGCCCATTAAGACCCATTTTGGACTTCTGACTTCCAGAACTATAAGATGTCTTAAGCCACTTGTAGTAATTTATTTGCAACAGCAGTAGGAAACTAATACACCTGCTAAAATATCACCCTTTGGAAAGGTCATGCTGGCCCTGGCCTATGGCCCTCAAAGTTTGTTCCCGTCTATGAATCCCTATTACTTATGATGAAGTCATTTGAAATTTAGTACTGTATTGCTGTGGGATGTGCCTCCTGTTTTTTCTTGAACATTTCTCTCAGCTTAGTTAACATGGCACTTGTACTTGTTTATGTAGAACACAGAATGGGGCTTACCCATTATAATTCTCTTAATACATGCTTTTTTTTTTTTTTTTTTTTTTTTTTTTTGAAACAGAGTCTCGCTCTGTTGCCCAGGCTGGAGTGCAGTGGCGCGATCTCGGCTCGCTGCAAGCTCCGCCTCCTGGGTTCACGCCATTCTCCTGCCTCAGCCTCCCCAGCAGCTGGGACTACAGGCCCATGACACCACGCCCGGCTAATTTTTTGTATTTCTAGTAGAGACGGGGTTTCGTCACGGTGGCCAGGTGGTCTCGAACTCCTGACCTCAGGTGACCACTGGCCTCGGCCCCCCAAAGTGCTGGGATTACAGGTGTGAGCTACCGTGCCCGGCCAATACATGCTTTTGAATAAATGAATGAAAAGGAGCTCTTTTTCTAGACTTCCTTGCTTTTTCTCAAAGGACTGGATGTTGCACAACGCACACAAAAGGCATTCATATTTCTTCAAGATTTTCCTAAAGTCTAAAGCACTCTTACTAGGACTCCACTTTTGCCCTGGTTTCACATGGATAGTTGAAGCTCTCTTACATGATGAGTTTGGGATGGTTGGTTAAAATGGGAAACCATTAAAAATTATATGTTCTAGGGCTGGGTGTGGTGGCTCATGCCTGTAATCCCAGCACTTTGGGAAGCCAAGGTGGGCGGATCGCGAGATCAGGAGTTTGAGAACAGCCTGACCAACATGGTGAAACCCCGTCTCCTCTAAAAATACAAAAATTGGCTGGGCATGGTGGCAGGCACCTGTAATCCCAGCTACTCAAGAGGCTGAGGCAGGAGAATCGCTTGAACCTGGGAGGTGGAGGTTGCAGTGAGCTGAGATCGTGCCATTGCACTCCCGCCTGGCAACAGAGCGAGACTCTGTCTCAAAAAAAAGAAAAAAAAATAGTGTGAGTTTCCGCAAAAAGTTAAACATAGACTTACTATATGATTCCGCAATCCTACTTCTAGGTGTATATCCACAAGAATTGAAAGCAGAGACTCAAACAGATACTTGTACACCAGTGTTCATCACAACATTATTCACAACAGTCAAAAGGTAGAAACAATTGTAATGTCCATGCACAGATGAATAGACAAGCAGAATGTATGGTATATATACACAATCAAATACTATTCAGTCATAAAAAGGAATGAAAATTTTATATATGCCACAACATGGATGAACCTTGAAAACATGATGCTAAGTGAAATAACCAGACACAGAAGGAAGAATATTGTATGATTCCACTTCTATGAAGTCCCTATAATAGGCAAATTCATAGGGACAGAAAGTGGAATACAGGTTACTTGGGGGAAGGGAAAAATGGGGGTGTTATTGTTTAATGGGTCCGGAGGATGACGGAATGTTTTGGGTGTAGATAGGGTGATGGTGACACAATATTGTGAATGTATTTAATGCTACTGAATAGTACATTTGCAAATGGCTAAAATGATATATATCATGTTATATATATTTACCATAAATTTTTAACAGCCATAAAAGCATTCAAACCTTTTTTTCCTGAATCTTTTCTAGTACAATTTGACATGTGAGCTATTTTTTTTTTTGCATAAAGCTCTTCATCACAGTGTTGTTTATAATCATAAAATATTCTAAAGAATTTAAAAGTTTGTTAGTAGGTAATTTGTTAGGAAATTAGTGTAATCCAAATTATGGACTACCAGGCAGTCATTAGAAATCATGTTTGCGTTCACGACCAGCCTGGCCCATATGGCGAAACCCCATCTCCGCTAAAAATAACAAAAACTAGCCAGGCGTGGTGGCAGGCGCCTGTAGTCTCAGCTACTTGGGAGGCTGAGGCAGGAGAATTGCTTGAACGTGGGAGGCAGAGGTTGCAGTGAGCGAGACTACACCACTGCCCTCCAGCGTGGTGACAAAGCAAGACTCTGCCTTAAAAAAAAAAAAAAAAAAAAAGAAAGGAATAAATCATGTTTATGAAGATATTTTACTGATGTAGGGAAATGCTGATAATATGTTAAGCCAAAAAGGGCAGGGTATAATATTGTGCTTGGAATGATTCCCGAGTGTTAACAATTTTTAAAAAACACAAAATAAGGCTGGACATGTTGGCTCACGCCTGTAATCCCTGTGCTTTGGGAGGCCAAGGCAGGCAGATCACTTGAGGTCAGGAGTTTGAGACCAGCCTGGCCAATATGGTGAAACACCGTCTCTACTAAAAATACAAAAATTAGCCAGGTGTGGTGGCGGGTGCCTGTAGTTCCAGCTACTTGGGAGGCTGAGGCAGGAGAATCGCTTGAATCCTGGAGGCAGAGGTTGCAGTGAGCTGAGATTGTGCCACTGCATTCCAGCCTGGATGACCCAGTGAGATTCTGTCTCAAAAATAAATAAATAAAAATTAAAAATAAATAAATAGACACAAAATAGAAATATTGGAAGAAAATATTCCAAAGTATTACCAGAGGTTGTCCTCGGACAGTTAAAGATCATTTTGCTCCATTTCTTTCTTAGTTTCCTGACTCTCCAGCTTTCTTCAGAGAAAATGAATTACTTTGAAGACCAAAAACCAAAACCCCAAAACTTCAATGTGGCACAGTTCTTGCTTATTTAGGGCTACCACATCCTCTAGGGTACACGACTACGCTATTTTCTAACAACTGCTACTTTAATCTTAGTTGTTGAGGTCACACTAGTGTTTTCAAAATGAGGCACATGCTGGTTCACAGAAAGACAGTGAATGAAGGCGTGGGGGGATGGAGGGAGGAAAGAACTCAAAGGAGACCCGCTGCGGGGGAAAGTTCTTCCTCACTGCAAGCTCCCCATCAAATAGTAGCTTCTAAAACCACAAGTTTTCATTTTCAGGATAAAGGCAGGCAACCAAGTTCCTTGAAAGTAAATGTAGGTCAAGGTTATTAATCCAGCTTTTGAGGGAAACTCAGTCTAATTGCTCATTAGCATACCATTCAAAGTAGCTTTTATTAACACGGATTCATACTGCCTTTTAAAAATAATGGAAACAGTTCAAGATCAGCCTGGTCAACATGGCGAAACCCCGTCTCTACTAAAAACACAAAAATTAGCCAGGCATGGTGGTGGGCATCTGTAATTCCAGCTACTCGGGAGGCTGAGGCAGGAGAATCACTTGAATCCTGGAGGCGGAGGTTGCAGTGAGCTGAGATTGAGTCCCTGCACTCCAACCTGGGCGACAGAGCAGCTGTCTCAAAAATAATAATAATAATAAAAACAAAATAGCTTAGTATTTTAAGGACTGTTGATGTTTACTGCACCAGAAAGACACTACAAGCAGAGTCTGTTTGTGGGGATAGTTTTCTATGGAAAGAAAGTTATTTTAGTTAGTTAATATGATTGGAACTAACTTCCTTCCTTCCTTCCTTCCTTCCTTCCTTCCTTCCTTCCTTCCTTCCTTCCTTCCTTCCCTTCTCTTCCCTTCCCTTCCTTTCTTCCTTCATTCCTCTCTTTCTTCTTCCTTCCTCTTTCTCTTTCTTTTTTCTCTCTCTCCTTTCTTCTTTCCTTCCTCCTTCCCTTCCTCTCTTTCTTTCTCTCTCTCTCTCTTTTTTTTTTGAGACCGAGTCTCGCTCTGTCACCAGGCTGGAGTGCAGTGGCAAGATCTTGGCTCACTGCAACCTCTACCTCCCAGGTTCAAGCGATTCACCTGCCTCAGCCTCCTGAGTAGCTGGGACTACAGGCATGTGCCACTACATCCAGCTAATTTTTGTATTTTTAACAGAGACGGGGTTTTACCATGTTGGCCAGGATGGTCTCGATCTATTGACCTCATGATCCTCCCACCTCAACCTCCCAAAGTGCTGGGATTACAGGTGTGAGCCACTGTGCCCAGCCTCTTTTTGTTTTTTCTTTTTTTCTCTCTCTCTCTTCCTTCCTCCCTCCCTCTTTCTCTTTCTTTCTTTTCTTTCTCTCCTTCCTTCCTTCTTTCCTTCCTTCCTTCCTTTCTTCCTCCCTCCCTCCCTTCCTTCTCCGTTTCTTTTTCTTCCTCTGCCTCTCTCTCTCCTTCCTTCCTTCCTCCCTCACTTTCTTCCTTCTTCTCTCTCTCTCTCTCTCTCTCCCCACTCTTTGCTTGCTTGCTTGTCTTGCTCTGACACCCAGGCTGCAGTGGCACGATCATGGCTCACTGCGACCTTCACCTCCTTGGCTTAAGTGATCCTCACACCTCAACCTCCTGAATAGCTGGGACCACAGACACACACACCACCACACCTGGCTAATTTTATTCATTTTTTGTAGAGACAGGCTCTCACGATATTGCTCAGGTTGATCTTACTCCTGGGCTCAAGTGATCCTTCCACCTTGGCTTCCCAGAGGCCTGGGATTACAAGCGTGAGCAACTGTGCCAGCCTATTGGAACTTTCTGAAACAAAAATCTGATCATGGCACTGCCCTGTGTCCAAGCTGTTAGTACTTCCCATTCCTGTGGAGTCGTGCTGGCACTGTGACCCAGAACACAGGACACCGTGGTCTAGCCCGTGACTCCCTCCCTCATGCAGCCTCATTGCTCTGGGGTTCTGGGAATTTGCAGTCCCCAGCACTCCTGGGACAGTGTCTTGCTTTTTTGTTTTTGCTCTCACTGCCCCCTCTGCCTGGAATCCTGGATTCCTACTCCATCCCTCACCCATGCCCACTCATCTTTCAATCCTGACCCAAGTATCACCATCCCTGTGGAGTTTCCCAGATCCTTCCCAGTAGCTTTGAGCACTTGCCCTTTTCCACCTCCACCGTGTCCTAAACAGGTTCCTATTGGAACACTCAACACACTATTGCACACACAGTGGCCCTTCCTGTCTATGGCTTCTACATCTGCAGACTCAACCAACCTCGGATGGAAAAGATTCAGGAAGAAAAAAACAATAAAAAATACAAATAAAAAACTCATACAGTATAACAACTGCTTACCTAGCATTTACACTGTATTAGGTATTATAAGTAGCCTAGAGATTATAAAGTACATGAGAGGATGTGCACAGGTTACATGCAAATACTACATTTTATACATAGTGTAAAATGAGCATCTACAGATGCTACGAACTTGAGTATCCATGGATATTAGTATCCTTGGGGATCCTGGAAATAATACCCCACAGATACTGAGGGCGACTGTACTTATTTCTATGTCTGTCTTCTCTTACCCAGCTATGAACTTCTTAAGAGCAGGCACTGTTTTCCATCTTTTTTTTTTTTTTTTGAGACAGAGTCTCACTCTGTCACCCAGGCTGGAGTGCAGTGGCACAATCTTGGCTCACTGCAGCCTCACCTCCCAGGTTCAAGCAATTCTCTTGCCTCAGTCTCCCAAGTAGCTGGCATTACAGGCACCCACCACTACGCCCAGCTAATTTTTGTATTTGTAGTAGAGATGGGCTTTCACCATGTTGGTCTGGCTGGTCTTGAACTCCCAACCTCAGGTGATCTGCCCACCTGGGCCTCCCAAAGTGTTGGGATTACAGGCGTGAGCCATAGCGCCCGTCCTGTTATCCATCTTTATAACCTCTGCAGCACTGGCACACAGAAAGGGTCCAGTAAAGATGCTGAATAAATAAGGAAATGAACCACCTGGGCTAATGCTGATTGCTTCTTTAGTGGTAGCAAACATTGACTTCAGGTATTATAAGATGCATTTGGTCAAGAGGAAGGAGCAGCCCTTACTCCATTTCCTCTTGTCCTTTCCCACAGTCAGCCAGTTAGAAAGACTAAAACAAGCAGGAAAATAAAACAACGACCCTGGAGGACGCACTTATTTTGAGGAAAAGAACCCAAATCAAAGCAAACTAAACTAAAAAGCTCCAATATAATATATTCAGAAAGATAGGATGCCCAACAAAGGACAAACAAGGGCTCTTATTAATTAAAAACATGACTCTAGGTAGGGTGCGGTGGCTCATGCCTGCCATTCCAGCACTTTGGGAGGCTGAGGTGGGCAGATCGCTTGAGGTCAGGTGTTCGAGACCAGCCTGGCCAACATGGTGAAACCTTGTCTCCACCCTAAATACAAAAGACAATTGGCCCTGGAAAGCCATGAAAGTAAATGCTACTGTGACAACCCTGTAGGAGGAGGATGATGAGCCTCAGAGAGGAGGCCTTAAAAACTCAACAAAATACCTAATTGGATAAAGAAACTAGGGTAAAATGAACCATGATAAAGAAAAAATGCAAGAAAGGCAAACAGAAGATCCAAGGGGAAAGAAGTTTGTACAATAAAAAGAAGAGCAATTCTTTTTTTTTTTTTTTTTTTTGAGAGGGAGTTTCTCTCTTGTTGCCCGTGCTGGAGTGCAATGGTGCGATCTTGGCTCACCGCAACTTCCGCCTCCTGGGTTCAAGCAATTCTCCTGCCTCAGCCTCCCGAATAGCTGGGATTACAGGCATGCGCCACCACACCCAGCTAATTTTGTATTTTTAGTAGAGATGGGGTTTCTCCATGTTGGTCAGGCTGGTCTTGAACTCCTGAACTCAGGTGATCTGCCAGCCTCAGCCTCCCAAAGTGCTGGGATTACAGGCATGAGCCACCACGCCCAGCCAAGAAGAGCAATTCTTATAAACATTTTGCCTCTTCAGAGAAAAATATTAGAGAATACTGTAATATGGTTTTTGCCATTACTTTCAATGGCAAAAATGACAATTACTTTTGCACCAACCTAATAAATGCTGTTTAAGTGATTTTCATGTTTTAGGGTCAGTCTGTGGAATACTTAATTATGGTTAAGAATAGAAGGTAAATGTTTTTTATCCATAAAATTATATGGGGCAGAAATTGGGAGGTAGATGTCAGAGAGAATCTGTCTGAAGAACAAAGATGCTGTTACCATCATTCTTTTTTTTTTGAGTCAGGTTCTCACTCTGTCACCCAGGCTAGAGTCCAATGAGACCAACATAGCTCACTGCAGTCTCGAACTCCTGGGTTCAAGTGATCCTCCCACCTCAGCCTTCTAAGTAGCTAGACTACAGGTGCATGCCATCACACTCGGTTTATATATATATATATTTTTATATATAAATATATATATATTTTATATATAAAAATATATATATATATATATTTTTTTTTTTTTGAGATGGGGTGTCACTCTGTTGCCCAGGCTGGAGTGCGTGGAACAATCACAGCTCACTGCAGACTTGGCCTCCTAGGCTCATGTGATCTTCCCACCTCAGCCTCCCAAGTAGCTGGGAATACAGGTGCTTGACTATCTATACATACATATAGTCAAAATATATACGTATATATATATATATATATATATATACACACATATATATTTTTTTTTGGTAGAGATGAGGTCTCACTATGTTGCCCAGCCTGATCTCAAACTCCTGGGATCAAGCAATCTGCCCACCTCAACCTCCCAAGGTGCTGGGATTACAGGTGTGAGCCACTGTGCCAAGCAATTTTACAATTTTTTTGTAGAGATGCGGGTTTGCTATATTGCCCGGGCTGGTCTTAAACTCCTGGCCTCACATGATTCTCCTACCTTGGCCTTGCTAACTTCATTTATCTTCAATTTATCTTGTGCAGTAAGACGGTCATAGCTCACTGCAGCCTCGAACTCCTGGGTTCAAGTGATCCTTCTGCCTTGCAGGTTCTTGAAGGTATAGGACCGAGGTCCTTGTTTCCTTGTTGGTTACTGGCAAGGGAGCAGCTCTTAACTCCTAGAGGCTGCTCCTCAGGGCCTTTCCACTTGGTCCCCTCCATCTTCAAAGCCAGCAACCAGATAACCCTTTTGCATTAAAGATTTTTCATGCAGCCAGGAGCAGTGGCTCACACCTGTAATCCTGACGGGGATGGATCAATTGAGGTCAGGAGTTCGAGGCCAGCCTGGACAATATGGCAAAACCCTGTCTCTACTAAAAATGCAAAAATCTCTACTAAAAACACAAACATTAGCCTGGATGACAGAGCTAATTTTTTAAAAAATTTTTTGAGATGGAATCTCCCTCTGTCGCCCAGGCTGGACTATAGTGGTATGATCTTGGCTCACTCCAACCTCTGCCTCCCAGGTTTAAGCAATTCTCGTGCCTCATCCTCCCGAGTAGCTGGGACTACAGGTGTGTGCCACCACACCTGGCTAATTTTTGAACTTTTAGTAGAGATGGGGTTTCTCCGTGTTGCCCAGGCTGGTCTCAAACTCCTGAACTCAGGCAATCCATCCGCCTCAGCCTCTCAAAGTGCTAGGATTACAGGCATGAACCACTGCACCTGGCCTGTAATTAACTTTTATGACATCTGCAAAATCCTTTTTACCACATAAATCACATAATCATGGGTGTAACACCTGGTGACAAAAGGCATGGGAGCCATCTTATCCTTCTATTCCACACTACTCAAGAAAAATGACTGTTATTTTTAGTTTATGTTTTTTATTTTTTTTGAGACGGAGTCTCGCTCTGTCGCCCAGGCTGGAGTGCAGTGGCATGATCTCGGCTCACTGCAAGCTCTGCCTGCCGGGTTCATGCCATTTTCATGCCTCAGCCTCCTGAGTAGCTGGGACTACAGGCACCCGCCATCGTGCCTGGCTAAGTTTTTGTATTTTTAGTAGAGACGGGGTTTCACCATGGTCTCGATCTCCTGACCTTGTGATCCACCCGCCTCGGCCTCCCAAAGTGCTGGGATTACAGGCATGAGCCACCGTGCCCGGCAATGACTGTTATTTTTATATAGAGTGAGCTTTTCTAAAAAGCATTAAAAAGCAGCATGAGGAAGTTTTTTTGTTTTTTGGTTTTTTTTTTTTTTTTGGTGTTTCAAATCTCACTTTCTGGAAACAGCCATCAATATTTGGTATATGTCATCTGAATTTGGGCATGCAGAGCAAAAAGATCAATAGATAACAATGGAATTTTATTCTGCAAATTATTTTTAAGTAAAATTAAGTTTAATTTTACAGAAAACAGAAATAAAGTAAAATAGAAATAATTGCTGAACTTCAGCTAAATGTTTGTAAACCACAAAAATTCCTAAAATAATCCCCTTAAAGATAAGAAAAACGAACACAAAAATCATCAAGAAATTAGAATCGTGTTTGTTTAAAAAAGCTGCAGTTCATGGAGTTCTTTTTTTTTTTTTGAGACAGAATCTCATTCTGTCGCTCACGTTGGAGTGCAGTGGTGTGATCTCAGCTCACTGCAACCTCCAACTCCCACATTCAAGAGATTCTCGTGCCTCAGCCTCCCGAGTAGCTGGGATTACAGGTGCATGCCACTATGCCTGGTTAGTTTTTTGTATTTTTAGTAGATAAGGGGTTTCCCCAGGTTGCCCAGGCTGATCTTGAACGCATGGGCTCACGCGATCCTCCTGTATGGGCCTCCTAAAGTGCTGGGATTGTAGGCATGAGCCCCCATGCCTGGCTGGAGTTCATTTTTTAGAATGGATTATTTTCCAGCCATTAAAGATGAGTAAATTTACATGCTTAGAAATTTTCCAACTGCCCTTTCCCCTCACTTCCCCGTTTTTGTTAGGTATATAATTATGTTTACAGTATAAGAGTTTGGAATGTTTACATTTTGTTCTTTTTTTTTTTTTTTTTGAGATGGAGTCTCACTCTGTTACCAGGTTGGAGTGCAGTGGCGCGATCTCGGCTGACTGCAACCTATGCCCCCTGGGTTCAAGTGATTCTTCTGCCTCAGCCTCCCGAGTAGCTGGGACTACAGGCGCCCACCACCACGCCCAGCTAATTTTTGTATTTTCAGTAGAGACGGGGTATCACCATATTGGCCAGGCTGGTCTCAAACTCCTGACCTTGTGATCCACCCGCCTTGGCCTCCCAAAGTGCTGGGATTACAGGCATAAGCCACCACGCCCAGCCTACATTTTGTTCTTTAACCATAAATTCCACAGCTATTTATTCTTAGTTCTGCATTTGAAACAATTCAAAACTCATCTTCAGTATTGTTTTTAATCCTCAATTCTTTCCTTGATTCCTTTATTTTGATTCATCTCTTGGTTGAATAATTTCAATGTAAAAAACTTTTTTTTCAAAAATGTAGAAACTCTTGAGTTAATTCATGCTCAAGAGTGACTGCCAACAGCCTTTAGACTTCTTTTTTGTTTTTTTGTTTGTTTGTTTTTTGGTGGAATCTCGCTCTGTTGCCCAGGATGGAGTGCAGTGGTGCAATCTTGGCTTACTGCAACCTCTGCCTCCTGAGTTCACACCATGCTCCTGCCTCAGCCTCTTGAGTAGCTGGGAATACAGGTGTGTGCCACCACACCTGGCTAATTTTTTTTTTTTGTATTTTTAGTAGAGACAGCATTTCACCGTGTTCGCCAGGATGGTCTCTATCTCCTGACCTCGTGATCTGCCTGCCTCAGCCTCCTAAAGTATTGGGATTACAGGTGTGAGCCACCACGCCCAGTCAGCCTTTAAACTTCTTAAGGGGCAATTTGGCAAAATATAAAATTCATGAGTCACATCTTCATGCCCTTAAGTTTTATAAACCTTGCTTCATTGTCCTTTAACATTATGTTGCTCTTGATTTTTAAAAATCTGATGTATTTTGTTATTGATCACTCTGTACCCATTTTACCTTGACACAGTGTGTGCTTTCTACCTGCTGACTCAAGTCTTCATTTTGGTTAAGTTTCCTCCATAATTCTATTGTTTCATTTGTTTTGACTTGGTCTTCAGGAACACCAATTATGCATCTATTGGATCTCTATTGCTTATTTTCCATAACTATCAAATGTTTATGATTGTGTTTATTTCTTTGTTCTTTTCCATATTGTTCCATTGTTTTCCCTTTTGTTATTCTCTTTTGGTTGATTCCAAAGTGGCTTTCCTGTCTTTCTTCTCTTGAGGTCTGCCACTCAGTTTTTTCCTCTTTTGTTGTTCTATAATTCCTTACTTTTACTTCTGAACCTCACCTTTGAGTATTTTTTTGATTTTAAAGAGATAACTTTGTAATTTCTCTGATGTGATGGAGAATTATTTGTTAAATAGCATGGGTAGAGGAAGAAGAAGGACTTTGAGGCAATCGGCTGCTTCACTTTAGTGTGTTTCCAAATCTGTTGACAGTATTTCCTCTCCATGAGAGAATGTCTCTGAGATTCTCAGGTTTTGGCTCTCAGGAGGTGCCAAGGCCTCCAGCAAAGCCCTGTCACTCTAGGCTCTCTGGGTTCTAATCTAGAAATTATTTCTCTACCCCCTTCACCCCCTCATCTCCAAGAGACTCTTTTGGCTTGGAGGCCAGGTCACAAAAATTAGAAATAAATAACCATCCTCCAGCTTCTCCCTAATTTCGACCCTCCCTACTATCATACTGGTTCTTCAAAGGAATGCTACCAGTTTTTCCTGGGTCTTGTAACTCAAATATAAATTTCAGTCATTTGAGTACCACTTCCACAATTTTTGCCTATCTGTAGATCACCTATACTGAAATCAATTTTTTTCTTTAAATTAATTCCCAGTTTTTTCAACTAAATGCCTTCTTATTTAAAAAGGAGGTATATTCAAAAATTAGCTGGGTGTGGTGGCAGGCACCTGTAATCCCAGCTACTTGGGGGGCTGAGGCAGGAGAATCGCTTGAACCCAGGAGGCGGAGGTTGCAGTGAGCCAAGATTGCACCACTGCACTCCAGCCTGGGTGACAGAGAGAGACTATGTTAAAAAAAAAAAAAAAAAAAAAAAGAGGTATATCATCATCATAAGTGAAAAATATCAAGCTGGGCACAATGGCATGTACCTGTAGTTCCAGCTACTTGGAAGGCGGATGTGGGAGGATGGCTTCAGCCCATGTGTTCTGTAATCCAGACTGGGCACATAGCAAGACTCCATGTCTTAAAAAAAAAGAAGGAAAAGTAAAGAAAGTATCAACTGCCATAAATAGAAAGTAAATATTAAAATAAATGCAATGAGGCTGGGTGCAGTGGCTCACGCCTGTAATCCTAGCACTTTGGGAGGCTGAGGTAGGCGGATCACCTGAGGTCAGGAGTTCGAGACCAGCCTGGCCAACATGGTGAAACCCTGTCTCTACTAAAAATACAAAAAAAAAAATTAGCTGGGCATGATGGTGGGCGCCTGTAATCCCAGCTACTTGGGAGGCTGAGGCAGGAGAATCGCTTGAACCCGGGAGGTGGAGGTTGCAGTGAGCTGAGATCACGCCACTGCACTCCAGCCTGGGTGACAGAGCAAGACTCTGTCTCAAAAATAGAAAATAAACAATAAATAAATGCAACGAAAACAAAACTTTAGAAAGTTCTAGCTAGATACAGTTGTCTGCTGGGAACTAAGTTTGAGGTCTGCATTTTCCTTGTTAGAAAGAGTGATTAGGACAAATTAGAGAAAAGTTAAAGACTACTGGCACCAAACCAAGGCTTTCTTCTTGATATAATCACAAATGAAAGGGAACTAAACAAAATGAATCACTTTTTCATTAGGTTATTTAATATAACTCAATGACTCTTCATGTACCACCTAAACTTATTTCATTCTTCCCTAATAACACAAGTCTCCTTTCCCCTTTGGGAAACACCCCTCCAATCCAAGGATCAATGATTTGGTGCCCCTAAGGAAATATATTTCCTGCTCATGGATGTAGGCAGTGTACATCGACTCTTAGCATTTCATCAATTTTAGTACAGACTTTGCAGTATTTGGCAGGCATACCTCATGGTTTGTGGTTTGAGGTTCTGAGAGTTTCCTTGTTTCATTAAAAATGGGACCTTTTCTGTGTTTTTGCTTTGCTTTTTGTATTCCTTCCAGAAGATTCCAAAGGAGGAGAGAGGGAGTCCAAATATCTTTATTTTGTTTTATTTTATTTTTTTTGAGATGGAGTTTTGCTCTTGTTGCCTAGGCTGGAGTGCAATGGCAGGATCTCGGCTCACTGCAACCTCCGCCTCCCGGGTTCAAGCGATTCTCCTGCCTCAGCCTCCTGAGTAGCTGGGATCACAAGGCATGCACCACCACGCCCGGTTAATTTTGTATTTTTAGTACAGATGGGGTTTCTCCATGTTGGTCAGGCTGATCTCGAACTCCCAACCTCAGGTGATCCACCCTCCTCGGCCTCCCAAAGTGTTGGGATTACAGGCGTGAGCCACCGTGCCTGGCCCCAAATATCTTTATATCTTTTAATTGGATATATATGTGATGTGCATCCCTCTGAAGTCTCTCACAGCTGTGTGCTGGTTGGCACAGGTTCAAATGGAGGTGGATGGAGCCACATCTTAAACTTGAATCTTCCCTTTCATCCTAGTGCTCCTCATCTGCAATGCTAGGAAGGTTGCTAAGCTAGGAAGGTAGTATCTGGTGCATCAAAAGGTAAGGTGAGGACATTGCTTACTTGCTGCTGCCCCCTTCGCAAGACTGTCTCTCTGTTTGTGAATGCAAAGGGGTTTTGTGTGTGTGTGTGTGTGTGTGTGCGCGCCAGCACATTCCCAACCTTCTCACTTCGTAACAGTGGTGACATGTCAACTTCAGCAGTGGTGGGTGTCTTCAGTAAGTGTGAACTTCACACCCCCTAACTGTGTTGGTCTCTGTATCTTGCAGTGAGACTCTTCAACTTACTGGCTCTATATCACATGGAAATGTACTGACAGGGTCAAAAATAGTATTAAGATATTGATAATGGGCCAGGTGTGGTGGCTCAGGCCTGTAATCCCAGCACTTTGGGAGGCCAAGGTGGGTGGATTGCTTGGGCCCAGGAGTTCGAGACCAGCCTGGGCAACATGGTGAAACCCCATCTCTACAAAAAATACAAAAATTAGCCGGGCGTGGTGGCATGTGCCTGTAGTCCCAACTACTTGGGAGGCTGAGGTAGGAGGATTGCTTGAGCCCAGGATGCAGAAGTTGCAGTGAGCCAAGATCGTGCCATTACCCTCTGGTCTGTGCAACAGAGTAAGGCCTTGTCTCAAAAAAAAAAAAAAAAAAAGATATTGGTAATGTAGTTTTTGACTTTTTGGAAGATTTTCTTTCTTATCTATGTATACATTGGAGTGTTTTGATAGAGCCAGTTAGAGGAAAGTATGATGTGGTGGGCCTTGGGTGTTTCCTACTTCCTATAAATGCAAAGGTGAGGAACTTCCTGCTCACACTGCCTAAATGATAAGATTAATCAAGTCCTAGTGGCTTATACCAAGCGAGGCCCTTTCCCCCCTTGCTTACTTATATAACTAAATGACTGTTCATGTACCACCTAAACTTCTCATCTCTCCTAATGAAAAAGTGTTTTGTTTTTTTGGTTCCTTTTCATTTGTGATTATACCAAGAAGAAAGCCTGGGTTTGGTGCTAGTAGTCTTTAGCTTTTCTCTAATATTTACCAACCACTCTTCTTTTTTTGTTCTTTCTTCCTCAATCTACTCAACATGAAATAACTCTTTCTTTTTTTTTTTTTTTTTTTTTTTTTTTGAGATGGAGTCTTGCTCTGTCACCCAGGCTGGAGTGCAGTGGCGCGATCTCGGCTCACTGCAAGCTCCGCCTCCCGGGTTCACACCATTCTCCTGCCTCAGCCTCTGTGAGTAGCTGGGACTACAGGTGCCCGCCACCATGCCCGGCTAATTTTTTGTATTTTTAGTAGAGACGGGGTTTCACTGTGGTCTCGATCTCCTGACCTCGTGATCCGCCCGCCTCGGCCTCCCAAAGTGCTGGGATTACAAGCGTGAGCCACCGCGCCCGGCCTGAAATAACTCTTTCTAACAAGGAAAGTATAGACCTCAGACTCAGCTACCAGCAGACAACTGTATCTAGCTAGAACTTACTATCATTTTGTTTTCATTGTATTTATTTTAATATTTACTTCCTGCTTCCTATTTATGGCAAGTGATAGTGATTTTTCTTTTTCCTTTGGTTTAGAGGTGGGGTCATGCTATGTGCCCAGGCTGGATTCAAGAATTCCTGGGCTCAAGTGAGCCTCTCCACTTCTCAGTGAAGAGGTGTAAAGCTAAGGATAGGTGAGACCACATAGAATGGTGCCACAGACACAGGCCTGCAACAAAAGGGGGTGAGCATGGACCCCATTCTGGCAGCAGGTACCAACCAAGTCAGCCTGGATAAAGTCAGTTTCTTTTCTTTCCTTCTTTTTTTTTTTGAGACAGGGTTTCGCTCTGTCACCCAGGCTGGAGTGCAACGGCATAATCTCAGCTCACTGCAACCTCCGCCTCCCGGGTTCAAGCGATTCTCCTGCCTCAGCCTCCATAGTAGCTGAGATTACAGGCACATGCCACAACGCCCAGCTAATTTTTCTGTTTTTAGGAGAGACAGGGTTTCACCATGTTGGCCAGGCTGGTCTCGAACTCCTGACCTCAGGTGATCCTCCTGCCTTGGCCTCCCAAAGTGCTGGGATTACAGGCGTGAGCCACCGCGCCCGGCCGATAAAGTCAGTTTCTGAGAGGAAGAAACATATTTTCAAGGTCTTTTCTTGATTACTTTTCTGGCCATAGCAGAAATCTGACCTTTTGCTGGACAACCTCTCTGTCCCAGTCTTTTCATGGACCCCACCCTCTCTACTTCTCCATCTCTCAGGGCAGGAGGAGCAGTGACGTTTTCCTCACTTCCGGCTGCTGCATCCTCCAGGCCACAGTCCATTATCTCACCCCAGTTCAACAACTTTTCCTCATTTGACTCCAAGCTGTCCGGCCACATCGCTAATCACTTAAGCCCCCCACCCATTTAATTCGGTGTTTTCAGCTACTCATTTATAATTTTCCCTCCTATTCTCTCTAGTGTCATCACTACCTCTGAAAAGTCGCTGTTTTTTTCAAAACTCCAATTTGCTCTTATTTACCACTCTCTACTCTAATAGTTGTGCAAGAGTTGCGCATTATAAACTTGGTTGTACATTAGGTTAATGATGTGGGGAGACTTAAAAAAAATCCCAAAGTCCAGGCCCAACCCCAGACCAATTTAAGTCACATTCTTTAGCGGTAGGAGTGGTGGAGAGTTTTGTTTTGTTTTGTTGTTATTTTTAAGTATCCCAGGTGATCCCGATGTTCAGCCAAGGTTGAGAACTCATCCATACTAGCGCCAACTCCTTGGACTCCATCCTATTCTTCCAGGCTAGCAGTTTATCCTGGCTTCATTGCCTTCTCACCCAGCTTGGGCCCTAGGGTCATTCATTTTAACCAGATTGTTGCCCAACCGCTCATGTCCCACCCAGAGGGGATATTTAAGTTGCTAGAGAGAAACACTTCACTATCCTGATTGAGTCTTTCTAATTCCACTGGAGCCCTGTGCTAGTCAGCGTTTATACAAGCTGCCTGGATAGATCTATTTCTCATAGTGGCTGTTCCAACCTGTTTCCACTGTCCTCAGATCCCTAACCCATTCCCTCCTCTCCCTCCTATCACTCAGCACAGTACTTAAGTCTCTGGAAGAAACTCTTCCTACATGTGTGCACATCTAAGTGATCACATGGTATGCTTCTGCTTTACTAAGTTTACTAAGTTTTGCAACTCTTCTGCAATTTTAAAATTATTTGAAAATAAGATTAAAAAACAAAAAACCAAAAAATTCCCTGGATCCCTCCAGCTAGGACCTTTGTTCTCTATTTTCCTTTGGAGAAAAATATGTCCCCACACATGGTTACTACTTCCTCACCTTCCATTTGCCTTGCCAAAACTGCTCTGGATATTGTCATCAGTGACACATAAGTTGACAAATTCACTGGATCTTTCTAGACCTCATGTTATATTACATCTTAGGGTATCTGATACAGCTGACCATTCCCTTCTTCTGGAAATACTTTGGCTTCCAAGATACAAAACTCTCCAGGTTTTCCTCTTCCACCTCTAGCTCCACCTTCTTATTCCAACTTTTCTTTTCTTTTTTTTTTTTTTTTTTTTTTTTTGAGATAGAGTCTGACTGTGCCACCCAGGCTGGAGTGCACTGATGCGATCTCGGCTCACTGCAACCTCTGCCTCCTGGGTTCCAGTGATTTTCCTGCCTTAGCCTCCCGAGTAGCTCAGATTATAGGCATGCACCACCATGCCCGGCTAATTTTTGTATTTTTAGTAGAGATAGGGTTTCACCTTGTTGACCAGGCTGGTCTTGAACTCAAGTGATCTGCCCACCTCGGCGTCCCAAAGTGCTGAGATTACAGGCGTGAACCACCACACCCAGGCTTCTCCCTAGGTAATCTTATTCGTACCTCTGGCCTCAAATGTCACCTATGTGCCAGTGATTCCTAAGCTTACATCCCTATGCTAGACCTGTCTTCCGAGCTCCAGACTCATATATCCATATAGTTACTTAATTTTGGCCCTGGATGTCTCAAAATTAAACTCTTGATGTTCTCTCTGATATGTGCTCTTCCTTTAATTTGCCCCTTTCATTATTAAATGGTACTGCCATCCTTTTCCATCCACCTAGCTGCTCACGCTAGAAACGCTGGTGTCATTTCGATATTTCCATTTTTCTCACTCAACAATTCTAATCCTTCAAGTTCAAAATATAAACATACAAATGTTCCATTTCTCTCCATCTCTACTGCATCCACTCTCATCTTTTGCCCAGATTACAGTGATAGTCTCCTAACTGGTCTCCTTGTATCCCATTTTGCCTTCTCCAGCGCAGTCTCCAAACACTAACTTCAGTGACCTTCTGCAAATACTACCACGATTATATCATTCCTGTGTTTAAATTCCTTCTATTGCTTCCCACTTCACACAGGATGAAGTCCAAAACTATTAGTAAGAGCAACCACATACTTCATGACTGGGCCTCTGCCTACCTCCCTAACCTCATCCCTTGCTTACTGCATTAAGGCTCCACTGACTTTCTCAATATCTCAACAGAATAGGCTCTTTGCCTGCCTCAGGACATCTTCCTAAAATTTTGATCCCTCCATATTTCACATAAGAAATAGTATAAGGCTAAATTATGCTTTGGTAGCAAATAATCCCATCTAACTAGCTTATGCCTAAAACGGTGTATGTATTGCTCACATCACAGTCTGATATAGGTCAGGTGGCTCCTTAAAGAATTAAGTGGAAACTCAGGGGTTCAGAGTCCTCCCAGACTGTGGCATACCCATATTAAAAATGTGGCCTTTGTTACAGCAGTTGAAAGAGAAGAAAGTGTGAGTGATTATTCAAGGAGTTTTCTGGTCAGGCCTGAAAATGTTATATATCATACCAACAGGATCTGCCCATACCCCATTGGCCAGATCACAGTCATATGACCCTAACCTAACTGCAAAGGAGGTAAGAAAAAAAAAAAAAAAAAGTCTTCCTGTGTGTCCAGGAAGAGGAAATGAGATTGGTGAACATCAGGCTACTTTTTGCCACATCCTGGTTAAAACCTACTCATTTTTAAAGTCTCAGCTTAAATAATACCTACTTACAAAGGTCTTCCAGCTCCTCCAACTTAAATCAGGCATCCCTGATACATTCTATTGTAGCACCCTGTAATTTTCCTTTATAGCATGATCACAATGGAAAGTTTATATTTCTTTATGTGATTAATATTTATATCTGCTACTAGACTGTAGGCTCTATAGGAGCACGGACTGCATCTGTTTTGCTCCCACTGTGTCTCTAGCACCTATTATAGTACTTGGTATAGAACTGGTATAAAAGTTTTTGAGTGAACAAATGAACAAATGAACAGTTGCACACAGTCATTGCCTGGCTCCAAACAGCACATGACTTTTGCAGGAGAAAGACAAGTAAGTAGGCAGTCATGGTTTAGTGTGATGATAAATGTTCCAGGCAGGTAAGCCCAGGGAGCTGAGAAAGCAACCTGAAGGAACTTGGAAGGCTTCTGTGTTTTCTCTTTCACAGCAATCGAATCCAGGAGGCTGCAAACTATGGCCTGTAGGCCAAATCTGGCTCATTGCCTGTTTTTTAACGGCCCTCAAGCTAAGAATTGTTATATATATATAATATATATATATATATACACATATTTTTTCTTTTTTTTTTTTTAGACAGAGTTTCGCTCTGTTGCCCAGTCTGAAGTGCAATGGTGTGATCTCGGCTCACTGCAACCTCCGCCTGCCAGATTCAAGCAATTCTCCTGCCTCAGCTTCCTGAGTAGCTGGGATTACAGGCACCCACCACCATGCCTGGCTAATTTTTTGTAGTTTTAGTAGATTCAGGGTTTTGCCATGTTGGCCACGCCGGTCTTGAACTCCTGACCTCAGGTGATCCATCTGCCTCAGCTTCCCACAGTGCTGGGCTTACAGGTGTGAACCACCGCGCCCGACCTGTTTTTATATTTTTAAGTAATTCAAAAATAATTAAAAGAAGAATATATTATGATACATGAAAACTATGTGAAATTCAAATTTCAATGTCCATAAAAAAATTCTACTGGAACACAGCTACGTCTTTTATTTATTGTCTATGACTGCTTTTGAGCTACAATGGCAGAGCTGAGTAGTTGTAAAAGAGGTCATACAGCTTGCAAATCCTAAAATATTTACTATCTGGCCCTTAATAGAAAAAAGTGTGCTGACTCCTGATCCAATCCATGCTTAGTTTAAAAGATCACATCTACCTGAATTACGTCCAACTGTACATCTTTAAGTTTCTGCTTTTTCCCATTCTCGTGTCTGCTACTAGAAATCAGGTTCCCTTTAGTTCTATCCTTGCAGCAGGATTCCTGCCCTGCTATCCCTCTCCTCTTTTCAGTTCATCACTGTATACTAAAAAAAATCTGCACGCTTCAGCACAGCATCCCTAGTTCCCCATTATCTTACCACGCCTCACCTTGTCAGCTGTATCTCTTACATCATACTTTCATCTAACCTTATCAATCACTTAACCCATCCTTGCCTTCTCTGCTGTAGGCCAATGCTCACAGTTACTGTCTCTGCGTGAAATGTCTATTGCTGGTATTTCTCTCTCATCCATCCTTTACGTTGGTTATCTCAAATGCCTCCTTGCCCTAAAAGCTTTTCCCAGTTCCTCGTCTGGGAATAATTATTGCCATTCGTGCGAGATTCTCCAACGCTTTGTACGACTGCTTTATTTCAAGTTCTGCTTTATAGTTCTTTTGTGTATACACACAGATTGTTTCTCACGTTCTATCGAAAGCTGCTTAGGGGAGGAATTGTATTCTATTTTGTTAATCTCTGCATCCTTTCGGCGCCTAGGAAGAGTCTTGTACGAAACATAAATGTCTCTCCTTCGCAAAATTCCTCATCGGGAGCTGGGACTGTGAATTTTTGTAACGTTTAAGAACTATCTGTTATTTAAGAACAAACACTCTGCTTAACTTATTTAGGGTTCACTAGAGCGAGTAAGACCTTTTTAGGGCACGCCGTCTCGCAGGTTGTCACACACCTATGGATCGCTGCCGGGACCCTTAGGTTTCTCTGCAAACACGTGGGTGATAAGCGCTACCCTCCAGGCCCCTCCTCTGTCCACGGTGATTGGCGGACCAAACGTTCCAATCATCCCTCCCCGCCTCTTTCGGCAGTAGCCAATCAGAGACCCTGAGCGCCTCCTGACTACTAGACACTGTTTACTAACAGATCGAAGCTGGGGAATAAGGGGTGTGACCGTTCTGAGGAGGTCAGGGAAGGGAAGGTGTTGACTGCGCGTGCGCAACAGATGAAATGGGCGGCACAAAGCCTTAGGTCTCACCAATCGGAGTGGCGGCGCTCCTCCCTCTCCTGCCTCCCCGCCAAGCAACAACAATTCGAGGAGCGGGGCGGGGAGGCTCGTGAAACGTCACAGAGTACTGCCCAATGGGAGCGGGCGTTGGCAGACGCGCGCGCCCTGTGCCCAATCAGCGAAGGCGGCTCGAATGGCTCCCTTACCTTGCTGGCTGTGGGCGGAGCGGCCTGAGGAGGCGGCGGTGGAGCAGGGGGCGGTTTGGTTGCGCGGTACTAGCGGTGCCCGCCGAAGGGGGAGGAGGCGAGGAGCGAGCCGTGGGGCCAGAGCGGGAAAGAGACTCATCTTTGCGTCCGAGTTCTGGAGCCGCCGCACCCCGGCTCCTGGGGCTGCGGCAGCGGCCGCGAGGGGACGGGCGTCCGCTGTCTCCTGGGTTCCCCTCGTAGCGACCCGCGGGATCGGAAAAAAGGAGAAGATGGAGGAAGAGGGTGGCAGCAGCGGCGGCGCCGCGGGGACCAGCGCGGACGGCGGCGACGGGGGAGAGCAGCTCCTGACTGTCAAGCACGAGCTGCGGACTGGTGAGCGACCCCGCCCTCTGCCGACCGGGCCCGGCGCGGGGGCGCGCCTGAGGGCACGCGGGTGCCCGCGCGGGGCTGGGGGCGCGGGGCCGCAGCCGTGGGCGCGGAGGGGCGGGCCTGGGGCGGGGCGTCGCGGTCGGGGCGCGTGCCCCGGGGGTCCCGGGAGGTGGGAGCGCGCCCGGGGGGAGGCGGCCGAAAGTTTTCCCCAGCCCGGTAATGAGCGGCGGGCACCAGGCATCGGGGCCAGCGTAGCCGCCGACCGCTGCCCGTGGCACGCACCTCCGAGGATGTCGCTGCTCCCCCTTCCCGCACAGGTGACACATGTGTCTCTGCGTCCTGTCGGGGCGAAAGGTGCGCCTGCCTCAGCGTGGGGCGAGCGGCGCTTTGTTTTGGAGCGTGACTCCCTGCTCCGCCCCTCTGCTCCCCGCAATGGGGGTCCCGGTGGGGCTCCGTGGAGCCATCCCCTAAGGTGCTGGGGTCCCGTACGAGATAAATGGGAGGTTGCGCCTCGGGCTTTTACCAAGTCCAGTCTAGAGACAGGAACAGGAATCGCCGGCTCCAGGGATTGAGTGCCTTTATTCTCACTTATCA
Organism: Symphalangus syndactylus; assembly: GCF_028878055.3. NCBI lineage: Eukaryota > Metazoa > Chordata > Mammalia > Primates > Hylobatidae > Symphalangus > Symphalangus syndactylus. Next base: position 25,983,303 of record NC_072430.2, read on the forward strand.
TGAAATACTATACTTGGCCTTGAATTTCCTTCAGAGGTCTCTGGAGATGATGGCTCTAGAAATTTAAAGCTCCAGGTAAAAGGAACTAACGAGCAGGCTTCAGCGCTTAGGTTCTAATGTTTGAGATCACTAGCGTTGTCCTAAGCTTTATAACTAATTAAATGTATTCGTTGTGTAGGTTCAGGTTGTTCATTTTGGAAAATGCTTATTCAGACCAATCAGTACAATTTGGGTTTATATTCTTGGAGCCCAGTCTCGTATTGTAGATATATTAATACTTTTTTTCCTCCGAACAGATAGTACATTTTAATGAGTCTTTCGTTATTACTAGATATGTTTGTGAGCGTTGAAGGTTTTTGACAGGGCTGCTTTGGCATATTGGGATTTTTTTTTTTTTTCAGACGGATTTTCGCTCTTGTTGCTCAGGCTGGAGTGCAGTGGCATGATCTCAGCTCACCGCAGCCTCCGCCTCCCGGGTTCAAGCGATTCTCTTGCCTCAGCCTCCCGAGTAGCTGGGATTACAGGCATGCGCCACTACGCCCGGCTAATTTTGTATTTTTTGTGGGGGCCGGGGGGGGGTGGTCCTCTCCATGTTGGTCAGGCTGGTCGCGAACTCCCGACCTCAGGTGATCCGTCCGCCCCGGCCTCCCAAAGTGCTGGGATTACAGGCGTGAGCCACCGCGCTTGACCGGGATATTATTTAATTGTGAAGGCACAAAGCTTAAACGGCAGGATTCAGGTGTTAACTAGTACATCTTGTTTCTGTTTTGAACAGATTGGAAAGTTAGCTCTGTCCATCAGTTCTTTCAGTTTTTGTTATTTCTACTGAGATTGCGTATTAGCATTCCATTGGGTGCCAGTGTGGTGACTTAATTCAAGAGAGATGTCAAATTCATGCTTCTTAATTCAACATTTGTAAACATTGTTTTTTTGGTCATTGTGAATCTGTTATACCTCTTGAGCCAGCTGTTCCGTGTTTTTGAGTTCCTAACATAACCTGTATGGATTCAGGTGATTTGGTTTTTCTTCTCTCAATTTCATAGACAACTGATATTTTCAAAAGGCTCTGATATGGTTTACTCAATATACATTTATTCGGATTTGTGCCACGCTCAGTGTCAGGTGCTTTCTGGTGTGAAGATTTTGCATTTTTTTCTTGTCTTACATAACGATCCACTGATTTATATGTATGGAATCCTACTGTACAGCAAAAGCTACTTGAAGTCATGTGCTTCTCAGCCATGGGCTGTGGTGCAACAAGCAGCTTTTTGCTAAATGACCAAGGAGCAACCTGCTTGTTATTAGTAGTTAACCACCTGCTCGGTTTCTGGATTTTGCAAACAATGCTAGTTTTGTAGAAAACAATGAGTACTGCTTTATTTCCCCCTCTCTTCTAACTGTGTGAATCATCAGCTTCAAGTTTGCATTTTAGAAATTTTTCTGATGGATGGTGAGATTATACTGAATTCATTAGTACTGTTAACTGTCAAAGGAAATGAAAAATCATTTTGATTTATTACTGAACACTGGAACAACTGACCGGATATAGTGGTCAAAAACACTGTTAAAATATAACTTGAAAGAGTTGCTCATCTTCAGCCAACTGCACTTCTTTCAGCACATGATGCTATAATAGGCACCAGAGTAATTTGATCTGATATGGTCCCGTCTCAGAATGTGGACAAGCATCTAGTTATATCAGGCTGGCAGTTGGTGGTTGTTCATTTGTGCAGAACACTTTATTGTATTCCGTAGGATGAATGAAAAAGCAAAAAATGTCCCATGAAAGGACATGGAGTTGGAAGACATGATTCTAAATCTCATCTCTGCAGCTTAATATGTAGGCATGGGCAAGTCACTTCACCTTTCAGATTCACATCTTTAATCTACAAAATGTGAGAATTGAATGAGACACTGTTGGAAAAGTGCTAAGCAGGTTGCTTGGCATATAGTGGGCCCTTAGGAAATGTTAGTTGAATGTATATATAAAAATCATTCCATAATAGTATCTTATCTTGAAGTGTGTGAATTAATCCAGTGTAATTTGGGAAACAAATCCCTCCTTTAGTGCTTAGCCTATGTCACATTGCCTGGCTATTATCTTTTTCTGTATATGTCCAGTCTTCTCATGTAGAGTGTAAATTCTCCATAATCTTTGCGGCTGCTTAGCAGCCTGTGTGTATCTCTTCAGTAACATTTAACACACAGTACTATAATAGTCCATTTACTTGTCTGTATTAGACTGTAAGGTCCTTGAGGGCAGGCAGGCAGGCACCATGTCCTTTGTTTATTTGCAGCCCCAGGCATATAGTAGGTACTTAATATTTGTTGAATGGATTCATTGAATGCATGAGAATCCAGGAGCAAGTCTAGTAAGTTCATTGTATTACCAGTGCCTTGCAGATGTTAGGTGGTTGATAAATGGATGACAGTGACTAAAAGCTAAAGAATGCAGAGTATAGGATTGAACAGATCACTTAAACATACATTTATTGAATGTATGTCTAAGAAAATGTCCTGCCCTCTAGTAGTAGGGGAGGAGGCCATATAAACCAGGAATTAAGATAATACTGCCTTGGGAGGCTGAGGCGGGTGTATCACGAGGTCAAGAGATGGAGACCATCCTGGCCAACGTGGTGAAACCCCGTCTCTACTAAAAATTCAAAAAATTAGCTGAGCATGGTGGCATGTACTGGTAGTCCCAGCTACTCAGGAGGCTGAGGCAGGAGGTTCTCTTGAACTCAGGAGGCGGAGGTTGCAGTGAGCCGAGATCACGCTATTGCACTCCAGCCTGGCAACAGAGCGAGACTCCATCTCCAAAAAAAAAGAGATAATACTGCCCTAAGTATGATAGTAAAGGGATATACAAGTATAAAGTTAGCAAAGAATGGGTTACGACTTTTTTTTTTTTATTTTTTATTTTTTTTCCTTTTTTTTTTTATTTTTTTTTGCATACAAAAACAATAAACATTTTCTAAAAATACATACAAACAAAAAGATGCGTATCAAACATATTAGGAAGGTTGCACATGGGAAGTCGGGGAATAGAAATGGGGGTGGGAGTTAAAATAAATGAGAGAGGGACTTTATATGGATCAGTGATAATAACTCAATCCTCTATTTGACAAAGAAGAGGGAGAAGGAAGAGGAAGAAAAAGAAAGTGGGATAAAGGATCAGAAAGGGAGGAAAATAGAAAAAATTAGAGTATGACTCCAGGGTAGACCTGTTTTGTTGTCATTGAGTTGGTTGGTTGGTTTGTCTGTTGTATTCTTCATGTTTCGCCAAGTTGGCCAGACTGGTCTCGAACTCCTAGCCCGAAGTGATCAACCCGCCTCGCCCCCCAGAGTGCCGGGACCACAGGCGTGAGCCACCACGTCCAGCCCCCACATTGCTTCTGGCCTCCGTGGTAGACCTCCCAGACGGAGCGGCCAGGCAGAGGAGCTCCTCACTTCTACCCAGACACGGGGCGGCCGGGCAGAGGGGCTCCTCACTTCCCAGACGGGGCGGCCAGGCAGAGACGCTCCTCACTTCTTCCCAGACGATAGGTGGCCGGGCAGAGGCGCTCCTCACTTCCCAGACGATGGGTGGTCGGGCAGAGGCGCTCCTCACTTCCCAGACGATGGGTGGCCGGGCAGAGGCGCTCCTCACTTCCCAGACGATGGGCGGCCGGGCAGAGGCGCTCCTCACCTCCCAGACGATGGGTGGCCGGGCAGAGGCACTCCTCACTTCCCAGATGGGGCAGCCGGGCAGAGGCGCTCCTCACTTTCCAGACGATGGGTGGCCGGGCAGAGGCGCTCCTCACCTCCCAGACGATGGGTGGCCGGGCAGAGGCGCTCCTCACCTCCCAGACGATGGGTGGCCGGGCAGAGGCGCTCCTCACCTCCCAGACGGGGCGGCCGGGCCGAGGCGTTCCTCACTTCTTCCCGGACGGGGCGGCCGGGCAGAGGCGCTCCTCACTTCTTCCCGACGGGGCGGCCGGGCAGAGGCGCTCCTCACTTCTTCCCGCACGGGGCGGCCGGGCAGAGGCGCTCCTCACTTCTTCCCGGACGGGGCGGCCGGGCAGAGGCGCTCCTCACTTCCCAGACGATGGGTGGTCGGGCAGAGGCGCTCCCCACTTCCCAGACGATGGGTGGCCGGGCAGAGGCGCTCCTCACTTCCCAGACGATGGGCGGCCGGGCAGAGGAGCTCCTCACCTCCCAGACGATGGGTGGCCGGGCAGAGGCACTCCTCACTTCCCAGATGGGGCAGCCGGGCAGAGGCGCTCCTCACTTTCCAGACGATGGGTGGTCGGGCAGAGGCGCTCCTCACCTCCCAGACGATGGGTGGCCGGGCAGAGGCGCTCCTCACCTCCCAGACGATGGGTGGCCGGGCAGAGGCGCTCCTCACCTCCCAGACGGGGCGGCCGGGCAGAGGCGCTCCTCACTTCTTCCTGGACGGGGCGGCCGGGCAGAGGCGCTCCTCACTTCTTCCCGACAGGGCGGCCGGGCAGAGGCGCTCCTCACTTCTTCCCGGACGGGGCGGCCGGGCAGAGGCGCTCCTCACTTCCCAGACGGTGGGTGGCCGGGCAGAGGCGCTCCTCACTTCCCAGACGATGGGTGGCCGGGCAGAGGCGCTCCTCACTTCTTCCCGGATGGGGCGCCCGGGCAGAGGCGCTCCTCATTTCTTCCCGGACGGGGCGGCCGGGCAGAGGCGCTCCTCACTTCCCAGACGGTGGGTGGCCGGGCAGAGGCGCTCCTCACTTCCCAGACGGTGGGTGGCCGGGCAGAGGCGCTCCTCACTTCCCAGACGGTGGGTGGCCGGGCAGAGGCGCTCCTCACTTCCCAGACGGTGGGTGGCCGGGCAGAGGCGCTCCTCACTTCCCAGACGGTGGGTGGCCGGGCAGAGGCGCTCCTCACTTCCCAGACGGTGGGTGGCCGGGCAGAGGCGCTCCTCACTTCCCAGACGGTGGGTGGCCGGGCAGCGGCGCTCCTCACTTCCCAGACGGTGGGTGGCCGGGCAGAGGCGCTCCTCACTTCCCAGACGGGGCGGCCGGGCAGAGGCGCTCCTCACTTCCCAGACGGTGGGTGGCCGGGCAGAGGCGCTCCTCACTTCCCAGACGGTGGGTGGCCGGGCAGAGGCGCTCCTCACTTCCCAGATGGTGGGTGGCCGGGCAGAGGCGCTCCTCACTTCCCAGACGGGGCGGCCGGGCAGAGGCGCTCCTCACTTCCCAGACGGGGCGGCCAGGCAGAGGCGCTCCTTACCTCCCAGACGGGGCGGCCGGGCAGAGGCGCTCCCCACCTTCCAGATGGGGCGGCGGCCGGGCAGGGGCTGCAATCCCAGCACCCTGGCAGGCCAAGGCAGGCGGCCGGGGGGTAGAGGCTGCCGCGAGGCCAGACCACGCCACCGCACTCCAGCCCGGACAACACCGAGCACTGGGTGAGCGAGACTCCGTCTGTAGTCCCAGTACCTCGGGAGGCTGAGGCGGGCAGAGCACTCGGCGTCAGGAGCTGGCGACCAGCGTGGCCAAGATGGCGAACGCGTGCCTGCATCCAAAGGAGAAAAGGCAGGCAGCGGTGGCGCGCGCCGGCAGTCCCAGGCAGTCCGCGGCGCGGGTAGCAGCAAGCCGAGTAGATTGTAGCCTGCGCCAGAGAGAGAAAGAAAGAAAGAAAGAAAGGAGGGAGGGAGGGAGAGAAGGAAGGAAGGGGGTTACGACTTTTAGCTTTCAAATAATCAAATATTCAACAACAATAACAAAAAGGATATTATTGGAAGGAGATTGGGTTATCTTACCCACTTATTTAGTAAGTATTTCATTTCCTCTTACGTATTGGGTGCGATTTTAGATGCTTGGATGATAGGACATGTATGATCTGTCCATTGGAAGAACAGGGTTGCATCAGGAACCATTGGAACCAGAAATTTAGCATTGTCTGTATTTTGTCCACCTTGAATCTCTGCTTGTCCCTATGTGATGGCTTCATTCTTCCCCACTACTGTGCCACCTTTCCCACATGGGAAAGATCATGCTGTTGATAGACTCCAAGTTTTACATCCTACAGCCTCCACTACTGAAAAGACACCGCCCTCTTCTCAGCTTCAGTTATAAAGATCTCAGGGAAGGACTTTTTTGGCCTGCCTTTGGTGAGGTATCCACTTTTGGATCATTCACCTAAGGCCAGGGGATGGGATCATGTTTTTGTAACATGGCAGCAATTTCTGTAAACATGGATAGGGATAAAACTAAACTCTAAGAAGAGGAGGAGTTGTTGGTAAGACATTTACTTAGATGCCTGTTATAGGAGAGAGAGCCTAACATTGAGGAGAAGGTCGAGGAAGTTTATGTATTGTGGTGTAACAAATTACTCCAGACCTTAGTGGCTTAAACAACATGATTTGTGTGGGTCAGGAATTTAGGAGTGGCTTAGCTTGTTGGTTCTTTTTGTAATCCTAAGTGAATTAACACAGGAAGCTTCTTGATTCTAACTCAGGGACTCTCATGAAGTTGAAGTCAAGGTGTTGGCCAGGACTGCAGTCACCTGAAGACTTGTCTGGGCCTAGTGATTCCCCTTCCAAGGTGGCTCACTCACATGTTGGCAGGTTGCTTCAGTTCCTTGCCATGTGGACCTCTCCATAGCGTGGCTTGAGCGTTCTCATGACAGACAGCTGGTTTCCCCAAGAACAAGTGATCCAAGGCAGAGAGCAAGGTGGAACCTACCATGCCATGTCTTTTGTTGTTGTTTTGTTTTTTAGAGACGGAATCTATCCAGGCTGGAGTGCAGTGGTGCAATCATGGCTCACTATAATCTCAAACTCCTGGGCTCAAGAGATCCTCCTGCCTCAGCCTCCTGAGTAACTCTGGGACTACAGGCATGCACCACCACACCTGGCTAATTTATTATTTTTTTGTAGAGACAGGATCTCATTATGCTCTCACTGGTCTCCAACTCCTGGGCTCAAGAGATCATCCCACCTGGGCCTCCCAAAGTACTGAGATTACAGGCGTGAGCCAACGTGCACAGCAAAATTAATCCATTTGTAGCATGCATCAGTACTTCATTTTGTTGTTGTTGATAAATTGTGTTCTGTTGTGTAGATATACCAAGTTTTGTTTATCCATTCACCAGTTGTTTGAAATTTGGGTTGTTTCCACCTTTTGGCTATTGTAAATAATGCTGCTTTGCACATTTGTGGACAAATTTTTGTGTGGACCTATGTTTATTTCTCTTGGGTATATAACAGCAGTAAAACTGCTGGATCACTTGTTAAAACAAAGGTAAACAAAGTCTGGATTTAACTTTGTAAGAAACTGCCAAACTGTTGTCCAGAGTGGCTGTACCATTTTATATTCCCATCAGCAATGTATGAGGCCTCCAATTCCTTCACAGCCTAGCCAACATTGTCTGTCTTTTTGCTTATCATAGGGAATGTGAAGTGATTTTCCATTTCCCTATTGCCTAATGACAAGCATCTTTTCATGTGCTTATTGGCCATTTGTATACCTTTGGAGAAATGTTGATTCAGATCCTTTGCCCAGTTTAAAATTGGCTAGTTTGTCTTTTTTTATTATTGAGATATGAGAGTTCTTTATGTATTTTAGGTACATGTCTCTTATCGGGAATATGGATTTGCAGATATTTTCTTCCATAAATGAGTTGTCTTTTCACTTTTTTGATGGTGTCCTTAGGAGCACAAAAGTCTTTAATTAAAAAATTTTTTTTTTTTAAATAATAGAGATGAGTTCCTGCTGTGTTGCCCAGGCTGGTCTAAAACTCCTGGGCTTCAGTGATTCACCCTCCTCCGCCTCCCAAAGTGTTGGGATTATAGGCGTGAGCCACTGTGCCTGGCCTAAAAGTCTTTAATTTTTTTTTTTTTTTTTGAGACAGAGTCTTGCTCTGTTGCCCAGGTAGAATGCAGTGGGATGATCTTGCCTCACTGCAACCTCTGCCTCCTGGGTTCAAGCAATTCTCATGCTTCAGCCACCTGAGTAGCTAGGATTACAGGTGAGTGCCACCATGCCTGGCTAATTTTTGTATTTTCAATAGAGACGGGGTTTCACCATGTTGGCCAGGCTGATCTTGAACTCCTGTCCTCAGGGGATCGACCTGCCTCGGCCTCCCACAGTGTTGGGATTACAGGCGTGAGCCACCGCTCCTGGCCCTAAAAGTCTTTAATGTTGATGAAACCTTTTTTTTTTTTTTTCATTTTATTCTTGTGCCTAAGAAATCATTGACTAATTCAAGATTATGAAGATTGATGTCTCTGTTTTCTTCTAAGAGTTTATGGCTTTAGCTGTTACGTTTAGATCATTGATCCATTTTAAGGTAATTGCTGGATATCATGTGAGGTGGTGATTCAGACTCATTCTTCTGCATGTAAATATCCAGTTGTTCCAGCACCATTAGCTGAAAAGACTATTTTTTCTCCATTTTATTGTCTTGGCACCCTTATTGAAAATCAGTTGACTATAGATGTATGGGTTTATTTGTTTTATGCTCTCAGTTCTCTTCCACTGATCTATATGTCTCTCCTTATACCAGTACCATGCTGTCTTGACTACTACAATTTTTTAGTAAGTTTTGAAATTGAGAAGCGTGAGTCTTATTCTTCAACATTGTTTTGGTTATTCTGGATTCCTTGTATTTCCAGATGGATTCTATGATCGGCTTGTTAGTGTCTGCAAAGAAGCGAGCTCAGTGGCATTCTGATTGGGATCGCATCAAATTTTTAGTTAAACTTTGGGAGTGTTGCCATCTTAGTAATGTTAAGTCCTCTGATCTATGAACATGAGATGTCTTTCCATTTATTTATGTTGTCTTCAAATTTTTTCAACAGTGTTTTTCAGTTTTCAGAGTATAAATTTGCACTTCTTTTGTTAAATTTATTTCTAAGTATTTTATTATTTATTTTTTTGATGCTATAGTAAAAGGAACTAGTTTCTTACTTTTATTTTTGGATTATTCATTCCAAGAGTATAGAGGCACAGTTTTTATCTTGTGTCCTGCAACCTTGGTGAACTAGTTTATTGGTTCTAATAGTTTAGTGGACACCTTAGGATTTTCTATTTATAAGATTGTGTTAGCCATGGATAGAGATAGTTTTACTTCTTTCTTTCCAATCCAGTTGCCTTCTGTTTCAATTTCCTGCTTAATTGCCTTGGCCAGAACCTTCACTATGGTTCAATAGAATTGGCAAGAGCAGACATCCTTGTCTTATTCCTGATCCTAGGGTGAAAGCTTTAGTCTTCTACCACTGAGTGTGGGGTTAGCTATGGGTTTTTCATAGATGTATTTTATCAGATTGAAGAATTTCCCTTCTGCTCCTAGTTTGTTTGGGTGTTTTTTTAAATCATGAAAGAGTGCTGGATTTTGTCAGATGCTTTTTTCTGCATCTATTGAGATTACCATGTTTTTTTGTTTTGTTCATATGGTGTATTACATTAATTAATTTTTGGATGTTAAGCCAACCTTGTATTCCTGGGATAAATCTTGTTTGTCATGGTATATAATCCTTTTTCTTTGTTGCTGGATTCGGTTTGCTTGTATTTTATTAAGGATTTATGTCTACATTCATAAGAAATCTTTGTCTGTAGTTTTCTTTTTTGGTAATACCTCTGTCTAGTCTCCCCAGAATGTTCTTGATTGATTACTGCCACCAACTAAAGATCTTCTTTTTTTTTTTTTGAGACACAGTCTCGCTCTGTTGCCCAGGCTGGAGTGCAGTGGTGTGATCTCGGCTCACTGCAACCTCTGCTCCCTGGGTTCAAGTGATTCTCATGCCTCGGCTTCCCAAGTAGCTGGGACTACAGACGCGCATCACCACGCCAGGCTAATTTTTTTTTTTTTTTTTTTTTGAGACGGAGTCTCGCTCTGTGCCCAGGCTGGAGTGCAGTGGCGCGATCTCGGCTCACTACCAGCTCCGCCTCCCGGGTTCATGCCATTTTCCTGCCTCAGCCTCCCAAGTAGCTGGGACTACAGGTGCCTGCCACCACGCCCGGCTAATTTTTTTTTTGTACTTTTAGTAGAGACAGGGTTTCACCATGTTAGCCAGTATGGTCGCAATCTCCTGACCTCGTGACCCATCCTCCTCGGCCTCCCAAAGTGCTGGGATTACAGGCTTGAGCCACCATGCCCAGCCTAAAGATCTTATCTATTTGGTTACTAGTATCCATATTTACAGTCTTTTAAGCAAATCTTTTTTTTTTTAAGAGATGGAGTCTTCTCTGTTGCTCACGCTGGAGTGTGGTGCTGATCTCGGCTCACTGTAACCTCCACCTCCTGGGTTCAAGTGATTCTCCTGCCTCAGCCTCCCAAGTAGCTGGGATTACAGGCACCCACTGCCACACCCAGCTAAATTTTTTTTCTTTTTTTTAGTAGAGATGGGGTTTTGCCATGCTGGCCAGGCTGGTCTTGAACTCCTTACCTCAGATGATCCACCTGCCTGGGCCTCCCAAAGTGCTGGAATTACAGGCGTAAGCCACTGCATCTGGCCTTAAGTAAAGATTTAACAGATGTAGGAAGTGAAGTGTAGTTCTAAGTCAGCCCCTAATTTGCTATATGACCTTGGATAAGTCATTTTGCCTTTCTGAGCCCAAGTTTTTTGATTCATAAAGGCGAAAGTAAAGGTGGTGGACTGAGTTATAATCTAAGTGTTTACCAGCATTAAGGCTCTTCTGTGGCATTTCCATGGAAATTCTGGTATAGACAAAGTTAGTTCCTTGTCTTTTCCTGATCTGAGGGGGAAGGATTTAGTCTTCTACCACTGAGTATGAAGTTAGCTGTGAGTTTTTCATAGATGTTTTTTCTCAGGTTGACAAAGTTCTCTTCTATTCCTAGTTGGTTTGGGTGAGCTTTTTTTTTTTTTTTTTTAAATCATAAAAGAATGTTTTGGCCAGACATGGTGGCTCACGCCTGTAATCCCAGCACTTTGGGAGGCCGAGGCAGGTGGATCACCTGAGGTCAGGAGTTCGAGACCAGCCTGGCCAACGTGGTGAAACCCCATCTCTACTAAAAATACAAAAAATTAGCTGGGCGCGGTGGCGGGCACCTGTAATCCCAGCTACTTGGAAGCTGAGGCAGGAGAATTGCTTGAACCCAGGAGGCGGAGGTTGCAGTGAGCTGTGATCGCACCGTTGCATTCCAGCCTGGGCAACAACAGCAAAACTCTGTCTGAAAAAAATAAAAAATAAAATAAAAGGATGTTTCATGATAAAAAGTCCAGAGTGGTGATTTACTTTATTGTTCTTATATTTTAAAATTTCATTTTATTGAGACAGGATCTCACTGTGTTGCCCAGGCTGGTCTCGAACTCCTGGGCTCAAGCAGTCTTCCCATCTCTGCCTCCCAAAGTGCGGAGATTACAGGTACGAGCCACCATGCCCGGCTAGTGATTTACTTTATTTATTTATTTATTTATTTTTATTTAGACAGGGTCCCACTCTGTCACACAGACTGGAGTGCAATGGCATGATCTCAGCTCACTGCAACCACTGCCTCCTGGGCTCAAGTGATCCTCCCACCTCAGCCTCCCAAGTAGCTGGGACTACAAGTGTGTGCCACCACACACCACCACACTTAGCTTATTTTCGTATTTTTTGGTAGAGGTAGGGTTTCACCATGTTGGCCAGGCTGGTCTCGAACTCCTGACCTCACGTGCTCCACCTGCCTTGACCTCCCAAATGGCTGGAATTACAGACATGAGCCACCGCACCTGACCCTATTATTTACTTTAAAAGATCATCCTGTTTTATCAAAGGATTCATGTTGGATCCGTTGAAAAACAAGTTCCCTGCTGCTTTTTGAATGTGGTTCCATTAATAATGATTTGATTTGTAATTAGCTTTTAAGAAACATAACTATTAGTTCCAATAAGATACTTGCTTTTTTTATTTTTATTTTTTTAAACAAACATAGCTTACAAAAGCAAGCCAGCTGGGCACGGTGGCTCACGCCTGTAATTCCAACACTTTGGGAGGCCGAGGTGGGTGGATTACCTGGGGTCAGGAGTTCGAGACTAGCCTGGCCAACATGGTGAAACCCCGTCTCTACTACAAATGCAAAAATTAGCCAGCCATGGTGGCAGATGCCTATAATCCCAGCTACTTGGGAGGCTTAGGCAAGAGAATTGCTTGAACCTGGGAGGCAGAAGTTGCAGTGAGCCGAGATTGCGCCACTGCAGTCCAGCCTGAGGGACAGAATCAGACTGTGCCAAAAACAAACAAACAAAAAACAAACAAGCCAATAAGATGCTTTGTTTTTGTTTTTTTGTTTTGCGTGTATTTTTTTTTTTTTTTTTTTGGAAGATAAGGTCTTACTCTGTTGCCCAGGCTGGAATACAGTGGTGATAATAGTTCACCACAGCTTCAAACTCTTGGCTCAAGTGAACCTTCTCCCTCAGCCTCCCAAGTAGCTAGGACTATAGGCACATACCACCACACCTGGCTAATTTTCTTTTTATTTTTTGTAGAGATAGGGTCTTGCTATGTTGCCCAGGTTGGCCTTGAACTTCTGGCCTCAAGCAATCTTCCTGCCTCAGCCTCCCAAAGTGCTGAGATTATAGGCAGCCCAGTAAGAAACTTTGAAAGATTTCAATGACAGTTGTAGTTATGTATGAGTATAGTGCAGCTCTCCTTTTTATACTATGTGTGTGTAAATATATATATATTCATGAGCTGCATAATGACATTTTGGTCAATGGCAGACTGCATATAGATGTGGTCAATGAAATTGCGTTACTGTATTTTTACTCTACTTTTTCTCTGGTTAGATACACAAATACTTAAAATTGTTTTACAGTTGCCTATGGTATTCAGTACAGTAACATGCTGTACACTTTTATAGCCTTGGAACAATAGGCTATATGCCATATAGCAGGTGCGTAGTAACCTATACCATCTAGGTTTTTGTAAGTAAACTCTATGGTGTTTGTGCAACCATGAAATCGCCTAATGATGTTTCTCAGAACATGTTCTCGTTAAGCAACACATAACTGAATATGTGTGTGTGTGTTTGTATTTTTTTTGTAGTACTTGTCTCTTTTTTCACATTTTCCTCACTTTGAGAAGAGTAGGAAGAACTTGTGTTCTTTTGTTTATAGGATACATTGGGATGGTTAAAATACGAATAGATTATTAACAGTACTTTAACTTGGTTCCCTAGTGCCTAGACCTTAAAAGAAAATCCCTTAACTTTCTACCATGAATTTTAGAGATTAAGAAAATGATCTAATGGGGCAAAGAAGGTGACATCTTATCCCTTCTGTCAAGGGGGATTCAGGTATAGTTTGTATTTGTAGTCTGTAGCGGGGAAAAGCCTCAGATGTTAAGTCTAATACTGTATCAGACCCAACATTAACCTCTGCTCCGAAGCAAGGAAATATTCTGAAGCCTCAGCTTCCTGGAGACACAAGTGGTTTGATGGACAGGATTGAATTCTTCCCTGTGAAAAAGAAGCTGATTCTTGGTGAAAACTGCTCTAGGGAAAATCTAACATAATAACATCATGTGTTAGTTGAAGCTTCACAATTAAATACACTGTTGAGAGATGTCAATCCTAAAGTGCTGTGGGAGGAAGGGATTGTCACAGTTATCTCCTTTGAGCTCCCATCATGATTTACAGATCTCTCTGTGCACCTCAAAGGTATGATCACTCCTACATTCATCTTGTTTTTAAGGGAAGATGAATAGGGTCTAAAATAGAACCTTGGCCTCATTATGTTTGTTTCTAGCAGTGTCCCTCTCGGTTCAAGTGTAGCTGGCTATTCCTCCAAAAATCACACAAGTTCTATTTTATATACTCCTAAGGTTGTGAATGAGCTGGCTGTCTCACTTTTTTTTCTTTCTCTTTTAAAAAAGTATTCAGTAGGCATCCTCCCCTGTGACTGCAGGGAGAATGAGGAAGTAAAGTTCCTGATTTTTAGTATAGTGCTTGGGGTATTGCAGTTATTTTATTTCACACTCAAGTTTTTGTGTAGGTGTGCTTCTTTTTATATAGTCAGTGTGTTTTTGGCAAAAACTGTGTAAATAACATTTTTGTATATCCTATTTTCTGGAATATAGAAAGTGAATTTGGCACTTAAAATAATTATATCATTAATTCTTGTATTTTAAAAACTTTTTAAGTTTTCCACTTGTGGCTCTTACTGTTATGTAGATTTTCCTAGTACTATTCTTACAATTTAGGTAGCTTCAAGCAAATAAATGATGAAGTCTTGTGTGGTAGGCTGAATAATGACCACTCCCCCAAGATATCCACATCCTAATCCCTGGAACCCGCAAATATGTTGTCTTACATGGCAAAAGAGACCTTGCAGATGTGATTAAGTATCCTGAGATGGGGAGATTATTTTGGGTAATCCATGTGGGCTCAATGAAATCACAAGAGTCCTTATAAGAGGGAGACAGGAGGGCCAGAGTCAGAGAAGGTGATGTGAAGATGAAGCAGAGAAAAAGAGGAGGAGATATGATGAGGAAACAGATCAGAGTGATGCCATTGCTGGAAGGAAGGCCATGAGCTAAGGAATGCAGGCAGCCTCTAGAAGCAGGGGAACAGATTTTCACCTAGAATATCCAAAAGGAACACATCTCTGCTGTCACCTTGATTTTAGCTCCATGAGATCCAGTTTCAGACTTTTGATCTCCAGAACTATAAGAAAGCGAATTTGTGGTGTTAGTAAACTGTCAGGTTTATGTTAATTTTCTACTGCAGTTAACAGGAAACTAATACAACTTACTAAGATTGGATTAACCAGGAGATAATTTTGCCCCCAAGATATGGGTGACTAAGGATAATAACAGAATGTGAAGCAGTCAGTTATTTAAACAACTATTTTGCCAGAAAATGGTAAAAAGTGTCATTCTTTGTAGAAGTAGAATGGTATCTTCTCTAATGAATCTCAGGGAGACATTCCTTTCTGATCTTAGCACCAAGGCTAGCTGTGCTGCTTTTGACCAGCTGTTCTGTTTTTCATAGGAATGCTCTGAAGTGGGTGGCTGAGCAGACCTCTTACCAAGTTGGTGGTTAGAAAGCGTCAAATCTCAGGCCTATACCACTTAGAAGTATGGTTTGGCATGCATATTGAATCTTATCCTGGCAGTGTTTTGTGCCCTTGTTCTTTCTTCTTATTTTCTTATGGTTTAATTAATGCTGGTAATTTGCCTTACATCTTTTCTGGACCAAGGCAAGGATTAGGTAAATATATAATTAACATATATAAACATATATATATATATATATAAACATATATATAAACATATATAAACATATATATATAAACATATATAAACATATATATATATGAACATATATATATATATATAAACATAAGTAGTAGGGAAAATATGGGAAGATATTTGACTTTATGTCCAGTGTTTTGCTTCTTTTTTTTTTTTTTTCTGGAGACAGGGTCTTATTCTGTTGCCCAGGCTATAGTGCAGTGACGTGATCACAAATCACTACACCCTCAACCTCCTGAGCTCAAGTGATCCACCTGCCTCGGCCTCCCAGAGAAGTGCTGTGATTACAGGTGTAAGCCACCATGCCGGGCCTGTTTTGCTTCTTAAATAAAACCTTTGTCATATGGTGTTCATGCTATTTTTATATTTCTTTGAAAAAGAGAAGTAGTAAGGTCTCTGATTAATTAGAAGCACTTTTAATTTTAAAAAATACATAATGATAAACAATAAAATGGGGCATACTTAAAAGAATGCTAGAGGTAAAAGGGTGGAGAATCATACACAGGTCTTTGTACCATGCAGTTTTCTATATAAGTAGAATTCTCCATCATTACCTGGAAAATTCAGTCAACTGAAGCACTCTCTCCTCTAATCACATCATAATAGTCGGAAGTGAGATTATGCGGTTTTTTCTAAAGGAAATATTTAAGATGTGTAATAAGCATAGTGTCACACTTTCTATCTAAATATGATGCTGCATGAAGACAGCATGAACAGAGTCTTAGCGGTAGATTTGCACTACACTACCTTTATACTAATGTTACTTGTGTGTATTGAAGCATCATAGTTAGGGCTAAAATAGAACAAACATAATGGGGCCATATGCAAATCAAACTCAAAAAAAAAAAAAGAATCAGCAGAACTTGGTATTGTATTGACATGGGGTTTTGTGGCTGGAACAAATGTGTGTTTGAAGATGCTGTTTATTGAGATGATGTAATTATTTTCTATTGCTGCATAACAAATTACCACAAATGATTTTACCTGTGTTTTTTACCTTTATACTAATGTTACTTGTGTGTATTGAAGCATCATAATTAGGGCTAAAATAGAACAAACATAATGGAACCATATGCAAATCAAACTCATAACTTTGACCTAATTTTGTCTTGTATAAGTTGGGCAAAACAGCCAGTTTTATTCACCCATAAGGGTTTATTGAATTCCTACTGTGTGTCTGGCACTGCACTAGATGCTGGGTTTTAGTAGGGAGCATGTTAGACCTGGCTCTCACGCTTATTGTATAATACCTAAGAGAGAGACCTTAAATACATAATCACTAAATAACTAACCCTACGATTGCGATTATGATGAACTCAGTTAAGAAGTACAGAGTTCTGTGAGAGAACCCAAAAGGGATGATGACAAGCTTCTGGGAAGCAATCATGTTGAAGCTGAGGCCCTGGCTATTGTGGGGTGAAGAGCGGGGGGACAAAGCCTTTCTGTCAAAGGAAGCAACACAGTTGGTCTTCCAACACAGTGGGAAATGGCTTGGCACACTGGAGTTACTGGAAGGAAAGTGTCTGGCTTGAGTGTGACATTCAAGCAGGAGAGTCACAGGAAATAGGGCTGAGAAGAGAGCCAGGGCCATTTCATGCAGGGGTTTCTAGAGTTTAGACATTGAGTGTGATATTTCCGGTTGAAGAATGATGAGATTAGTTTTGCTTTGTAACAAGATGACTCCTATTTCTGTGAGGAGAGTGGGTATAGAGGGAAACCAGAGAGTGGGTATGAAGGGAAACCAGGTAGGAAACTACTGTGGAAGTTCAAATGGAATAAAAAGGTTTAGAATAGGTAACAATTGAGATGAACAATTGTGAATGTGTTTGAGATGCACTTAGGAAATAGGAATCAGCAAAGGCCAGGCGCGGTGGCTCATGCCTGCAATCCCAGCACTTTGGGAGGCCAAGGCAGGCAGATCACCTGAGGTCAGAGATTCGAGACCAGTCTGGCCAACATGGCGAAACCCCATCTCTACTAAAAATACAAAAATTAGCTGGGCATGATGGCAGGTGCCTGTAATCCCAGCTACTCAGGAGGCTGAGTGGGAGAATCGCTTGAACCTGGGACGCAGAGGTTGCAGTGAGCCAAGATCACGCCATTGATTGCACTCCAGCCTGGGTGACTGAGTGAGACTCCGTCTCAAAAAAAAAAAAAAAAGAATCAGCAGAACTTGGTATTGTATTGACATGGGGTTTTGTGGCTGGAACAAATGTGTGTTTGAAGATGCTGTTTATTGAGATGATGTAATTATTTTCTATTGCTGCATAACAAATTACCACAAATGTAGTGGCTTGTAATAGCATCCATTTATTAGCTCTCAGTTTAGTAGATTATAAATCCTTATGAGGCCTAAATTATTGTGTTAGCCAGACTGAGTTCTTGTCTGGAGGCTGTGGGTAAGTAAAAATCTACTTCCAAACTCATTTTTGTTGGTAGAATTCAGTTCCTGTATTTGTTCCCCAAGGTTCCAGTTTCCTTGCTGGCTGTTAGCCGGGGTTATCTTCATTCTTCTCATTTGGCTCTTCTATCTTTTTTTTTTTTTTTTTGAGACGGAGTCTCACTCTGTTGCCCAGGCTGGAGTGCGATGGTGCAGTCTCGGCTCACTGCAACCTCTGCCTCCTGAGTTCAAGCGATTCTCCTGCCTCAGCTTCCTGAGTAGCTGGGATTACGGGTGCCTGCCACCACACCTGGCTAATTTTTATAGTTTTAGTACAGACGGGGTTTCACCATGTTGGCCAGGCTGGTCTCGAACTGCTGACCTCCTGATCCGCCTGCCTCGGCCTCCAAAAGTGCTGGAATTACAGGTGTGAGCCACCGCACCCAGCCTGGCTCTTCCATCTTTAATCCAGTAAAAGTGTGTCAAATCCTTTCCATACTTTAACTCTCTGACTTCTAAACCCCCTTCTCTCTGACCTCTAGGTCCAGATTTAAAGGGACTCATGTAATTAGGTTAGACCTACTTGAGTAATTTATTTTTTCTTTTTCTTTTCTTTTCTTTTCTTTTCTTTTCTTTTCTTTTCTTTTCTTTCTTTCTCTTTCTTCTTTCTTTCTCCCCCTCTCTCCCTCCCTCTCTCTCTCTCTCTCCTCTCTCTCTCTCCCCATTCCTCCCTCCCTCTCCCTCTCTCTCCCCCTCTCTTTCTCTCTTTCGTTTTACTCTTGTCACCCAGGCCAGAGTGCAATGGCACGATCTCAACTCACTGCAGCCTCCACCCCCCAGGTTCAAGTGATTCTCCTGCCTGAGCCTCCCAAGTAGCTGGGATTACAAGTGCCCACCACCATGCCCAGCTAATTTTTGTATTTTTAGTAGAGATAGGGTTTCACCATATTGGCCAGGCTGATCTTGAACTCCTGACCTCAGGTGATCCACCCTTCTTGGCCGCCGAAAGTGCTGGTATTATAGGCATGAGCC